>NW_008794621.1:2282789-2336413 GCF_000699145.1 Aptenodytes forsteri | reverse complement strand
CCCCGCGGTGACTCGGCAGCGCCGCCACTCCTGGTCATGCTCAGGCATGTCGGGCCGTGGCCGGCGGAGGAGCTAAGCCCCGACTTGCCTCCTCTTGGCAGCGCTATATAAGGCCCGGCCCGGCCCGACTCGGCCCAGATACCCGCCGCCGGAGTCCGGCGTGTGGGCTGGACAAGGGCACCGAGGTGAGTGGGCACCGCCGGGGTGGCGCCTGCACCCCCCAGGGTTGCGGAGCGCGGCCCTGCGCCTGCCCTGGGGTGTCCCTGCGCGGGCGGGAGCCCGGGTTGTGCAGCTGTGTTCCACATTTTGAGGTTGCTCTCCCTTTAATTGCAGGCAAATGTGCAATACCAAGATGTCGTCCCTTACGGATGCCTCTTCTGTCACCACTTCGGAGCAAGAGGTGCTGGTCAGTAGCTCTCTTGGATGCGCGAGTTTTTCATGCTTTTTGCAGAGTTTTTATCTGCTAATTCAGAAGGGCCACTTTGCTCAGCGAGCGATGGTTAGAGAAAAGCCAGGAAATCCGGTGAGGGTGGTCACTCATTGATCCTGTAATTGTGAAGCAAATCTTTCTCATTCGTGGTTGAGAGTTGAGGGCGATGGTTTAGGTTTAGACTGTTTCCTGGAGACCTTTGATGGTCAAGTTGCTTTCTTTTAATAAAAAGGATCTTATGGTCCGATTTGATCATGGTAAGTATTTTGTGGTGGAAATTGTTAACAGTTCGTAACTGAAGAGTTATGAAAGATCTCCGTTGTGCAAAACTTACACTGTTTGTGAAATAATCTTGTCATTACAACTGAAGGTTTTCGAATTTGGCATTTTCATTTTCTCCTCTATTGGAATTCATAAGCAAGTTGTAATAAGAGTCTTCGTTTGTGTTTATGGCTTTGCATATCTAGGCTTCCCATGATACAGTGACAGTCGTGCTGTCCTGACTTTCTATGTAAGTTTTCCTGAGGATGGAAGCCTATGTGTTACACCTGAGATGTGGGTTAAAAACGGCATGTGTACAATGACGGTTGAACTGGATTACTTTTTGTGGAAGGGTAAATCTTAAAAGTGTGGACTGATAGCAGAACTTCAAAAAAGCGAAGTAAACCGAACAGCAGACTGTTCAAAGTTGATTTTTTTTTTTCGTTTTTTTCTTCTTTTTTTTTTTTTTCATTTTCTTATTTCAAAATAGTCCTGAAAAATCTCATTTGCTGGCAGAAGAACTTCATACTTGCAGGAGTCGGGGAGAGAGGGCTGGGGAGTAAAAGGATCTGAACCCGTGGGTCTAGATGTGGATTCAGAGATCTGAAAGTGTGCTTTGCCTTTCTATGCTCAGCTGTCATTAGTAGTTTAATAAGTTACTGTTTGCTTCCTCTGTGAAACTGTAATATATGCCGCATGCTTTAAATAATTCAGCACTTAGGAAGGGGTGAATAGACATCTAACGTTGTCCACAAGCTTGTTTATTGTTTTCATTATGTGTGATTCTTGCAACTAATCTCTTGCTAATGCACTAAAACTTAACGTTGGTTTTAGCAGATACTTGAAGTGGAATGTAGGGAAGTTCCCGTCCTTTCCCTTAAGCATTTATTCCCTCTCTCCCCGACTCCTGCAAGTATGAAGTTCTTCTGCCACGCAGATCTGACTGCAGATGGTAGCATCACATTATGACGACTTAAATTATTCACACTTTCCTATAAAACGTTTCTTTTCTGTAATATCTTTTCTTATTTGAGGGAATATATTAGGATAGCTAAATATTAGCCTGTTCTTAGAATAATTATGCTGCTATTAAAGTTGGCAGTACTAGAATATACTGCACTGGGAACCGTCAGTGGCTCTACAGGCATTTTCTTTGCAGTTGTGGCAGCCTCTGCAGCTTGTTCTCATCTCCTGCACTGGTACTGGCAGAGCTGTTTGTGGAACAGTGCAGTGAATGCGATCAAGACACTGGTCTGGCGAGAAGGAAAAAAAAAAAAAGAGGGGGGAAAGTGATTTATTTATTTATTTATTTAACTTTTCCCTCCTCTACCTCAAAAATTGTCATAGACTGGCTGCAGAAACAACTCTGCTGGCACAGTGGGTGGGTGGGAGGCCATTGCAGAGATAGGAGTGATTGAAATACGATGAAAAGGACAGGGTGTGCTTCTGCCAGCTAAGAAAAGTCTTCAGAGGTAAAGCAGCCCAGCTGGCAAATGCAAAACCACAGCCCCAGAAACTGTCACAGGAAGAGACTAGGAAAGAGGTGGACCAGTAGTGCTTTGCTTTGTGACTTGCACTCTAGACCTGACAGTTAGTCACAAAGGTCCGTTTGCCTCCCTCCCTCCCCTTTGGGAGCCACTGTAATGACTGAAGGAGTGAAGCTGAATTCCCCAGGACCCTGCCCTGTACTTGGAACCACCAAATGAATCCTGTAGCTCAAGTCGAGGAATCTGTATGTACCAATGAAAGATTGGGGTTTGAGCTAAGGTGTACAATGTACGAGAAGTTCAGTATGATTTGGTTCGTGTTATTTTCTTTTAAGTTTAGCTTTGCAAAGTAGAGAACTTGGATGTGGATAGGTTTTAATGTAGTTGTGTGTTTGTGTATTAGGTTAATACAGAAGGAGGAAGCCAACCTGTGTAAATAGTCTTTTGTTTGGTGAATAATTGGTGCATACTGTTTTTCTTCTTCCCCACACAGGTTAAACCAAAGCCACTATTGTTGAAGTTGTTGAAGTTAGCTGGTGCAGAAAAGGACACTTTTACTATGAAGGAGGTGAGAACTTTTGATCACTAAAGGTAGATTACAGTGAATACAGATAGATTGTTCTTTTGTTTTGGGTGAATGGGGGGCAGTGTAGTTCACAGCTTATCTAGAAGATATTGGGACAAGGTATTGTTTTTATTCTCCTGCTGACTTGTTAGGTGGAGTTTAGCAAGTTTCTCAAAATCTGAACAAAAGTATCTGGTGGTCAGTAGAATAGCAGAGTACTTGGGGAACGATAGATCAAAATCTGCAGCTCAGAGGGAGTTTTAGGCAATCAAAGTCAGAAGAGCAAATCTCAATGAATTTAATGTGTTTTCTCTTACACTTAAACTTAACAACAGAACCTGGGTATTTAATGTCTGTGTATGTTATTTATTTTACAGGTAATATTCTATCTTGGACAATATATTATGTCTAAACAATTATATGATGAAAAACAGCAACATATTGTACACTGTGCAAATGATCTCCTGGGGGATTTATTTGGAGTAACAAGCTTTTCAGTAAAAGAACACAGGTAAAATCGGATTTTTTTCTGAGAGTCTGGTTGTGAAATAACGGAGAACATAATGCGTATGGCCTTTTTTAACTCTTTGCATCTTCAAAGATGGTAAGCTCTCTTTTATAATTACATGTAGCTAACTTGCAACATCTCTTTCTTTATCCCCATTTAAGGAGACTATATTCAATGATTTCCAGAAATCTGATAGCAATCAATCAACAAGGTAAGCTAGTTTGGGACGACCTTCTGTTTTGGGAAATAGTAGTAGGGAAAATATAACTTTAATGCATCTTGCATGTAGCGATCAGATAACATCGATCTCTCCATAATTAGCTATTTGGCTTTACACACTACTGTCCAGAGCCATCACAAATAGTGAATCAAAGCAAACGCTGTTTCTTCTGGGTGAGAAAAAAGAAGAAAAATCTGAACAGCATTTGGGTAGTTTTGTCTGACTAGAACCAGAACAAGCACAATCAGAGCTGAACACAAAGAGGACTAAATTGAAAAGTTAGTCGTTTGTTTGTATTTCTTACAGATAAAGCCCTCAACAACGTAAAAAGTTTAATATCAAAAATTAGCTTCTTGAACTGGTGCCAGCAGTGAAGTCAGGGCAAATGCTTTTTATTCTTTCTGTTAGTGTTCTGTTTTAATTTTCAAAACTGAATGTGGAGTACATCTAGAACTGGTCACCCTCAGCTATACTGAGTCATCTTTTAAAAGGTCTGTATACTTAAAAAAAGTAGCTTTGTGGTAACTTTGTGGATAGCCACTCCATAAATGGAGAATCGTTACATACAGTCATCTTTCCTGCAGTATAAAAATGCTCAATATAGCTGTAATTTTTGGCTAATACAAGGAGTGAACCAGAAGTTAAACAATGGAAGCCATTTTGTAAATTGGCTTCTAAATCCATATTAGAAATACATTTGTTTCTGACTCTTCCTGAAGGCAAGTGTTCAGCTGCTGAAGATGGGAAACATGCTCTATTACCCCTTATTGTTATGCTTGCAAACTTAAATTATCTCTCAAATTCTTTTCTTGAAAGATAACTTATTAATTCAGGGTCAGTCTGGTAGCAAGCATATCTAACTAACAACAGTTAACTTTTCTTCTATTTAATGAACTTAATTTTTCTTCTATTAATGTCTTTTTAATTCAGTGTTTCCATAAGATGATAGCTAGTAAAATATACTTTGGAGAGGAAGAAGTGTAAAATATTTTCTGCCTGTATTCTTTCATATCTGCAGAATCCCAGCTAATGCACAGCCTTCATTTGAAGGCATTTATAATATTCTGAGCTGCTTTGCAGTCGAGATTTCTTCTTCCTCCCCGCTTTCCCACTTCAGTAATGTTACAGGGAAGGTGCTGCACACATCTGAAAAGCAAAGGAATGGTTATTTTTCCATTGTTGCAAAACGTCTGGATAGTAAGTTCTGTTTAGAATTTACTGTGTAAATGCAGTGTGCAGTTAACTTCTCTCCTTTGCTTTTACTCTAATGTTTTTGAGCCTGAAATTGAATTTTTCTGCTGTGCTGTATTATGGTGGTGTGGTTTGGTTTGGTTTCAGACTCTATGCTTGCTGACACACCTGAGGATGATGCCAGATTTCAGCTTGAAGAAGAAAATGTTCTAAAGGTGATTTCTTTTTTTTTTCTTTAAATAAATGTTCTGAGATGTAAGTAAATTCTGTTTAGTTTTGTGTGATGATGTCAATGGTTTAGATGCAGTTAGTTGATTCTAGCCTTTTACCTCATATTTGTGCTCAGGCTTACTCAGTATTTCTGTTAACCAGGAATCTATGCAAGAGTTAGAAGAGAAGCAGACTTCATCAAATGTGACTTCCCGACCAACTACATCTTCTAGGAGGAGAACGCACAGTGAATCTGGTATGTGCAGATTTATGATGCAGAGCTTTCAGTAGCATGGCCACTTAGGGAAAAAAAGTACGTTCTGTTGCCTTACTGAGTTTGAAACATGCTGTGAAATACTATGCATGTTTCTCTGCTTATCTAAAACAAAATGTTCAGTCTGGAAGAAATATGCAATTCCTTGCATTGCCTCAGTATCATGTTACAGTTCAGATCTCTAGAACTGTTAGCAAGATGATGGAATAACTTGTTCCACAGATCTGTTAAACTTGTTCACATCAGCAGGACTTAATCAGTTGTGTTGTCTTTGTGATGAGAACACTTTTGTTTTAATAGGCTGATGTAGTCAAATTCATTTCAGTTCCCTCTGTAGACAGCCACAAAATCTTACATTTTGTTCGCTCTCTAAAAGCGGTTTTCATTGGATTTCAGTTGGTGGCAAAGACATCAAAGGTCTGGTAGTAACATGGGATGATTTTGGATATATTTAGGTACCTGACCATTCCTTAAGCACTTTTTTTAAAAGTTTGGTGACTTAAGCATCGTATTTGTCTCCTCTTTCTCCTTACTGTGGTTATTCAGTAATCACTGGCAAATACATTTTCAAAATGTGGAATGTTTCCTCCAATAATTAGCAAATAACAAGCTGGTCAGCATAAACCTGAATAACTTCAAACTTCTCAATGGAAGTGTTCTCTACAGTTCTACTTAAATACTATTCTGTGGAATTTCTTACATTAGTTTGTTCCATCACTTACTTCTGTTACCTCATGACTTGACGGTTGTAATTACCTGGGCAGTGATAACCTTCTGTCGCTGCATAGAACTTTTTCTTCAGTTGCTCGGGAACATTTTTCAGTTCCTCAGCTTTTGTGTAGTGTCTTTTTTGTGTTCATCGTAGGCCACTGTTATGTTAGTCAGTCCAGAAACTGTGCTGCGTTGCTGAGCGGTTTGCACTAAATTAAAAGAACATTTTAATGTTGTAACAAAAACTGGTGAAAGGATGGAAAGTCTCGGTTAAACATCACAACCTGTAATATTTAGGCATGACCCAGAGCACATAAGGTCCTGTGTTGTGCTTACTTATTGTAGGTTTGATTATTAACTCTTGTCTTTGCATCCATTTATTAGTTTGTTACAACCTTAAAAGTTCTTTTAATATAGTGTTTTTATATACACTTTTTTTCTAATTTATAGGAAATCTTCCTTTTAAACCACTATTCTTGTTAAATTGGGATGGTAGCGGCCCCCTTTGGGCCCCTTTTATAATGTATATAAACCCTTTGGTGATACAGTATCAGTACAGCATGGAGCCATGACAACTAAATGAGGACAACGATGGACAGGAGCAACCCTTGGGCCTGGGGGCACCAAATTTGGTGGGGCTCTCAGGGCGAAAAAAGAAAAGAGAGGGGCTGAGCCAAGAAGCACCAAGGGAAAGTAAGAGAAGTCTCAAAGTATGTACAAGTGTTTTGTTCTCTTTTCTTTTACAATGAAAGATTCAAGACTTGAAGACTCGTGGATTGTCAGGGTGTGTTTTGCAAGGCAAGGGAGAAGCTGGGCAATAGAGGGTGGGTGCAAAAGGCACCTGTAGGGAGGCAGCAGGCTCTTACTGAGGTCTGTTGAACCAAGTTGTCAGGCCTCTTGGGGAGTTTTCACTCCGCTGCGCTTACATACTGACTTTGCAATGCCTTTTTAAATAAAATTGTTTCTTACCAAACACTCTAAAAGTCAGTGGAGCTGAATTTTGACTTACCTACCCCTCAAATGCTGTCCCCCTACTCCTTATGCCGCTGCAGGTGGTTGTTTCAAAACGTGATGTATTTAAAAAGCATTGTCTTTTTGCCTTCAAACCAAGCATATTTAATAAGCACAGCTTAAAGCAATGCTTTCAGAGTTCAGTTTTTACATAGTAGCCTTGAAGATTTTCTTGCTAGTGTGTGGTGAAAGTCATAATGGTTTGTTACAAAAATCCTGTTGAGTAAATACAATTATATATAGTGCAACTGTTAACTGATACATTAGTTGAGGTATCTGAAACTTGAACCTGAACTTATCTTGCCTAGCATGAGGTCCTTTGTATGCATGTGACATGGGAGCTAGTTGCTGTGTCTCCCTGCAAATTCTGGGATGGGCTCAGAAGCCCTCTGAAAGTGCCTTTCTGTCTACTGACTGTAGAGGGAGCTAGGACAATTAAGATCCTAACTGTATTCCTTTAAAATTAGAAGGGGTTTAATGTGTCATGTGTGAAGTGGAGTAAGAATGCTTCCAAATTCGCAACTATTTTATTTCCTGCATGTGGAGACTGCCATTTACAAGCTGTACTGATGGGACAAGTGGGGAAAGCCAAACCCTGAAATACTGGTGTCAGGAATGTTTCACGCTTCTCATGTTTCTCAGTGTTACTGTGTCTTTTTTTAAATAAGTTTTTGGTGCCTTTACTTTTTTCCCCATAAAATAATACTGAATGACTTTATTTTTCTTAAATTCCTATATAAGTAAATTATATTTTAAGCTTCTGTTAAGAATGTTCAAAACTGCACATTGCATAGATGTTTTTGGAGTAATAAAAATTCTTGAATGTGCCCAGAAGAAAATGCTTCAGACGATCTGCATAGTGACAGAAGAAAACGACACAAGTCGGACAGCATTTCGTTGACGTTTGATGAAAGCCTCTCATGGTGTGTAGTCAGTGGTCTGTGCCGTGAAAGAAGCAATAGCAGTGATTCAACAGATTCTCTCTCCATTCCTGTAAGTCAAAATACATATTTTTGTGGTACAAATTTTGCAGATACCACAAGTACAAATATGCATCTTAAAACACCATGTTCTTAATTAAAAGCAGCAGTGCCTTCAGTGGTGTCTGAGGAGAGAAAAGAGGCTGAAAGAAAAGTTGGTGTGTGGGTGGAGTGGGGTCTTTCATAGATCTGCTGACAAAGCCGAAGTGAAATCGTTAAAAATACTAACTCTGAATATTCTTTAAAAAAAAAAAAAAAAGACTCTTGCTGCTAGGCGCAGTATTGAAAAAATGTGAGATATATTTTTGTGTTTTAAAATAAGTGTTTCTTAGAATGCTAAGAGAAGAAAAGCAGTCACAGGTGTTCCATAATTCAGAATAGTTGGTGCTTCTGGGCATCTGGTAGTTCCGGTACGGCTTTGGTAACTGTACATAGTAGTGCCCTGATGATGTGCTGTATTAATTTTCCAAGCCTTTACTGGTTTTTTTATTGTTGTTTTCAGCAAACACTTGAGGCAAATTATCTGTGGTTAGGTTAAGTCATGAAGAGCTAAACTAACAGTATTCCTAGTCACATACTGTATTCTGAATTGACAGAACTAATACTGTATCTTCACTCTTGCTATTTTATAATTGTTTAGCCACTGTCTCAAATGAAGGTTAACAGAGTTGATGAGAGTAGAGAATTTAATGACATGCCGCCAAAAGACAGCATCTTCTTGCATCTGTTCTTTCACTTCTTAAGAGAGCCTTTGTGAAATAGTAGCAGTAGTCTTCAAGCTGGCTGTAGGTTGACTGCAGCCTCTATTACAGAGCTGACAAAAGGCTTTCACATCTGGCTTTATTTTGACCTGCCTATGATTCGTTTGTCTCATAGAAGATGTTCTGTCTAACAGCAGGTGGTGTCACTTCTTCCATAGCTAATTAAACTGAGTAGTTCGGTTTTATCTTACGAGCTGTCTTAACAGTAATGGTTATGGATTTGGACTAGTGAGGCTGAATGTGTACTTTCTTTCTCTTTTTTTCAGGATCTTGATGCCAGTTCATTAAGCGAAAACTCTGATTGGTTTGACCACAGTTCTGTTTCAGACCAGTTCAGTGTAGAGTTTGAAGTTGAGTCTATTTATTCAGAAGATTATAGTCATAATGAAGAAGGACAGGAGCTCACAGATGAAGATGATGAGGTACATATTTGTTTTGTTTGGGGTTTTTTTGACTTGGAGGGGTGAGAGGGGGAAGGAAACTTACAGGAATACTTCATGTTGAGATTCCAACAAGAAGTAGTAACTCTTCAGGTTTATTTCAGGACTGTGTGTGCGATGTCACAAACTGCACCCAGTTGTTCATTAAATCAAATTACATGCCTGTGCAGTTGGGTCACCATTATACACCCACCAGGCAGTAACCAGAATGGTGCTAAGGCTTTCCATAGGCTCTGAAACAGACTCTTGACAGTCTGGAAGAGTCTGTTTGACTTCAGTCACTAGCTGTTGGAGTCGATGGCAGCATGTGTACTTGAGTCTATTCCTGCATGTTTAATTATAGAAGTATGTGTTGAGCTTTGACAACACTTTCAATAATGAAAACTTTCCTGGTAACTCTCAAAGGGGTATTTCTGAATCATTTGCCTCCATGAATATAAATGTTTCATAGAGATGCTGAAACAATTTTAGAAATTTTCATTAGGAGGCAAGAAGACAGTAAAATTGTGATTACCATCATTTCAAGAGATCTGGATATCTGGAATGTCAGGACTGAAGTGGGAAATTATTTTTTTTTCTGGGTTAGTTTTCTGTTACTTCAAAGAGGTGAATCAGCTCATGGCAAGATTGGTTAAGTACCAGAGGCAGAATTTGCCAGAGACATACGTGATTGTGGTACTGAAGGGCTGAATGGGACTGACTGTACTGATGTACACTGGCTTACAGTGCTGTGGAGCTGCACCCTGAGACAAGACAGTGATTTGGAGGAAGAAAGGCTTGAGGTGTGCCCCTGCCCCCAGCAGCAGTGTTGAGAATTGCAGAATGGTTGAGGTTGGAAGGGGCCTCTGGAGGTCATCTTATCCAACCCCCCTGGCTCAAGCAGAGCTGATTGCCCAGGGCCATGTCCAGACGACTTTTGAATATCTCCAAGGATGGAGGCTCCACAGCTGCTCAGAACTGAGCACTGTGCCAGTACTTGGTCTCCCTCACAGTAAAAAAAGTGTCTCCTGATGTTCAGACAGAACCTCCTGTGTTTTAATTTGTGCCGGTTGCCTCTGGTCCTGTCACTAGGCACCACTGAAAAGAGCCTGGCTCCATCTGCTTTACACCCTCCCTTCAGGTATTTATATACATTGATAAGATCCCCCCTGAGCCTTCTCTTCTCCAGGCTGAACGGTCCCAGCTCTCTCAGTCTTTCCTCATGTGAGAGCTCCTCCAATCCCTTAATCATCTTAATGGCCCTTTGCTGGACTCTCTCTAGTCTCTAGGAGCGCCGTATCTCTTGTACTGGGGAGCTCAGGACTGGACACTGCTCCAGGTGTGGCCTCACCAGTGCTGAGCAGAGGGGAGGGATCACCTCTATTCTAGAAAGTGGTGCCTTCTACCTGTCTGGTCTATGTTTTTCTTCAAACTGAGTGTTACAAGTGTGAACAGAATTCTTTTCCCCTAAACCAGTCATCAGATTTTGTGGAGTTACTTGCTAACATAAATTAACTTACATGCGCTATTTATTACATTTCATTAAAAGTCTATCAGAAAATCTATCAGATTAAAAATCTATCAGATTTTTAATTGAATGCCAAAAAACAGTTATATCAATACTTTTTTTTATTATTTATTTAAACCAGGTATATCAGCTGACTATTTACCAGGATGAAGATAGTGATGCTGATTCATTTGACGAAGATCCAGAGATTTCTCTAGCTGTGAGTAAAAACTTGACTGGCAAAGCATCATAAGTTGGGTGAATTGACAGAGTAGATCAAGGAGTATAGATGAATTCTATTGTTACCAGTTACTTTTTTTTTTTTTTAATTAAATCGACTTTTTTTTGTATGCTTGAAGATTCCAAGACAATATTTTAACTACTGAACATGTGACTATTAAATATCTTGCTTTTTTCACAAAATGGGGGAAAAAAAAAAACCCAAACAAACCAAAAAACTTAGTCATGTATATTTAAAAAAATCTTCCTATAAATCGTAATACCTGGTTTTATTGTCCAACCTGAATGAAGGAATCCGTAGCATACAGATGTGAAGGCAAACCTGTTTTCAGAACAGTACTGTAAAATTAATAGATTAATAAAATTAATAGATTTAAATAAAATTAATAGATTTGGAGGCTTTTTCTAAATTCTGTGAGACCATTCTTGAAGTGTGGGAAGAAATTTGGGGGTTTGAGGCAAAGTATGTAGACATAGATGAAAAAAGCACACACTAGAACTAAAAAGCAGTGCGTCTTTTTATTTATACTTGCTTTTCACAGTCGAAGCTTGAACAAAGCTGTTGTCCAAAACTGTCTGAAATGTTCCAGTCCCTTGATGGTCTGTAGGACTGAGGGACTTTACTGTGTGTAAAACATAGGGCTAGCCACCATCTAAAAACATAGCACTGCTTATGTATGGAAAAATATGTCTGAACATTATTTTTAGGAATTAAAATTGGTCTCTGAAGCTTTTGATGTCACTGATGTTATTTAGGACTCAAACCAAAAAGTGCTTCGAATCTTCTAAATAAGTTTTGGTTTGTTTTCTGTTCTCATTCCCCATACGGCATAGATTATTTCAAAGAAGGGTCTTTCTCCTTAGAAATGAAGCATGTTTTTAATGAGATAGTGGCATATTTTCAGTGTAGCGTATTGAGTAACCTCAGACAGTGATGCAGCCTTCCCCCCCCTCCCAAAATGGCCGATGTTTTCTGTTCTCTAATACTACTGTGTCAGAGTGCCCTCACCCGGCCGTTTTGCACACCAACAGCTTAGCATCCCAGGTTAAATGTCCCTTTAATCTTGAATAGTTTCCATTTCGGAAGTCCATTGTTGAAATACCGGGAATGGTGACCATTTTATCAGAACAAAGTTTTTCATGAGGTTCTCTGAAGACTTTTGTGGTCTGGTTTCTTCAATTTTGCCTAAGAAATAATAAGTCTTTATTGTTCTACCTCTATTTTTATTTCACAAATCTACTGCAAGAAGAGGGAAAGTCAGAGTCTTTTAAAAATCAGACTATTTTAATTCAGAATCATAAAATGGGACCAAACACTGAATGGAATTTTTAACTTGTATACAAGTTGATAGCTCAAGATAACTGTTACTTTGGCAGTAATAAATTGTTTATAATCTCTGAATGCTTGGATTGTAAGCATTCCAAGTAGCTTAAGCTGTTCCAACCTTTAATTCACTGAAGGATTATTGGAAGTGTCCCGAATGTAGCGAAATGAATCCTCCGCTGCCACGACATTGCCACAGATGCTGGGCCCTTCGTGAGGATTGGCTTCCAGATGAAAAGAGCGATAAATTGGTAAAGAGCAAATTAGAAAGTTCCCTCCCCCTAGAGTCTGAAGAAGGTTTTGATGTTCCTGACTGCAAGAAAGTGAAAATGACTGAAGATAAAGAACCAGCTGTAGAGGAGAATGAGGATAAAGCAGTACAAATTTCTGAGTCTCAGGAAAGTGAAGATTATTCTCAGCCTTCGACGTCAAGCAGCATGTTTTGTAGCAGTCAGGAGGACTATAAGGAACCCGAGAAGAGAGAAATGGCAGACAAAGAGGAAAGCATGGAATCCAGTCTGCCTGTTACCAGCATAGAGCCCTGTGTCATATGTCAGAGCAGACCTAAAAATGGCTGCATAGTACATGGCAAAACGGGACACCTCATGTCATGTTTTACGTGCGCAAGGAAACTTAAGAAGAGGAACAAACCCTGTCCGGTGTGCAGACAGCCCATACAAATGATTGTACTAACTTACTTCGGTTAGATGGACGTTGGCTGGTGAGCAGCAAAAGGAACTTCATAAACTGGTTGAGAGAGTAAGAAACTATTTTTGTATGTGTATTGGAAAATAATATTTTGGGTCTCTTCACATTTGGTATGAAAAGTAATTGCTGAAATAAATGTGCTGGAGTTGTTAGGAGGTTAGCCTAATACTTGTAAGTCAACTTGAAGATTTTAAATCCCTCTCAACAAAAATGACCAATTCCTGTAAACTACCTGCCTTTCTGCGTGCTTTATGTTCCATACAAGATAGTGACATTTGTTTTACTGGATTCAATGCACACATTTAAAAACCCAAATTCAATGATTATGAGAGGAGAGACATGTTGAAGAGTTCGTTAATGTGAGTTTCTCCTCTCAAGAAGATACTGGAATCTGGAGAACCTTGTATCTGTTGCCTGGTGAAGACACCAGGCTCAATCGGAACCCTCTGAATAAGTCAATAAAATAGAATTTTGTCTCCCTCATTCCCAAAACTTAAATTCCTCCGAGTAACCAAATTACAGGGGAGATCTTACGATAGAAAAACACGTAAGGTTTTGGAAATAGAAAAGGGTATTGCGTGTCTTTCACAGTGTGCATTGTAAACTTCAGGGCTGTGTGTGTCCTGAGAAGTCATTGGTCCAAGTTCAGTCTTACAGTTATCTCTTAAACATCCTGAGAAACTGGCTTTTAAAATGCTTTGTGGGTTTGGAGGTCTGTACTATCCTCATTATTTTAGCAGTGTGAGAAAAGACTTGAACAGGCGAGACAAATGAAGGAGGTGCTGTGTAATGTCAAGTCGGGTAATAGTAGGGGACAACCTTACTCTTTCTGCACTTGTTTTTGGCTTCAGCAGTATAGCATGCAGCTTCATCACTACATTCGCTTGAATAAAAATAGGGAGGAAAAAAAAGTCCACCTCCATCTGCAGAAACAAGTAAGTTGTGTAGTTCTAGTTCACATAGACATTCTTTAAATTCAGTAGTCTTTCCAACTTAACGCTGTTTTTCATCTGTATCACAAGAATTCTGAAAATGTGTTGCAAGGTGTTTGGCCAACTGAAAATTGGTCGCATTGGACCTGTCCTTTACTGCTTTTAGCTCTTGTCTCCTCACTGTACTTGTCAGAAACTTTGTGAAACTTACCAGGTTCCTTATTAAGGAGTCTACTGACTCAGTTCTGTGGTGCGTTCAGAGTAGTATAAAAATACCTTAGCTTACAAAAATATTCTCACATGTATCTTCAGGGTTTAGTTAGATGACTCATCTGAGCTGTTTTTCAGATGGAGAGTTTCTGTACCAGTGTGTGTGTATTTATTCCTTTGGAAGACTAGATTACAAGAGGAATTGTATGGTTTCAGCGCCTTTTAATTTTACAGATAGCTGCTGATCATCTGCCCGACAGAGAATGGCAAATAAGTAGTTTCAGCGTCAGGGGAGTGCCAAGAATGGAGACCTAGCCTAAATGCAGGAATTGTGCTGTGTTGCCATCCTGCAGGCTGAGGTCAAACAGCTTGCTTAACACCACCAGTACAAAACTGTTGATGCCTGTGCGCTAGCACAGAGACTTTTACCGCTATAATTGCCTTCATGTCGGAGCTGAAGTAGTTACTCTAGTATAAAGTGTCTGTAAACCGGGGCTGCAAACGCCTTGGAATACAAGGAAGCGCCTAGGAAAAGGATGTAAAGCTGTACAGGAGAGACTCTGTAAACCTTTGGTTGTTACTTGCCTGCAAAGAAATGCCTTCCTAGGTAAAGACTGAATTACCAGGATCAGTCACGATTTGTTTGTACACTTGAGCTCATTTTTGAAAAATGCTACTAAAAGATACTGGTGTCTCTGAAGTTTTACCATGATTAATTTTAACTGAACAAAATGTAACCCCCAGCTGTATATGTTTCTTCAAATTCTTACAGGCGAGTTTCTTGCCCCTTGCAATTTGTAAAGCCACAGCAGGTAGCTGGAGGTTCTAGAAGTTCTTTGGTCAGCAGTAACCTTTCATGGGTTTCATGGGGTTTGATAATCCTTCAGCCCGAGATAGAGAAAGTCCTGTGGGCAGATGCTTAAATTTTTCAAGTAGGGATGCTTCTAATAGATGGTTACCTGCCTTAATTCACACATCCTTAATTTTTGATTTGGTAGACTTCAGTGCAGTGAAGCTTGCAGAGGCTCTTCCATTGCACCTGCAGGTCAGAACCCAATAGCGGTCATATCGCAGTCTGGAATCGGCAGCTGAGAGAGGATTGTGGACATGTATATGCAGGAGAAGCATTGATAACCTGGGGGCCGTACTTAAAAAGCTTTGTCCATTACATCATCTCCTGCGTCTTACGCTTTTTCAGTGCGATACCTTCTCTGCGGTCACTGTGATGGTTGTGTAACTGCGGTCCTGGGAGAGCAGCTGTTCTTACCTAGTTCCTACTGGGACAAAGTGTACTGTCCCGCTCTTGGCATTCTCTTTCACTTCCCTTAAGTGATATCTCTATTTAAAAAAACAAAAAAACAAACTGGAATCGGCAGCTGAGAGAGGATTGTGGACATGTATATGCAGGAGAAGCATTGATAACCTGGGGGCCGTACTTAAAAAGCTTTGTCCATTACATCATCTCCTGCGTCTTACGCTTTTTCAGTGCGACACCTTCTCTGCGGTCACTGTGATGGTTGTGTAACTGCGGTCCTGGGAGAGCAGCTGTTCTTACCTAGTTCCTACTGGGACAAAGTGTACTGTCCCGCTCTTGGCATTCTCTTTCACTTCCCTTAAGTGATATCTCTATTTAAAAAAAAAAAAACAAAAAAAAAACCAAAAAAACCCCACAAACAAACAAAAAAACCCCAAAAAACTTCAGCTCTCAAAAAAAAAAAAAAAGGCACGTATGGTGAGTGATGATCCTCGGCGTTCACAACCACTCGGCTTTGGGATTTTTCTTCAAAACCAATTTCATCTCCTACTAATGCTTTATGCTTTGGCAAAAGATAAAGTGAGAGCATACAGCATGATGAATTTCCCCTTTTATGATCTAAAATTGTATTTCCCTAGCATGTCTCCTGTGGTGGAGAACAGCCCTGGAAATACCCTCCACTCCATACAGCGCTGAGGAAATGGGTAATTTTGATTTCTGCATCTGTGGCCAAACTACTGTGCCAGAGTGAATCTTTGTTTTGAGTTCTATTTTCTGATAGTAATTTCTAGTGAAACGTTAGGGCTTTTTGTTTGTGGTGGTGGTTTTTTTTCCCCAAGGCATGCCTTATCAATAAGGGAGTGGTGAGCGTGGGTGCCTATTCCAGCTCCTGTAGCAGACGCTGGCAGGCAAGCGTGCCTGACTGTGGGGTTTGGGGGCTGTGTACGGGACGTTGTGACCCCAGCCCCAGCCAGGACGGGTGTTCAGTCCGAAAGGCTGAAACCCTTGGGTCTGCCCCTGTGCCATCACCCCGACCTGCGCTCGGTACGTGCCGGGTGAGTGGTGACCAGCCTGGTGTTTGTCACTCTGCTCTTTCTGTCCTGTAAACATGTTTCTGCCCTTGGGTAGCGGCACAGAAGAAATTGACAATTGTCTGTAGTTGACGAGGTCTTTGAGATTCTTATTTAATATCGTGCAGATTTTAATCTTTAATTTATTGCAGTTTGTAAATATTCTTGTGCTTCCAGTTAGTGTTTTGAGCTTTAATTTATTGAATTAGTCTATTGGTACGTGGGTAGATACATAAATAGGTATACTTAGTAAAGCACAGTCACAGGAAACGTATTTAAGAAATTGTAGCATTAAAATAAAGTGAAATACTCAGATTATACTCAGATTAAGGGGGGCGTAGGAAGACTTACGGCTTTGTTCTCTTTTTTCCTTCCCTGAAAACGACGACTGCGTTGAACCTGAACAACATTTCTTAAATAGAGATGGAGGCTGGTGGAGCGTTAGCAGAGTGAAAATGTTTTGATGGTGTTTGTTTTCCCTTGGAATGCTTTTGCATCTCTGAGGACAGCCAAGAAGCTAACTGACGGCCTCGTTGTGCTGGTGACATTGGAGGTGATGGTCTGGAAGGTGCGGTGAGGTGATGAGAGGTTTCAAGGTTAATTTGCAACGGATGGTAATTGCTTTTGCATTTGAACACGTGGCCAAGAAAGCTGAAGGGATGGCCGGATGCTGACGGAATGTGACAGTACACAATTTTCAATAATTGTCTTAGTCTGTTCCTTCGTGCACTTCAGGTAGGCAACAGCTAAGTATAAATGTACAAGAACTCGCATTTCTTCTTTTTTATGAAGTACAATAAACCCACTTTCTGATTAAATTAGACTTTTTCGCTGTGTAGCTATTTATTATTATTGAAATGCAACCCTTGACCCGAGGAGGCGAAATGCAAAGTGAAGTACTCGAGGCAGGTGGCAAAACTGCTTTGTTTCAGTGTCTGACATTGCTCGAAAAGGCTAGAAGCGTTGAATATTAAAATATCTGAGAACCTTTAATATCGTGTCTCCACTTAAGATTTATTAGTTACAAAGTCTGCTGCTTTTGTCCTTCAAAAAACTTGCACAGTTGAAACAGAAGTAGCTGGATTGCTGATTGTATTGAACATCCACGCTGCAAAGATGACGCTTTTTTGCCGAGCAGCGCCCCTTGAATGTTGGTTGCTAAGTGTTGCCAGCGAGGACACGGGAAGAAACGTGTGCCGTGCCATAGTGTGCAGGAGGCTGCGGCTGCCGCTTCCGTTAGCAAGCTGGTTTGGAAGGGGTAAAAGTGCTACAAAACTTTAACTGATGAAAAGCGTTACAGCGTGGTACAATTTTATCACCGAGTTCTGATTGCTGTGAATTTGCTTAAATGTCGCTGTCTCTGGAATGTGTCTGTGCGGGTATGAAGCCACACGCAAGACTTCAGGCAGATTTTTCCCCTTGAAGACTAATGTGAGGGAAAAACAATTCCTTATTCTTACAGAAAGCGTTGACAAGAGTAGTTGTTTCAGAAAATTGTGTTCTTACAAAAGCAAGATTAGAAAATATTTAGAAGCATAATGAAACTGAATAAATTGAATAAATAGGATTAGTATAGGGGTGAAGAACTTTTCTTTCCCATCTTAATCTAAAGCTGCTGTTGTGTTAGGGCGTAACTTTACAAGGAGAGTTTATAATTTTAAAGCAGTTAATTTATTCAGCCAGTTAACCTGCCACACGTCTGGTGGGGTGCCAGTTATCTCAGGAAGAAACGACATTGTATTGTGCAACACTTAGCCTAAAAAGGAACATTTGCTAATGCGGTGCTTCCCGGGGCAGGGAAGAGCTTGGAATGTGTGTACAGGACTCGCGTTCATACCGGTTCTCAGCTCTGTTGGCCACTCTCGATTATTCACGGTGCCAGCAGGTGGATGCAGGCTTTGAGCATCTGTAGGGTCACCGATGTACTTTAACAGAGGACGCTATGTAGCGTGCTTGTGCTCTCGATGCATTATTGTACTTCCAGCCTCGGGGAGCGGGCCAGCGCTTCCCTAGAGCATCAGCCCTCCCGGCTGGCAGGCGTGTGCCTCTGCGCCGGGGGGATTACCTACCCTAACTGAACTTTTCCAGCTCATCCATTCCTGAGTCAAAGCCTTATTTTCTGGAGTTACTGGTCAGTTAAAGGTTACGCAAGCAATCTAAAGCAAAAAAAGAAGAAATTCTCTGAAATGTAGCTAAAGGAATCGTTTAACAATGAGTTGCACTTACTGAACCATGGAAAAAAAGTTGCTTTTAACTGATGTGTGCTTCTTTTTTTTTATTTAGCACAGATGCACTGAAAGCTTCAGGTGAACGCCTCTATACATGTGTGTATGTGTTTGTGTGTATATATATATATTCTACATGTAAAATTTGTTGGTGATTGATACTTAGAAAGGTGTTGTCTCCCCTTTTGAGTAGATGTTGCTTTAACTTAATGGCCTGACTTTGTTCTTGTTACTGAGCTAAATTAATGGCCGCCAACATGACTATTACATAATCAGTAAAATACCAAATAGCTTGTCCAAAAGCAGTCTTACTTTGTCGTCTGACTACGCATCATTGGAATGACTATTAAGCAGACCGGTTTATAGTGAATTTAAATAACTAGGCAATCTTGCCACTACTCCTAGATGAACACGCTTTCAAGAACTTGTCACGCTGCGTACCGTCTAGATAACCAGCGCATGTGTTGCCACAGTAGGTAACCGTTAAAATACAAGTACCCGCTCGAGTTGCACAGAGTATAGATACATTTATGAGAAGAATTTTCACGTGTATTGTGTCTGCCTTTTGGTTTTCAGTTTTTCCTTTGCTGAGGAAGCTAAATACTATGTTCTGTCGAAAAGCCTTAAATAAAGATTTGTTTATATACTCCTTGGTGTGCTCTCTTTTCATGTCAATGACTTGATTTTTAGAAGTTCTGCTACTTGGTTTTCATACAGATTTTTAGTTCTGTGCACCGGTGTGCAGGCGCCTTCTGCCCTCACTCAGCTGCTGGGCTGCTGGCTCCTCACAGATTTCATACTTTTGGGGGATTTTAAACTCAAGGGGGCTCTAGTTCCTCTTGCTGTAAGTGACAGAATCGGAACCAAGTATCAGTGGAGGGATTAGTGGATGATTATTTACTCCTCTGACTGGTAAACAATCCACAGCAGTTCAGAGGGGGAAAAAAGTTAGAAAATTCAAGTGGATACAATGAAAACACTCAAAATACAGTATCTTGCATACAGAGCCCTCATTCCACCTCGGCATTGCTGTTTCAATTTCTAAAGTGTATTTACAACTTCGTAGGCTGCACAGAATCCGGCCAACTGGCAGACGAGTGGCTGATGCCCAAGCTCTGCAGCCTGGCTGGTGGCAGGGCTTGGCGTGACGGGCAGGAGTGCCTTTTCAGTGGAGGCAGTGTGTTTAAAAAGGCATCAAAAGACATAACTGCATTCCTGCAATTTTATTTACTGTGCACAGGAAAAGATTGATGTTTCCAAAGATAATCTCTTCTGGTTACTTTTGAAATTGGTTAAGAAAATTACTGGCAGATGGAGTTTTAAAATGAAGACAGAAGACGGTACTAACTGGCTTTTCTTCTTGATAAATTTTGTGTTTATTGGACCACTTCAGAGGGCCCTGGAAATGTCTTGCCAAATTCATCTTGGCCAGGCGACAGGAATCTGCTCATTCCGCAAGCAAGACAGCCCAGCCAGGGGCACACAGGCAGCTCAGCCGTCACCAAAACCAGCCTCTGGAACAAGATCTGGTTTGCGCCTTGCTGAGTGTGCCTGCCAGCTTCTGGCACATGAGACGTGGCCCAAACGGGGTGGTAAGAGGGCTGTGCAACATAAACACTCTAAAGCCATTGCTAAAACTAGTCAGATTAAAAAATTCTGAATTGTATGCGGTTCTGTTCCATACCAAATCCGGTAAAAAATGGCCAACAGCAACGGTATAAAGCTGTAGATGACCGTTTCCGCATTGTTTTCAATAGCTCTGTCTTAGAGGAACACAGTTTTCAGAGACCTGAGTTACTCTCTTTTGCCTGACGGCACAGTTTATCATCAGGCTTCCAGCAATGTGGCCCTTGGCCGCATACTTACACTTCATTATTTCCATCTTCCTGTCTTACAACATGTCTGTGTTACTGGTCTTTACCTTATTTCAGCCCTGAGCAGTCTCATCTGTCTAGGTAAGAAAGAGCGTACGTAAAAATGCCATTCCTCAGTTACAGCAGTGGCTTTATTATGAGAAATTAGGATTGAGCTAACTGCTTACAGTTGTGTGGCACGTTAGCTGTTGGTTCACCGGGGAACCTGAGTTTGCATGAAACCTTTTTCTGAACTCAGGCAGATTCTTCAGAATGTATTTGTACTTTCTGCGTCAAAATTCTCCAGTTATCGCCACAGGCTGTACAGAATTTCTTTAGAGTAAAACATGATAGTCTATTATAATTAAAGTAAAACATTTGATTGTCGAGCCAGTATTTTACAAAATACAGTAAACATGATTGTAAATCTGAGAATTTGGTGTATATGCGAAAGAATGTATGTTCTTATACAATTCCTTGTCTGAAAAGCCACATTTGTGCAGGAAGATTTTGCCTCGCCCTGTCATGTCATTCCTGACTTTATTTGAAAATTACAAGCATAACGGTCATTAAAACCAAGACGTGTAGAGTTGGTTTTACTGCAGCTGAAGCCCGTTCGAGCTCTTGGTAGAGGGGAGTTTTGGGACACGAAGCAGCTCGCGATCTGATAGAGACTTCTGAGAAAGAGAAGTCGTGTTTCAAAGCACTGAAGTTACCGGTATTGTCGTGTATTTCCACTGTCTTCAGCATCGGTTTAAATCCCGGTACAGTAGCCTAGGAGCAAACATGAAAGATTTACTTGGCCTGAAGCGTTGAGCAGCATCGGTTTGGTACAGGGTACAGTAGCCTAGGAGCAAACATGAAAGATTTACTTGGCGTTGAGTTCAGCTGTGAAACAATCATTATCTAACAAACATGCTTATTTACACTTTCAATGTATAGGAAAAGCGTTCTAAACGTAAGTTTGAGAACACGGAATGAGAAAAGAGTAAAGTTTTTCACATTACAGCAATAAGACTAAACCCCAAAAAACCCTGAGATGAAAACAGAATATTTATTTATAACAGGGGTGCACCACATGCTGTACAGGAGAGGGAATCCTGCAGTTACGCTTAAGCGTAGGCCCTGCCTGCTGCCAGCCAAGGGCTTATGCTGCATGGATGTTCTCTAATACCAGACAACCTCCGCAGAGAAGTCATTTTGACCCAAGGAAATAACTGTCAACTGATGGCGGCGTCAGCCCGTCGCTGCCTGGGGCTACGTGGATCCCAGCCTCCACCTCCTCGCCCTTCAAGAGCTCTGCGGTTTGTTTCAGACACCTCAGGCTAGTGTCACCGTGGTCCGGATGCTCATCCCAGCTGGCTCCACCATCCAGGTCAGATGAGTGCTTATCTCTAGAAGTTCTGGGGACTTGAGATCTTACTGTATCAAAAAATTTCCTTTCTGCTGACTCATGTTTTAAGATATTATTTTCATTTAATTCTGCTAAAGAGTCTTTACAGCTCCTGTATATGACCTGAGCAAGTTCAGCTCGTTCGTCTGTAGGGATGCAGTCTCACTGTGCTCAGGAACTCAATGCAATTAGAAACAATAATTTGGTGAGGCCGCACACTTACATTGATCACGTACGTCCCAGGCAAAAGGAGAAGAAAGTACTCCCCTTGTTCGTTTGTTCTGTAGGGGCAGATGTGACGCCTTCCTTTGGCTTCCACGATGGCATTGGGAATAGGATTCCCATTCTTATCAGTAACTTGACCCTTGACACCTATGAAAAAGGGAGAGGAGAGAAAGATCACAACCTGTAACTGCGGTGAGCCTCCTTCTCTGGGAAAGTCAGACTGTTTGTTGCTGGAGGCACTCTAAGGCTATTTCAGTGATTTCGAGCACATCTAGTATCACTAGTCGCTTCTATCTTACTGAAGGGAATTAAAATAGAAAATCCTGTGTTGTTGTTATTAATAGTTTACCCTCATATTAAGTCAGAAAGCAGCGTTGTAATCTCTGCTTCTAAATCTCTTTTGTTGAAAACACCATGTATACTTATTGTACATGTCTTTTACTGAAGGGCTTCAATCTTCAGTACTGGTTTGGGGGTTTTTTGCCTTTTCTTTTTTTTTATTTAAAATAAGTCAGCCTCTTATCTAGTACTTCCCAATGGCAAAATACCAACAGTGTCTGCTTATGAAGTAGTTTCCCTAAATTCTCACACACCACCTTCAAGGCAGCACTGGGATTAAGCAAAGATAAAACGGCAGTCAGACATTCTGGGCAACAAAATGCAAGATAAGCAACAGATTTATGCAAACCCTTCAACTCATTGTAAAGTACCGCTGCTTCACTAAGCCGCAGCTCTCTTCCAACTGTGAGGTCAAGATCACACCTAGAAAAGCCTTACAAAAATACCGAATCCAAGCAGCAGAGACCCGTGAAACACCGTCCACATGCACACGCGCGCACACATTTAGAGGCCTCTGGAATAAACGACCGCCCCGAGGCTGCTCAGGAAAGCAGACTCCCTGAGCGGGGTGTATGGTAAGACGGCCCCAGGGGCCTGTCCCTTGCTCCTGCCCCTTGCTCCTGCCCCAGCCCCCAGGGGCCTGTCCCTTGCTCCTGCCCCAGTGCATTTTAAGGCCCTTGCACCACTGTAGTAGTGCCCATCGCCTCACACCTGACACACCTGTAAGCTCTCCTCCCTCACCCATCCCTGGCCTTGCAGCACTTGCTATTGAGAAGCCATAGCTCCCAAGTCCACGCCAGAGCTCCTCACCTGTGAGCTCTGACACTGGCCCAGGCTGCTGAAGGGTTCCCGCTTTGCCCACCGGCCTGGCCTCAGCTTTAGCTCCCTTCCCCATTCGCGTACCCACCTAGATGTACTTGTTTTATATATTCGATCAGAGCAACTTTGTTGTCTCTCCAGAACTTTTCCAGCTGGTCTGCTGGAGGATATTTACAGCATGACAGCTCCAATGTAATTTCAAAACATTGTCCCCAGACATAGTTGTAATCTTGCATTCCACCTTAAAAGTGAAATAAAACAAACAGTGTTCAGCTGCAAAGAAGGACCAAGTTCAAGCTAGAAGAAAAACAGGAGAGTTAAAGTGTTGGTACTTGCATCACACCTGCAAGAAAAGTAAATCAGATAAACCATTCCTCAATGTCACACTTGTATTTACTACCTCCTGTGGAAAACCAACTTGATTACTCTAGTTACATATAGAGCGGTGTTTTCTAAAGCACAGTGGCATTTCGGGAATGATGATTATTATGGCTGAGGAAGGGTGGGTCTTTGACTTAAATTCATTCGAGCACTCCCAACTAAATAGGGGCAGATAAATTCACAGGCTGGCACAGAGTTTGCCACTGCCAAAGCCACCCTAAGAGCCTTTTAAGGCTTTGAATTCCGACTGTGAAAACAACACGCAGTGCCACAGTACACACGACCCATATTCTATTTGGCTACACATAAACAGTAATGAAAACATTTATTTCAGTAATCAAACGTTACAAAAAAAGGATGATATACGAGCAGAAGATTGGTTTTCTTTCTGAAAGGACACGACCTTGGTGCCACACCAGTGTGTGTGCGTAATCTATACAGCTATGCAGGCCTTAAGAAAGGGCACAGAAGCAGCCAGACGGCAGAGACTGCCTCATTCACTTGTGTAACTGCTGATCGGGAGAGCCTGCAAACACCCACGTCCTGCTCAGAGAATCCGCGTGAATGCGTTGGCTTGTTCCCCTCATCAACCCTCTACTCTGGGCAAAATCACAGCCCTTTTGTCATCAAAGATGGCAGGAGAAAGTGAGAACATCGTATCTGAAGCAGCTGAAAAAAAATATCACTGACATTCTTACCTTCCAGCTGGTACCAAGAATACCCGTTGGTGATGCCTTCTGGAAAGGGTTGTCTGTTGTCACACCCAGTCCCTTTGTACATGATGGCATGGTTGAAAGAATAGGTTTTTGCCAGATGAATAAAGACATCGTCATCTGGAGACCTGCTATAGCCTTTCAAAGAGCCGGTAACTGCAGAATAAAGATAGCCATCGTGTAACTCTCATTACTGGTAAAACATACAGTGCTGGCTTACATACAGGATAAACATCTCCCAAATAGCCGTATCAGGCAGTGAATTTTGATGGGGTTTATCAAAGTCTGCCCATCCCAGCTCAAAAGCTGGAAAAACCTTGCAGAAATCCTTACAAATTTTGCTTTGGTACAGCTAATGATCCTAAACCAATTCAGCTGTGGAGAAAAGAGTTTGTTACTAGCTTACCTGAGTTACCATTATCAAAGGTGTAACTGGCAACCAGGGCACCCCCGTGCAAGTTTGCCGAAAGAACAAACGTTTCATTTTTTATCCAGTTCATTACTGCTTGAGTCTCTGGCTGAATGCTAGCGTTGTTATTTTCAAAGGCATCAGGAAAATTTCTGTTCAGATCTTCTCCGTTCTTATTGTACCTTAGAAAGAGAGAAGACATTCCCATTACCGTTTTGCCTATAGGCGCTTCCACGTCGCCAGCCTCCCAGTACTTAAGGTCTGTGGCATGCTAGTGTCTTCAGGAGACACGCAAGATGACCATTGCAAATCTCAAGCATGAAGAAGATGGACTTTCGTTTGCTTTCTGGCAGCACTGGAATTTTCATAGGACACAAGAAAACAATTCTTCTATTATATTTCAGGTGGAAACAGCGAATAATATTTAATATGCATATGGCATGCTCACACCTACTCATACGTGAATTAGAAAACCCTAAGCTAGATAAGGAGGCTGTTGTCCTTCTGTACGTGTTTTTCACTCTTGTATAGAAGACCAAGGTAACTACTGGGTGGCTGTGTCCCCTGTACTGCTGTCACTCTGGACATAGAGCAAAAAATTTGACTCAAACACGGGATGTATTATTCTCTTCCCTCTGTACCTGAAGGTCCAGCCTGTGCAAATGTTTTCTTCCTTTTTCACTCACACAGGTCAGTGCAGAGAGTAGAGAGGGTATTTAGCATCAGCTGTATTGATTTTTAAACTCAGTTAAACTCTGTCTATTTGACAGTGAAGGGATTAAATATCCCACCCTCCATAAAAGTCCTATCAATTTGCTGAGGAGTAAATTTCTTTCCTAATAAAAAGGAGGGCCTACACCGGTCACCTAGAGAACTAAACTACCTAAACTACCTTTTCACTTGCTTCCGACGTTGCCATGGCCAGTGATCCAAGAGAACTTCTAGCACATGAGTTTGCTTTTTCTGCACATTCCAACTTTGTCCCTTTGGCATTTCTTCCCATTCTCTCACTCTCTCTTCTTCTTCCCTCTTCTAGCTTGTTAAACTTTTCCTCCCCTTTTTGGTCTCTGCAATAGTTACATTAAAGAATGCAAAAGTAGCACAGGATGCAATGCGTAAGTTTTTTTCCTAGCACTACTGTTAGCACAGCACCTATTGTAGCTAGCTCTGCTTGCCTAACTCCTCCCTCTTACTAGATCTGCATTCGACATGATCTTTAAACACATTTCTAGAAGTTCATTCAACAAGCTTAGACACACCTTTTTCTCATTAAGAGGGTTACAGAGTTCTCCAATTGAAATAGATCCCTGTGGCTGGAGTTTTCCTTCTTTTTTTTTGTAGCAACCTAAAGGTTTAAATAGGTTATTGTGCTTCTATTTGCAGCCTGGGTGTCCTGCCTGAAAGGTTAGGTCAGGTCATTACACCATTCTGAGCAATTTCCTCTAGCCACACCACGTATAAACACCAGTCTGACTCAGTCTTCCAAAAACTCTATGCTGTAACAGTGCGTCTTCAGAACAGCACCAGCCAAAATTAGCCCTAACACATCCTCTAGGCTATCCTCTCCACCAAGTATGATTCAGTCTCTTGGTTATCTCCGATTATTACTCCCCACCCATTTTCTTTACCTACTCCCACCCTCCTAAGCCACCCTTACCTTCCTCGTGTGTAATAACAATCAGGTACTTTTGTAGCTTCAAATCCATCAGGATTCATTGTTGGCATGATATGAATCCGGGTATTATTGAGTAACCGGGTAATAATTGGGTCACGTCTATAGCTGGTCACCAGGAATTCTATCAAATGGAGCAGGATTTCTCTCCCAACAGTCTGTATAAAGCAGCATAGATTTTATTTTAAGTCTGCTACAGAAAACGAAGAAGAAAAAAAAAAAAAAAAGACCCACCACGTTGCACTTACAGATTTTTCTTACTGGATTACAGACACATAAAAGGCATACAAGAGCATTCTGGTCAACACCGTTTTGTTTTATGTTCTCCCCTAAATGTATTTAAAGTAATTTAATACATAAAAGGAGTCACTGGAGGGTTGTCACAAGGGTTTTAAACCTCAATCAACCAGAGCTTTTTCTGTAATGGGAAACTGTGTCAGCTGCACTGCTTAAATCCTGCATGGATGCCCGAGGGACCCCGGGCCCTGCACATAAGCATCAGTGCTGTGCATCACCACTTGGCAGTGATGGTTCAGAAGAAAGGAAGGAGACACCTTCCATGTTTTCCAGGGTGCTACAGAGCAGGATTTTTTTCTTGTTGATGCCCTTTCATGGGAAGTCAACTTTAATACAGGATCAAGAGAGGCCCCATAGATGCTTCTGTTATATTCTCTGTTACGTTGCTTTATTTTAATGCCATGAACAGAAGCATTGGGGAAACCAAACAGGTATATATAAATCCTTAGGCAAAGAGATGGAAGGACATTTGGATGCAGACTTTGGATCAAGGAAAGGCAGTGGCAGAGAAAAAGCTAAATGCGTATTTTTGTTCATTTAAGTTTCTATAGTTCGTGAAAGCTGGCAGGACATCTCCCTTCGGTCTACTCTATCAGATTTCAGGCAAAACAGTGGCAAGTTCCAGATCCAGTGAGTTAAGAACAGTCCTGTTCTACCCCAGAAACCACTAGGACAGTGTTCACTGGACCATACTTTACAGGAGTACTTTCTATAGCACTGTGATCCGTACCTCAAGGGTGTTGTAGGGTTCCTAAGCCCTGGCTGGGATGGGAACAAATCAAGACTTGCAAGAGATAATTTATCTCTACTTTATCTCCAAGAACAAAGCCTGGTAAATCACTGCAGGCTCCAGTTCAGAGCTACAGCACCTAAGTATCTTTTAGAATGAGTCTTGCATCACTAAGGTGGAAATACTGCAAAGAGTTTTTCTTTTTTGTCTGAAGTGAGGAACATGGAGTGACATTACTGGATGAACCTGGTATCACAGATAAACATCAGCTTGCTTTCAGACTGGTACAGGCTAAGGTAAAAGGTAGGTGAAATCGGGCAGGGGAAAAGGAATATTTCTCCACAGCTATTTGCTGCAATAGTATCTTGTTAAATTTTCACATTGGTGCATTTTAAGTGGCAAATCCTGCTCTGGGTGTTGAGGTAAACAGGAACACAGACACCATCCAGCAGGAGCTGGGTTGGTACACGACGGGGCAAGGAGGGCTGGGTGTAACTGCTGTTCAGGTTGGGAACAAACCATATCTTGCCAGTTAGCCAGCAATTGCTGTTTATCGCAGGAGAAACAAACAAACAATGTAGTGCCAAACATGACTCCGCTAAGTTGCGGATCACACCATTTTAAGTGTCATACTTGAAGACAGCCATGGTCTCCGAGTTGGTACTTGAGCAATTCTGCCATGCTCTTTGTACAGGGAAAAAGAAGGACCTCTTCCCACCTGCCCCCCAGCAGATTTGTTCCCAAGTTTTCTAACCCTTGCCTGTCAGGTCCTGATGGTCTCCTGCAAGCCACCATCTAGTAATCCACTAGGGGAAGCTGCGTTACACGAATGCGTTTACTGTCCCGATAACTAAATGGTTCTTCTTCTAGATGCTACAGCAAATGGGCTTTCACAAGGGGAGAAAAGTCACCTAATTTCCTCCATTGCCAGTAGCTTTCAAAACAGCACCTGAGTACATGAAAGCAGACTGCTCTGCAGGTTTGATAAATTTACTCTGTGAAATTTAAGAAGTGATGCAACAGAACCTGTCTTGTACAGGCAGCTCAGTTCCAGCTCTGGGTGATAGACATCTTGGGAACCATACAGAGCTGGGAGGGGGGAAAGGAGGGGAGAGAAGTCAGTCAAATCATGGCCCTGGGCATGAGAGATAAAGCTAGCAGACTCAGAAGCAACAAGAACAGCCCTACCACAGAGATAGCTAAACTACAGACAAGACTGGACTGCTCTCTGGAGGAACTAGGAAAGTGCCTCTGCCCCTACCGTACTTCTCTTCAGTGCCTGACAAAAAGACATCCAGAAAAGAAAGGGTAGAGAAGCAGGAACAGGAGTGGGAAAAAGATAAAGAAAAGCAACAAGAGAAGGTGGTGTAAAAGGACAATGCTTATAAAGAATGGAAGATGACCAGTTTTTCATGGATGACATTCTTTGCACTTAAGAGTTAAACCCACTTACTTACATATATGGTATTTTAAAAAACTAACCCTATTTTATAGGATTCCTTGTATAGCTACTGCTGTACCGCAGTACTTAGAACACTAAACAATTTGGCTAATCTCTATCACAGAGGGCTGGTACTTAGATCATTCCCCAGTGGGGGAAGAATGTATTTATTACCACTCTGTTTTGGTGGAGTGACAGAAGGTTGGTTTTATTTTCATCCAGAGCACCTTGCATTTCTTGAGAAAGCACATCTGGAGGTGTTTGAGGGGAAGAAAAGGGAAAGTTTTTGTTTCTGGGAAAGTATAGCTCAAGTTTTGATCTAGCCCTTGGAAGTCATCTCCTGCCCAGCCAAGCTTTACCCTGTTACTAGAGAGGTCAACTCTACCTGTGGAGAAAAGTTTACGAGACATTTATTTTTACTTTAGAGATTCAAATAAAGGATCTAGACACAGTGGAGGTAGGTTGCTGACAGTAAAGTCAAGGACAGACACCTTAACCTGCCTCTAGTCTAACACAAAGATGTAGAGAGCAGGGGACAGCCTTTCTGTGCTCTGGGGCTTTGAGAAGACATGATGAATATTTGGTTTTAATTGCAGTATCCCGAGGGCGATGCCCAGGTGCATTGTTTTGCTGTAGCTCAGATGAGGGGTGACACAAAAGCAACGGAAAACCCTTTCTCCCACCTCTAGGGACACAGACATTAAGTTTCTCTATGCACTTTCAGCTGTCAGTTTCCTTGCGTGCCCCAAAAGAAGTCAGCAGGAAAGGCTTCCAGTGATCCTCAGGGGAAGTCCTGAATGAAGAAGCATGCATGTGTCAGGGCATGGATAAACACTGTAGAAAAGGGTGTGACTGCCATTTCTGTAGACATACCCCTTAAACTTGCTGACTATCGCTTCTGGTGTGGCTGGGCCAGCACCCTGCTCAGCTACTGAAGGACTTACTCAAGAAGCCCTAGTAGCAGCCAGTTAAGAGATTAAGGTTAGCTCCAAGTGCACCTGCACTGTAACGTTTTACTGCAGCACCCCTGTTCTTAAAACATTTTTGTTACCCCATGATAAAGACCCAACACCAGGGGACCATGTGTGGATAGAGTCTGCCCATTTTTATGATTAAAATTCTTTCCTTAAATGTGGCCTGTTTTTTAAGTTGAACGATGTTGAAAGAAAGATCCAAACCATCAGGTAGGACCTGTTTCAGAGCAACATGGTCTTGCCAGTCTCCTTGCGCCAGCCCTGACTGCTCTACAGACCTAGCGCAGCACACCAGGCACAACCCCACCTAAGGAAGCAGAGTTACAGCAGAGAAACCAATAGTCCATCCTGGTTTACCACTTAAATGCCACACTTACAAGACGTTCTTTAACGCCCGTACAGCACTAATTATTATGCACGGCTGCGACACACCCCACTGTGTTTGTCCTTCTTTACCAGTGTTAAAGCGACTGTTTCTGCAAATACAGTTTGGCACATACCCATTTACTTCTATAGCAGTAATCACTATGGAAATACGAGAACTACCACATGTATGACAGGGAGTTGCAGTTCCTTGGTTTATCACTGAAGGAAATGGCAACATAAAGGCTGCTTTTGAACTAGTAACCAGCATAAGATGTTACCACCTGGACAAATTCCACAGCCTTCAGGCTTCTTCTCAGTCTAAGCTTCACCTGGCTGAGAAATGGATCACTTTTCCTTTTCCCACTCAGAAGAGTGGGAGTAAAGATAAGGAAAAAGGTAACTGGGGCGAGGCAGCAGCCCTACCTGTGTTGAAAGAGATCTCAGCAGCATCCAGCTTTTTTTAAAGTCTGAGGTTAGCAAATAGATTTGGTTGCTTTGAATTTTTAAATCTCTGGTGCTTCTGACCTTTTTTACATCACATCAGCTGATACTGAAGCCAGGTGGAAAACAGTTCACTAGGCAAGAAATATTTCTTTTCTTTATTATTTTTTCTAGAGCACATATTTGTTTCCCTGCCACACCACTTCCATACTATATTGCACAGAACAAAGGACATAGGAATATGTGCTGAAAATTCCTTATAGCAGATTGTACTGTATGTGGACACAACTCTTCTTGCCCAACCTGGTGACAAAAAAAAAAGCAAGCCTTTTTTTATAGTGGCATTTTGATAGTGTAAATGCAGCTTCCATTCATTTTTTGGAAATGAGAGTGAGAAATTCTACACAAGACTCATTAGTTTGTTGTTTGTTTTTAATCCCCAGTTATACTGATCACAAATAAATCTACCCCAGTCCTCAGTCACCCAATGCCTAATAAGTGACCATATCTCAGGAAACCCTTCTGTGGATATGACCACGTCTATGATGACATGGAAAATAGGGTCTAGTTGCTTTAACTTAAATCACAAGATAAGCCAGCAAAACAAACACATCCTTTCACATAGGCTAGCTCAGGCCTATCAGTATAGGCTCAGCTTCACATAATGAAAGAGGCAAAATACTATTACACTAAGAAAAGAAAGTGATCAGAAGCGGATGATTTAGGAGAAAAGGGTTGGTATCAGCATTACCATCCTGGAAAAGAGTTTATTTGTGATGGCCCAGTTACACTATAGCTATAGAAAGTTAAGGAAGCCATATACTTAATATATTAAAGGGGACAAGCAGAAATGCACAGGTAGTTTACACCTTGTTCAGACATGCTTTTCCTTAAAGCGTTTTCCTGCTGCGATACACATGGTTTAGGAACAGCCTTCTAATTAGATCCTGTGGTTCAGTTGTGTAGATTGGATTCAAGTCACTGGTACAGCTGGTCAAAAGGTGATAGTTCTGCTCCATTTATGACTTAGGAGTGTTTGGGGGTTTGGTTGTCGTCGATGTCAAGTGGAATGAGTTTTTCCCCAGAGAGGTACGTGTGAGTGTACACACTGAGGAAGAGACGATCTTTCAAGTAAGACTACAAGCCTGGGACAAGAGAGGCTGCTGCCGAATTCAGAATGAGAGCTGCCCTGGAACAGCAGGAAGCCTCTCCCTCATCTTCCTCAGTGCAGACTTTATTAACATTTCACAGGCTTGTCCATTTTGTGCAGTCTATTAGTGCCATTTTGATTACATAGCTGCAAGTGACTGAACTAATTATCAGTTTTAATCTGGCTCGGGTTAAACAAAAAGTGCTGCTAAAAATGGCCAACTTCATACAGGCACAGAAAGAATGGGAGAAGTCTTTTGTTGCATCTCTGGGGATCTGGGGCAAAAGTTCACTCTATTTGGCAACGGTGATCACAAAATAAGGTCATTTAAACCTTGGCTGGTCATGTCTTACAATATTAAGAAAAATGAACCTACTTAAAAAAAATAAATCTTTCCAGTTCTGAAAAAAAAAATAATCTCTTCCTATATTGTGTACTCACATTATTTTATTAGAACTTCCCTGTTGGGCAGCTCTCCAAATAACCTAGGTTTTCTTCCAGCAGCATGTGTGAACAGCCTGTACACATGCAATTCAGGCTCCCCCCCAACTTTTAGGTTTTAGGAGCAGCCGGCCAAAATGTCATTTGCGTGATCATGACAGGTTAGAAGGGCAGCATCACCAAACAATACTTGAGAACAGAACTTTTCTTACTTTGTACCATTTATGGAAAGCATCACTGAAGCACAAAAGACCTAATTAGATCAATGAAGCCATAATCCTGCAATTTTAAGTTATGAAAGACTGGAACACAAGCTGAAGCTTGTCATACAGTTAGTGCAAAACTTATCTGCTTAATATATTATAGGGGTAGTTGAATCTTTCCCCAGTGACTAGTCCAGCAGAATCTTAGATTATGGGAAAAAATATTAAAGTTCTCCAACGCTTCTCTATATGAGGAATTCATTTCCTGCCATCTGAAATACATTTATGGTCAGATACGAAAAACAAAACACCAACTGTGCGTTATTGCCTTATGTTTTTGTGAGTATGGATAAGATCATCATGAGGGCCTGAAAAGGAGGAATAGCTCTACTTCCAGAATCTTCCCTAGGTGCATGCTTGGTCTAATGAACAAGCTAGAATGTAGCATGGCACTTAGCGCTATACAGTACCTAGGCAGCTTAGGATCAACCCTGCTCAGACAAACTCAGACACAGTGCCAAATACTTTAAAAAAAAAAAAAAAGTCTTGCCTCACTTCCTTAAAGTCAGTATAAAAATTTAGATCCTAGGCAGTGATCCAGGTTGCCTGATCTCCAGCAATTCTTGACCCTGTGGATACGCAAACAGCATGTGTCTCCATGGTCAAAGTTCCTTGTGCATATCCAGCTGGGCAGTGATAGCGGCAGGAGTGCTTCACTGTGGAGGTTTCGATAGGAGGAGTGGCCTTCTGCAGTCCAGCAACACTGGATTTGAGAGCCAGGCCATTCTGGATGAGATCATATCCTGCCCTCCATCTCTTTCCCACCAAAGCTGGGTCATCTGTAGCCATAGGTTTGCAATTCCCATAAGGGATTGTCTGCAAAAAAATCAGGGATTGTCCAAAAGTCTGCAGGGATTGTCACACAGAGCCTCAGTTCCTAGGCACCCTGGACTACCCTGCTGATACGCACCAGGTTTTAGGAGTTGCAAACCCTATCTTGGGCATCCAGTAACGCATGTACCCATTTGAAACCATGAATCAGCTTCCTCCCACACAGAGTTAAATTCCAAAGCAGTCAGATTCCCAGCAGCCCTTTGAGCACAGCCACTGTCAAACAAGGTGAAACTAGTCTAACTTGGGGAAAATTCTTGGCACATAATGTCACAAGTGCCTGTAGGCGTGCAAGTGCCTTAATGATAATGATTCTAAGTGCTCACACACAGTATTGGTAATAGCAATAGCTTGTGATATGTTATGCTTTACACAGGATACACTTCCTACTAGATCTATTTTTCTTAGTTTTGGGAATTCACAGTCTAGCGTATATATGTGAAAAATATAAATTTTGCCATTTCTCTGTTGAATTATTTACCCTTCACCTTAAAGACTACATAGAAATATATTGTGTAGTTTAAACTTATCCTGAACATGACTAATAAAAGCAGGTAAAACTAAAGAATAAGGGAAATAGAAAGCAAGAAAAGATCAGAGAGAAGAGTGAAGCTTTGAGGCTTTCCGTTCCAGATTCATGTACTACACCAGGAAGGCTCACAATCACCATTTTTCCCTTTATTGTTAATAAGCGGGCATTCTTTCCACAGCCAGTTAAGCCTGACATTGCTTTTTGTTTTGTACTCCCTGTGTTATCTCAGGTGAATCTAGGTATTCCTAGCTTAAGGTTCCCAAGAGAAATTTTCTTTCTAAAACAAATGATTTGGTGCTTCACAGGAATTATTATTCAGTCTTAGGATGTATTTGAAGAGTTCTATCAGTCATACTTCATGCCTAGGCAATAACAACATACAAGCAAACTACTGCATCTGACTCATTGCCAGGAAAGTTAAAGCCTCTGGGTTTATCCACATGGAGAAGACAAAGCTCTCTACTTAAGAGCAGTCTTAGGTGTAGGATTCTTCACCGTGATGTAAGGTCTCCTAAAGCCCTTCCACCAAAACAAGGGAACTTTACTCTTGAAATTCCTCAAGAAACACACACATATTAGGACTTCTTTGAGGTATGATATACCTTAATAATGAGTAGCACACACCTGAGAGAAGTTCACTCTAAACCTCTGGTAAGTGTATTTGGTAAAAATGACATTACAAAAGTTGAAACGTACCTCATCCCCATGCATATTAGCAACATACTTGAACTCTGGAATGCCAATCTTATGGTGGGTTGGAAACCTTCCCAGAACAAGAACCCACAGGTCTCTACCTTTAAGAGGGGAAGGGGAAAAGACATTTTTTTTTAAACAAGTGTAAAATCATACAAACCTTAGAGAAAAAAAAGAAAAAAAAAAGAGTTGGTCATTAAGACCACCGTACAAGTTCTCATATTTCATTGCTGCCCAGTCAGTCCTATATATAGGATATCAAAGTAGACTGTGGTTTTTTTTATTCTATGAGTACTTGCTAAATTAGTTATAGGAATAAATATGTTTTGCCTTCTGACCAGAAGCGTGTAGAGAACCCTGCAATTTCAAATGCATTTAACCAGTGCTAGAAAATAGTTTGGGGTGTTTTTGTAATAAACATTTTTCAAATCAAGTTTAGCAAGCAAGAGCTTGTCAAGCAAAGTCACCAAGCAACTAAAGATTATTTAAAATAAGACACTCTTCCCCCAAAAATATTAAATCATGATAAGGGTTTTCTGAAGTACATACAGCTGTTTCCATTATCACAAAGAAAGAGTATAACTTTTTTGTATTAAAGACAACACAGAAAAGCTAAATAAATTCATGAGTTACTGCTCAGAAAACAGAAGATACCAGGCAGAGCTGTATCAGAGACATATTAAAAAAAAAAAAATCAGCAGGGAAAGAATTAATAGCTACAGAAAGAGTATTAGTTAGGACCAGTAAAGCTGCACAGGAAGCTGAACTTTAAGTAACAAAGTAAACAAACATACATTTTGGAAGTCTTCATTTAAAGGGGGTGGGGGGCATTTCTGATTATTTTTAGTGATGTGGCATTTCAGTTCTCATCTGCAAAGCTATGCTTCCCACTAGTCTGCTCAATGAGGTGGAAAGCTCTAGTTTCAGTAGGTGGCAGCAATGAAACCGGACCGGTTCCTTGATAACAGCGGTCACAGCCTATAGATTGCTAATGGCCAGATCTTGCATGCATGCTGCCTGTCCCCAGTTCTCACGCAGGGCTTGTTGGGACTCATGAGCTGTCTCAGCAGATTCCAGACGTCATTGTTACTTACAGGAAAGAAGAACGTAGGTGCTGCTATATGCAGTACTATAAAAAACATTATTTCCTAAATCTTTGTGGATCATCAAATCTGCAGTAAACAAACTCTGGAGCATAACAATTTCCCAAAGGTGGAAGCCATGGCCCTCATGGTATAGCTGCAGTGAGCCAGTCACACAGCTAGAAAGGAAAACAAAGACGTGGCAACTGCAGTACCTTCAGGAATGGGAGAAAAAAAGTTGAAGAGGACAGAAGGAACACTACAAGATGCACTGAGACCTGATGGTGTCCCAGCTCTCTTCTAGATGGAAGTGGATACAGCTAAACTGTAAAACGCATGGTTTCCTACAGAGGAGACGTATATCCTCTATAAAGTTATAAATTCCTTCGGCCCTGGGACTGCCCATTATCAGCATGAGTACCAGGCACACAGACAGGGCTTCAAAATATCTTAGAGCCAACAGGTTCAGTGAATTACTCTGAGAGGGCTTTTTACATGTAAGTGAAGTTAAGTGCTGATTAAAAGCATTAGTTTCCTCAAATCCTTGATGATTTCCTATACAAGCACAAAGGAGTGACCTAGACAGTGAGATAGCTTAGTGCAGGATCAGGACATTAAACCAGCCAATATACTTGCTATATTTATATTACCTTTCTGTATATAATTATTATCTAATATATAAAATACCCAATCAATCACAGCAGCCAAACAATATTGTAGTCCCCAGAACATGAAGCATCTTATCTCACCAATAACCAGACATTAAGATTAGCCCCTGGTTTTATTTTAATGGAAGCAGATCATAAAGACCATTTCAAATCCAACTACTAGCAATGACGACATCCATATCCATTGCATACAGACTTTTTAGAGCACTTCATGAACCAATGTAGAACAGTGCCATATTCTTTAGCCACTTCCCCATAGCAGCACTAGCACCAATTCAGTACTATATATACTAAAGCAAGTCCAAGTACAGCTAAAATGCTATAGTTATTTCTGTCATTTAAGACTTTCTACAAATAATATTGTATTCTGATTTCAAATTAAAAAAAGATTTCCAGTGCCTTGCCATCAGCAGTGCTGATTCCTGCTGCTATCACTGTGAAATTGCACTCATGGGAAACACAGGGAAGAGCTAAGTATAGACTAGCATTAACTACTGATTGAAGTTGGTCTTTCCAGCATTAGTGTTTAGACTCTTTATAGTTTGTGTGAGGGCCATCTAAATGATAAACACTCCCATGAACTGAGACATCAATTATTTCCTGGCATTTCCAGCTTGTGAGAACCTACCATTAACCATTAAACCTACCATTAACAATTAAAATAAATTCCTGGGTCTGCTCAGCCTGCAGTACTGGATAGTGTACCTATGAGGGATGATGTAAGATTTCTTTCCATACAGCAGTAATTTACTGCGTGTAAAAAGATTCAACATATAGATTAAGTTTCCTTTAATCAGTAAAGCCTAGATAACTCTGTTTTTGTACCTGAAGTGAATAGCTAAGCTACCTCCCATGCTTTGAATCAAATGAATGTATCTCAAAAAGCCATTTCTCACTGCCAAACCAGAACTGACTTCAACTAATTAGTGAACTATATTTCAAGTAATCAAGACAAACATGTTTCTAACTGTGTGTCTCAGGACAACTAACAAGACTTGTATTGGAACAGAGCCAGATTACACAGCTTCTAGTAGAATGCGCAGCCCTTTTTTAAGTTTTCCAGCGTTGCCACAGTTCATGGCATAGTATCAGTATTCTAAACAGATCTATGAAAACTGGGACTTAAGATGGAGAATTGAAATTGATCTCCAGATCTAGTGGGAAAGAAACCCAGTCATTTGTAGATGTTGCTGTCTGGATTGCACTCCCTGGTTTGTTTTATTCTGAAATTTATTTCTACTTTTCTTCACTTTGTTCTTTACAGCTTCATTTATGAAAAAGAACTGTTGTTATTTCAAAGAAAGTTATGGCTAGGAGATGAAGTTAAATGACTGGGCAATGCACCAGACCCACTGTCAGTACCACTCAGGCTAGGCTACTGATTCAAAAGTCTTTTCACTTCGACCCAGAAAAAACATTAGACTGACTACAGTCCTCCTGGGCTGGCCATGTGTTGCACGCTGACTTCATGGGTAGGAACTGTAGCAATGCTGATCCATGTTGAGGTAGTCACTACCTAGAAAGGCACAGGACAGAGAGAAGAGGAAGAAAGATTGACTCTCATTAGAATGCAAGGTCCAAGAACAATTTAATCATAGAAATAATCACAGAATCATAGAACGGCCCAGGTTGGAAGGTACCTCAAAAGATCATCTGGTCCAACCTTCTGTGGGAAAGGGAGCCTAGATGAGATTATCAAGCACTTTATCCAGTTGCATCTTGAAAACCTCCAGTGATGGGGACTCTACCGCATCCCTTGGGAAGCTGTTCCAGTGAATGATTGCTCTCACTGTAAGAAATTCTTTCTTATATTGAGACGAAACCTCTCCCGGTGCAACTTGTATCCATTGCCCCTTGTCTTTTTCCACATGGCTCCTTGTGAAGGGAGAGCCTCCATCCTCTTTGTAGCCACCCTTTAAGTACTAGAATCCTGCGATGAGGTTTCCCCCTGAGCATTCTCTTCTCCAGGGAGAACCACCTGAACTCCTTCAGTCTTTCCTCACAGGACAGGTTCTCCAGCCCTTCGATCATCTTCGTGGCCCCGCTTTGGACCCTCTCCAGTCTGTCCACATCTTTCTTGAATTGTGGGGACCAGAACTGGACACAGCACTCCAGGTGCAGCCTGACAAGCAGTGGGTAGAGTGGGATGATCAAATCTTTATGTCGGCTAGTAACGCCCCTGCGGATGCAGTCCAGGATCCGATTTGCCTTCGTTGCTGCAGCGGCACACTGCTGACTCATGTTCAGCTTGTTGTCCACCAGGACCCCCCAGATCCCTTTCAGCAAGGCTGCTCCCCAGCCACGCAGATCCTAGCTTGTGCTGGGCTCTTTGGTTATTCCATCCCAGGTGCAGGACTTTGCATTTGTCTTTGTAAAACTTCATACTGTTCTTGCTAACTCAGTCTTCCAGCCTGTCCAGGTCTCTCTAAGACGGCTCACCCTTCTGACTTGTCCACCTCACCACCCAGTTTGGTGTCATCAGCAAACGTGGTGACAGTGCTTTCAATCCCATCATCCAGATCATTTATGAAGATGTTGAACAGTGTAGGGTCCAGTATTGATCCCTGGGGGACCCTACTTGTGACAGGCTGCCAGCCTAAGTAAAAACCATTGATGACCTCTTTGAGTGGGCTCCAGATCTGACTGAATACCTATTTGAACAGTACAGCACTGAATATAGCTCATACAAAACTTGCTCTGACACTGGCTAGAAAACTGAGGTTTTAGATGTCTAAATCCAAGCCTCAGATATGAATCTACCTGGATCCATCTACATTACCTATAAAACACATAAAGCTCGATTATGAAAAAAGACAACATGACATTACACCAAATCAAAGTAATGACCTCAAAAAAAATATACTTTTGAGATTTGATACAAGCCACAATTTACTTCTCTTTGTTCTTCATATCCTCTTCCTTAAAACTTACTATTTACTCTTACTTATCCCATGTTTGGCAACAAACTCTACAGGCCAAGTAGCATCTTTGTATTTCATATCCTCTTCCTTAAAACTTACTATTTTTTACTCTTACTTATCTTTATTCTTCAGATTGATATTGACTACTGATAGATCACCAGTCCTGAGAACTCGCCCTATCAGGGCTTCATTCTGTCATGCTCCACACAAACTTTTAAGATATATGTTTCTGACCCCCAAAGCATACAATCAAAGCACTGCAAAATAAGAAGGGGGACCAGACAGACAAGGTTTTATTCAATGAGAATGTAAGAGGGTGGTGGCTATGCCTTAGGCATAGCTTATATCAATCCTGCTCAATTCCAGTATAAGCAGAAGAGCTTCAGCCTAGATTCTATGATGAGAACACCAAGTAACAGTAGTGAAATAAACATACCAGCTGATTTTTATAACAGCTTCCACTGCAAGAGCAACCACTAGGTAGTTACGGTTTGACAGAAGAGAAGTGATGCAAATAACCAGCTTCTGCATTACTTATACAAAATATTGTGGGGAGACGGGATGGCATGGGAGTCACTCCTTGATAAATTCTTCTGTAGATATACCACAATTCCCACGTAATCTCTCACACTCTCTTTAGTCCACTTTAACTATGCATACTACTATCGGAAACATTTCTTTACCTGCATTTGGCAACATATTCTGCTATGTCTTGGGATACTACATCCTTACTGGCTACCTGTAATACTAGTGTAAATCTAGGTTAATTGTTACCATGCAAGATACTAAGGCATCTCTACAGTTTTCTTTTTATTACAGAACTATGTCAGGGTATCTTCCCAGCTGCATCTGACACATATTTTCTGAGACTAAGTCAAACTATACTTATTACTACATAAAGTTCCTTATCTTGCAGGAAGGGAGAGATCAAGAAATCAATCCCAGCTTTATCATTTCTAACTTTTAAATCACATTCATGGCAAATCTGTTACCGTGCTAACACAAACCATTCTTTGTCTTTTAATTTTTCTGATCTGTACTTGTATTCCCTGCAAAGCTCAGTACTCTCAGTGTGTAACACAGGAGTACAATTGCCACCTATGTACACACACACAGGCAAGAAGATAGAAATATGAAGACATTAAATGCTTATGTAACTTAGTATTGTACTTCCAAGCTTCAATATGAAGACAAAGTGTTAGTTTCTCCATGATAACAGTGGGGCAATACTGTCTTCCAGCAAAACACTACCACAGCTAATGAAGGACTTCAGGAGCAATCCCCTTTTGCTAAGCAAGTACCAGCAGCATCCTGGCCCTGTGGTACTCTAATTTGCCATCACCAATTCAAGCTGGAATGTCTAAAGCTATTTTGGAACATGTCTTCCACAAGGGGACTGCCCAACAGCACACAGCTTGATTCAGATTCTGACAGAATTTGAGTTACCAACACATTATTTATATAACTAGAAGGGTTTAATCAGAATGACTGAGGTAGTACCATTGCAGAAGTAGCCTTACAAACATGAACAAATAAGTGACTTTAATCTAGCCAGACTGCTGAGTAAAGCAACCTCCAGATTATGGCAAGTAATATAAATGTATCCTTTGGGGATATAAATTTTGTAAGTTATCAGCCAAAAAGAAAAAAGACAGCTGTCTGCTCAGAAAACAGGCACTCTGTCTAATTTATACTCAGAATAACCTACATACCTGAAACCGGGATCAGATAGACATCTGTATGAACAACTGTAGTACATCAGATTCTTTTGTGCATTTATCCTCACTTTCAGTATACCATGTTCTCATGGTCCACTGAGGCAGAAAGGATTATCTAAAGTCAGCCTGGATTAGCATTAGTAATGAACAAAGCTGGTATCCCAAGAAGAGCTAGGACACTTTAAATATAAGAAAGTCTTCAAGGTATTTTGAAGGATTAAAAAGATACAGATCAATTACCTATGTTAGCCAGGCATACCTGGCAATATTCAGCATGGTATGTAGGTAAGCAGAACAAACCCAAAAGAGCCCAAGGTAACATTAGACTGCAGGCCTACCATAGCCACCACTCCCACCCCTCCCCAACCCAGCCCCAAACTGAGAGCACCTATTATTTGTGGAAGGGGGCAAAGGTTTTACTACTTAGTTTCCCCAAGTATCCTGCTTAATGGAGAGACTGTAAGAGAGATCATACTTAGCAAGAACTACTCTAACTACACTGTTCCTAGTAAGCTATTGGAAGAAGTAAAAATAATTGATAAGGAAGCAAATGCTTGTTTGAGGGTAACAGCAAGAGAGACCAATTGGTACAGTACCTGTGCAGCATTTTAAAATTTTATTTCGAAGTGTTAGGACTATCCTGTGCTCTGTATTTCCACTTGACAACTTTCTGAGTGCTAATACAGACAGTCCCATCTCAGCCAATTTGTGCTATTTCTTGAGGTACAAATGACCAGAATGTTTCAGCAACAGATGCACTACCCCTGACACAGTTACTATGCTGGGGCCACTGCTTAATTTAACACTTCTGGTCTCTTCCCATGTATCCCTTCTTACAGGCATAAGGCTACCCCTCTCTCTAAAGGCAAAAAATAAACCTAACAGTTTCTCACTATTTAATAAGCACCTATCCACTTCCAGAGATTATACCAGCCAATCCAATTTAGAGTCAGTACGTTATAAGCAGAACTGTAGGAATAACCAGTGACTCTTTAGAAAAAACAAAAACAAAAACAAACACAACAATAACCTAGATACTGTTTATTTGTAACCAAAGCACTTGAGATGGGAAGGGAGTCAAAACAGTTCATAGTTCATGTGCTTGCTTATCTTCCTAAAGGTTTACAAATCTTTGGTTGATTGGGACATCCATAGCTGCTTTCGACACTTTCACAGGACTTGTATCTTATGAGAACAACTCTTTCTTTCCTGTTTATTTGAACACAAATCAAGAAATAAAAGTAAATTTTAAAAATCCAAACAAAAAACAACCCAGAAGGGAATACTGTTTTTAAATTAATATACACTAACCTTATTCAGTATTGTTCACTGAGAAGAGAACACCACAGACATGTAGAATTAACCTGAACAGGCTTTCCCCACTATTTACACTAACTGGTTTCATATTCACTCCCAGAAATCAAACAGACTATTTTTCCTTTTCACCAACTCTTGCTTCTATTACCACAGGGTTTTTAAACCTGGTTCTGAAAATGTGTGCTTGATTTTCCAAGAAAGGTGTGAAACTGGTATGCATCTAGTAATTACCAGAAAAGCTGTTGTATACATAAAAGAAATAAATATTACCCATTCACAGTAGTACCATTGGATCATCATGAGCAGAGTGATTGCTTATAATACAAGCCAGGCACAAGGAGGGGGATGGTTTGTTTTTAAGTGCAATTTATCCAGATTCAACAGTTTTATTTGGCCTACCCTTTTACCACCAGAGGCAGAGGAGGCCAAAACTATTCCTGCCACTTGAAGGCAAGAGAGGGAGTAGAAAACCAGGAGGAGACTACAGGTTGTTGCTCCTACATGGCTGAGAAGTTACTGGTGTACTTTGTGGGTTTCAGTGCATTGAAGTGCCTCATCAAGAGACTTGCTATGCATGTCCTGTAAACATCCTTGGCAGATCCCAGACACTATGTTTGCTCCAAGAATAGTAAGCTCCAAACAATACACATCTCAACACTGGCAAGCAGAGTCCTACAAATTCAGACAGTGAGCAGCTTTTCCCCCCACTCCCTTTTTCTTTTTTTTTTTTTTAACTGGCTGAAAAAGACCAGTTGCTTCCAGATTCTGTCTCAAAATGCGTAACAAAATGTTTCCTTAGAAACATTAGTTACTGTCTTTTAGGAAGGGCAACAGACACTGCAAGGAACTAAAATTCAGGCAGTGTTACTACCTACAGAGTAACTTAGTCCTTTATCTCTGAGAAACATGTTCTGGCAGCCTTTGTTTCCTCTTGGATTTTGAGATCAGCCTAATGCAATTGTGTATCAAAGCAAGCTTTGTACTTTAACCTACTTTAAGTCCACCACGATTAGGAAACTCACTTTGTCAGAAACAGCCAGGTTGCACATTGCTAGAAGTGCATACTGGGGTATCATTCTGTGCCTACGTTATTCCTAGACTTTTCTCTAGCTATTCTTGGAAAAAAGAATACTGGACCAGACTGGACTTTTGAACTGACACAGTAGGACTATATTTCTTATTGAGAACACAGTTTGCTTTTATTTTAGCTTTAGCATAAATGTTACTTTTTCAGATCTGCTCAAGCTCTGTTTAAATGCCCCAAGTAACTGAAAGAACTATGGCTATAGAACACATTGGCTAGGAACAAACAGGAAGTGTAACTCAACTGTCCCAAATCCACTGTGAGCTCAGCATGTTACACAGCAGCTACAGTCATTTAATTAAGTCCAACTGCCATGGACTGAGCTTTCCCATAACAAGAAGTAAGCCCTATACATCAAACTGCAGAATCATCTGCTTAGAAGCATCCTCTAACCTCTTCCTCTCATCTGAACCACTCCATAGATTGTAAGAGTTACTGTGCCAGAACTGGTGCAGTTTACAGGGAGGGTAATGTCTCAGCTGGGAGGGGAAAAGAGCTACAGCCAGCCCTATGCATTATTCGTTTCCATCTCCAGTAGCTACCTAATGCATAAAAAGTTCAGAAAGCAGAACTAGCAATCACATGCACATCCAGCTTTCATTCAAAGAAAAAACCCAGCCTTAAAAAAAAAATCTAGATCTCTCTTCTATGCAAAATCATGCGTAGAACTGCCGCCTAAGGGACAAATGCTTCAGGGTAAGAAGTCACACTTGCCTGTCAACTACTTAATGTATTACGAGTAGGTCTCCATTTGTACTTATGTGAACTAGCTGAACACAATATGCCATACCATAGCTACATACAGTAAAGCTTTACTTCAGCAGCCCTGCGAATCAACAACATTGGTAGCTCCAAGGATCTACAGCCAGAGGTCCTCGGCAGAAAGGCCACCCAGAAGGGATGCACGGTGCACTGCTCTTCTTTTGTGGGACGTGAATAAAAAGCTACTAGAAACGCTTTTTTACTAAAAAGCATCATCCCCTGAAGTGGGGTAAGAGGGATGTGTTACTGTGCTCTCCTCAAGTAAGTGGTGAATGCAGACAGATTGACCATCTGGGTAAAACACAGGCATAGGGTAAGAGTTTTATTTCTTTTTAAGTAAGTCTGCGATTAGAATTTGTTTTAAAATTAACAACATTGTACTGAAAGGGGAATTCAACGCACACCACTGATCATTAACATCAATATTCACCTGATTTTCCTTATTCCTAGGGAAATATAGGCCCTGCAGCACAACCCAAAGACCAGTAAATATAGACTGTGACAGGCTAATAAACAGACCTGATCTGGTGGTAGAAGACCCTTAACTGAAAGCCATTTTCTTATTTTCTTTATTGGAGAATCTCTTTCTCTTCCTGTGCTACTTTACAGCATCCGAAAAACAGCTGTCTGAGGAAGTGAATACTTAGGACCAGTGTAAGTCAACACTGAGTTACATATAAAAAATAACTTGAATTAAGAGTACAGGTTTAATTTGCCCCTTGCAATCAGCAGACCATAAATTAAATTATCAGTATAGTTATGAGCTATACAAAGGATCACAAGCCATGTTTCAAGATCACACCTCTTATTTCCATGGCCAAAAAATTTATGTACAATGCCGCAAAAAGCAGAATCCTACAAGAAGTGAGGGGGAAAAAAACCCAGTAATTTATCTATCCATTGTGCATGGTTCTTAGTATCTTGAGCTCTGTGTTTTTGTGTTTGGTTGGTTTTTTAAAAACATCTTCCACATATTTACTTTCTCAACACCAGCTAAAGGATATGGAGATAGACAAGAATCAAACCGCACCCACCAGCTGCAATTGCTGATTCTATGTTACACAAGCTCCCTAGCATTGCTAACTTCACTGGTGTGAATTACAATATCCAGTTGTCAACTCTGTCTACTTCTAAACAAACATGGAAAGATGCAAAGTCTTCCTGAAGGAAAACAGGATGGCTGCAGGCTTAAGACCTCTACTGTTCTGAAGAAAAGTTTGACAAATATATGCTGCAACTGGACAACTACAAAGCAAGGGGTAGAGAGGAGGCAGGAGAGCAGAGATTCTTCCCACAACACTGATTTTAAATAAGTGTTGCTCACAGGAACAGTGGACTATTTCTAAATAGAGCAGATCTTCCCATTTTAAAGTTACAACATAAAGATTCCAGTACTAGATAGCAGTTTTTATACAAGAAGTGTTTGATCTGTGTTGTTAGGATATGTTCCTTTCAAACAGTTGTTTGAAATTTTTTTTGGTTTTGTGGGGTTTTTTTAGGCTGGGACAGGAATCTCTGATATGGCAGGTTTCACAGAAAAAAACCTTCCCACAAGATTTTCTGTAAGAACCGTATTTAAGTTTCATTTGTGTGTATGCATGCATGTATGTAAAAGAAAACTGCACAACACGTACAAATACATACACATACTTTCATTATTATTTTTGGGTGTAGGAGATAGCATAGAAGGCAAGACAAAGATGACTGACCAATTCACAGCAAGCATAGAGAAGAGAAGATTTAAGCAAATTATTTTACTTTCACTGCAAGAGAATAGGAACATGCTCAGAGTCAGTGACTGCATCTTTAAGAGTAACATCTTACTTTATCAATCTTTTAAACATCTGATGCTGACCAAGCTACGTACTTTTTATAAGTTATTTGCGTAAAAAGCGTAGCCATACTGACAGGAAAGCAATGTTAAGTCATGTTATCGTCAGGCAAAATCTTAGTACTTGGCTATCGGAAGACTAATTGCACACAAACTACTTATGTCACATTACAGTAGTCAAACTACTATTGCAGAAGGTAGAAGTGCTACAGCTCTTCTCCTATAAGTAGACATACACAGTATTCACATTTAAACTAATTCTGGTAACTAAATAGCTAGAGGATGCAGTCAGATGAAAAATGAAACTATGTTTCAACATTTAAAGACTTTTTAGCTTCAGTTAGGACAAATGGACTTAGAAGTTAAAGCTAATGCAGTAACCGTGAGTTCTATTTAAGCACACGGCTTAGAGCAAAGCTCAGTTGGAAGCTGAAGATTTTTTAAAAATACAGGATAATACTTCTTGCTTTTAAAGTCATGGTTTAGCCTGACTAGATAAAACCTGAAGGAGCCAATCCTCCTCCTCCTCTTGTGTTTTTTTTCCCCTTCCCATCACAGTGACTCACATAACGTGCTGCAAATAGAGTTTACAAGGCTGTTAAGATCAAGCCCATCCATGAACCCGCACACCCTTTCAATAAAATGAACATATAAACCTACCTAGAATCTTGTTAACATACATTTATATCCCACAAGTACTGACAAAGACTAGAACAAAGATGGTTATGAAGGAAGAGACCAAAAAGAGCAAGGTGCACATAAGGAGGAAAAAAAAAAAAAAAAAAAAAATCAGAAGAGAAGCAGACAAGAATGGGTAAAAGTTCAACTATCACGATAAGTTTTAGAACGCCCATTTTCAAATGAAAGTCTGGACTTGAGCCAAGTGACTTTAGTGTTCTTTACATGAGGCCCTCAGAGTGGGAAATGCCTCGTTCATTCTTGTTTCTAAAATTGTACATTGAAAATATCAATGCTTATATTATCTACACATGCCATGCTTGCACGATGAGCCTGTAATTCACAGTACTAAGGAAATTTGTGGGGTGGGAGATGAGGAGGAGGGAAGGGGAGATACTATCAGGGATTGGAGACAGGAGTAAAGCCATCTGCAGCAGTCATTCAAATGGAACAAACAGAAGGTAATACTCTTCTACACAGACGTACTTCACATCATGTAACCACAGAAAAAAATAATTGCAATATTTCTTTAAAGACATCACATTATGACATCACAGAGGTGGATTTTCCTCTAGACAATTTGTTTATTTTCAAGACAAAAAAGAGTCATCTTTATCACCTTTTTTTTTCCCCCCTCTTCCTTCTTTTTAAATACACTGGTACTCGCATTTAGTTTGTACAAACATTTAATAATGGGTAACACTGAGAAACTTACTTCAAAGTACACTGGGCTATGTATAACCTTCTCATTCTATTTTTGTACAGTGCCAGGACCCCTGAAACTAACCTGATAAGAACAATTCCAGTAAATTGCAAACATTTTATGGATACATATTTCAGTTTTGTTTTCTCCAACAGTAAAACTTGTTTTCTAGTACTTTAAACAAAATAAAAACATCCAGAATATAAGTGTTTCTAATGTAAATTCAATAAAATTTTCAGTGCATTTTACTATTGATGGTAGTAACCCAGGCTCCTTCTGTACTGTATCACAAGAAATGTCTGAAAATAAGTTCCTATTTTTCCCTAGGTAGACATAATTTTTCAGCTACATACACAGACTATCAAGATATAGACAAGTATAATACCTGCTCTTTTATTATTATTTTATTATTAAATAATAACAATTTTATTATTAAATACTTTCACTGGAGCGCAATGAACCTGAAGTTAGCACTCCCCTGTTCAATAGCCTCCCATAAACGCCTAGAAGTGTCAATCACGCAGTATCAGCGTGAACAGCATGATCTCCTGAACAGTCAGGAGATTTAAAGTGATCCCTGGCATATTTTGGGCACATGTTCCACTGATGTTTGTGCAGAATGACGTCAGGGACAGATTAATTGCCTAGCTTCTCTATTAACCCTACTAACCAGGCAAGCACACACTTCCCACTGCACTACTGAATCCTAATACCTAACAAGCCCTTTTGCTGAAGTCACAGCTGCTTATCAGATGGAAACCTGGGCATGTGCCATTCCCTTTGTTTTCTGAGGAGGGAAACCCATTAATGCAGGCAGGAGGGAGACATAATGAGCTCCAACAGGCACCTCACCTGAGCCACTGAGAAACCTGGCCTGCTGGGAGCCCTGCCGAGTACACCTTCCTTGTAGTACGTAGTATCCGCTATGCACACAGCCATGTGGAAGTCCTGCATGAACTTTAAAAACCAAACCAACCAAACACACACACACACCCTGCATGCTTCAGTCTCTCTGTTTATAGAGCAGAATGCTAGTACGTGAGGTTTTTTTGGTGGACTAGTGAAAGTTTGCAAAGTGCTTAAGATTAAAGGATGGAATATGCCAGTTCAAGGGCAGAGAGAGCAATTGAATAGTAAGCAGCAGAGCAGGATGATTAAACCACATAGTTCTCACCTAAAAAAGCTTTCAGGACAGCTCTTTTGCAAGAAGCTATTTCTGAAAGTTTCTAATGAAACCACAATAAAATCTGGTCAATTTGTTTTGTTTTGCTTTTTGTCTCTCCAATGACAGAATCTGCCAGAGAGATGTTAATCTATTAAGTCAACTTTGAAGCTCTCCACTAGGTAAAGACAGAGGTACTTTAAGCATACACAACTTCTTGCTCAGTGAGCAGGATCTGGCTTAGGGATGATGTTTACAACTGTTCCAGTTTGACTGGAATTCTAAAAATGCGGACTGGCCTCCAGAAAAGCTAGATCTAAAACAAGCTGTAATTGGCATGCTATCACTTTATCTAAATCCAGAGTGTATCTGAAAGAGTTTTTAAAGAGTATGGATCTACTACAAAAGCCACTCAGCTCTTTCAACGTTGCTTGCTTTTATTCTCCTAATAAGGTCATTAGGTCTATTTATTGGAATCCCTTCTCACCATCCCACCACCTTCATTTTCTTTTCAAAGAAGAATAACAGCACAGTATCTTGAACAGTGAAAAGCCACAGATCATACACATACATCAAATATTTTCTTTTTGATAATGCACACTGTAACATTTGCTTGCTGAAGAGTCAGTCTGTTTTTTCACTGGGGTGACATAAGGCAGGACAGGTTAATATGATTACACCAGGTCCCATTCTCCAGACTGATGCAGCTCTACAGCCTCCTCTATTATTAGAGAGTGCACATATTGTACTGAGGTTGGATATTGTATGTATTAGAAAACAGAGCTCCCGCCAAAGGTCTTTTACAAGCTTATTCAATAACACATCTGAAACAATATAAAAGAATCAAAGTATTTTCTGGGCCACCACACATCTCTGCCTACCTGCTTATAAGACCATATCCAGTCTCTCACAAACATACAAATCACCTACAAATCTTGAGGTATTTGAGGTTACCTACTAAATTAGACCAAACAGATAACACTCAGCTTTGTCAGCCAATGGGCTACATCTTTTTAAGCTCCCTTCTCCCCTTGTTTAAGGATAACAGCTTAGCTATGAGATGCATAATTAAATGTCATAGCTTCCAAATGTACAGACCTGGAGACTGAACAGGCCATTGCCAGTCTAGAACACGTTCTTCCCAGTAATCTGGCAGAGGAGCCGTGAATTTCCGTATTGTGATGTAAACCACCACCAAACAGATTGGGCATCTTTTAGTTTGCTTTCCAGTGAGGCTCTTGGTACTGGTTCTGTTGCGTATATTGCTGATATAGTCTACGTACATCAAATAAACACACTTTGTAAATCTCACCTCAAATTTATCCATGACAAATCATACTTGACTGCTTACTTTCTATGCAGAAATGACTGGCTTAGTGGGAGAGAAGAAAGCACTCTTTCTTCAGCCTTGACCTTAGCAAGGCTTTCAACAGAACCACAGAATCAGTTGGAAGGGACCTCTGGAGGTCACCTGGTCCAACCCCGCCCTGCTCAAGCAGGGCCACCTACAGCAGGTGGTGGACCCAGGACTTTGCCCAGATGGCTTTTGAATATCTCCAAGGATGGAGACTCCTCAACCTCCCTGAGCAGCCTGTTCCAGTGCTCAGTCACCCTCACAGTACCTTTGTAAACAAGCTGGGAACATATGGATTAGAGGAGTAGACTATAGCAAGGTCAGAAGCTGGCTGGACTGAGCAATTGGTAGTTCAAGTGACAGCAAATTATCAGCAGCATTCCTCAAGGGTCAATACTGAAGCTGATACTGTTTAACACCTTCAACAGGGCCAGGGCTGCCGTTCAGAGGGGCCTTGACAAGCTGAAGGAATTTGTCAACAGAAAACTCATGAAGTTTGACAAAGGCAAATGCAAAGTCCTGCACCTGGAGCGGAAGAACCCCATATTGGGATTATCAGCCCAAGAAGATAACCCCACGTGGGTACAGGCTGCAGACTGGCTAGGTTGTGGCTTTGCAACCTAGGGGTTGCAGGGTGTGGGAGGAACGTCTAGGTGGACAAGATAGATGTGAGTCAGTAGTGCGCTCTCGCAGCAGAAAAGGCAACCTGTATGCTGGGCTGCATCAGCAAGAACATAAACCAGCAGCTTGAGGAAAATTATTATTCCCCTCCACTCAGCATTAGTAAAGCTACATCTGGAATACCGTGTCCAGCTATGTGTTCCCTAGCACAAGAGACACAACTCCACACTGCAGGAAGTCCAGCAGAAGGCCACGAAGATGATCATACTACATCTGAGGAGAGGCTGGGGGAGGTCAGTTTGTTCAGCCTGGAGGATGATACAGCTACAACCTTCCACTACCTAAAGGGACATTATAGAGAAGACAGAGCCAGACCCTTCTTAGAGGTCTAAAAGCAAAAGGGCAGGTAACAACTCACCGCAAAGGAAATTCTAATCTGATGCAAGAAAACACATTTCCACAACAATGGTAGTTGAGCACTGAATCAGGTATCCAGACACCCTGTATAATCTCCACCCTTGAAGATATTCAAAACTTTGGTGGAAAGGGCCCTGAGCATCATAATCTAACATTCGAGTTAGCCCCGCTTTGAACAGGAGCTCAAACTAGATGGCCTCCAGACCTAAATTACTTTATGATCTGCCTGGACCATGTGAGGCTTCTTACATGAAGAATGTTTAGGTATTTCTGTAGAAGAACTACATGCAATCACTTTCTGAAGTGGTAATACACAGGTCCCTATCACCTTCCACATCTGGGCTCCTAGGAGTGGATTCTACACCCTCGCAGAGCTCTGGGTCTACACATGCCAACCAAAAGCCAAGCCTTTACTTCACATTCTTCATAATCCAAGTCTAGACGGCAGTATATAATTTTATCAAATAATCTAGTATTAGAGTAAAACCTAGATTAGATTTAAGAATAACATGGGAACAATAGCCATTCATGAGAAACAGTAAAATTATTTCTGGTGGCTTTATAGCCACCACTTTGATTTACAGGATTTTGTATTCATCATCAAGAATTTCCATACCAGGAACATCAACAGCTTAACAGAGAACTTACTACATCACATTGATCGCAGTTTTATAACATTTAAATTAGTTTCTGTTTCTCATCATCAACAAGTACACTTTGCTATCAGGCTTTAGCTAATTGATAGCAGGACAACACTAGTAAACCCATACGAGTAAGCACACATGCATGTGCATACGTGCATTCTTGTTTGTGTCAACTTAGTTGAGAAAAAGAGGAACAGAACTTCAGCCCATTGACCAAAATTGAAACTTCATTTTCAGCAAAATTGTATAACTACTGTTATCACAAAACTTCCTTTTAGTATGAGCAAAAAAAAAAAAAGACACCCTAATTCAGTACCATCCTCTACCATATTTCAGGGGACTCTAAAGGCACGTTTCTTAACAGAGGTAGAAGTCTCTTAACATTTAGAAAGAAGAAAAGAATAGAGAAGCACTGAACATTTTTCACTGCCATTCTGCTTTATGTGGCACTGAGAAAGTTTCCACTGTCCACCTATTCCATTCAGAGCAATGCTACAGGCATGCAGGACATGCAAAAAGCATAAGTGATCACTTTTTTGTGAATCATGATGTGTAGCTGGCAGAACAAGGGACAGCCCACGTAATTATCTTTTTCTCACAGAGTTTGGCAGAGCAGAAGGCAACATACCAAAATCTGAATGATGTTTCAGAGCACTGCTCGCTCACAATCAAGAGATGATGCATTTCCAGTTTTCATGCTAATGGAACTCAGACAAGTTGAAGACTTCACGTTATCAGCTTTCGGATGTCTAGATATGCAAAAGCCAAAATTTCAATCTCTCAGGTTGGATGAAAGGTTTTGTCCTACCTGCACAAAAATAAGCCAGCAGAGTTCATGCCAGAAAAGTCAGAATCTAGTCCTATCATTAAAATGTTAGCTAAGTCCCCTCAAGGTAGAAAAATGAGGATGTGGTTAATTGGTAGTTTGTACTGGAGGGAACTGTACTTAAAGGGACCAGCCTTCTCTTGTGCAAATGAATAACATAATCCAATATGATTCTGCCTTTGCTGAAACCAAGAACACAAATAACTAAGATTTCATGTCTAGTTTGAGTCTTCCCACAATGAGACTTCCTAAAAAGATGAGAGCAGACATGCACACAGACAAGATCACATAACCATAGCAACATGACAGCTGTTTGATATCTCCCTGAAACAGAACCCTCTTTTCAACTAAAAGTAATGTCCCAGACAAATACAAGTATATATAAAAAATTTGAAGACACACATAATAACACAAAGAAGGAGGTATGAAAAGAAACTACTAGCTTTCTTCATGATTATCTACCCTGAAGGATGTAGATTTTTTTTTTTTTTAAACACAAGCATAGATTTTATAATAGATGCTACAACTGTCTCCTTCCAGTGGTATGAAATGGGATTAGAGGAACAGATGATGTTTCTGAAGAATGAACTTCTCTATCTAGTTTTATACCTCCTAGCAAAGTGATTTAATTTTCTGAATTGATGTCTACTTAAGGGTTTTTTTTGCGTAAAACTAGACAGATACACATTAAAGTATTCACACACTAATAAACACTAAACTTTCTAATCTCTTTAAACAAATTTAAAAGCCCCTTTTTTTTCTATAGATTTATTGTAAGCAATTACCAATCATAGAGAGATAAATTAAGATATCTATGTAAGGACAGAAAGGTGATTATTGATTGAGGTATATTTTACTGTAGGATTTGAGACTGAAATCTTCACTTAAAACACAAGACCTTGTATCAGTATGGAAATCAAAATCCTTTTTCTAGTCAGTCCAGGTTTACTGGAATAATAGGTAAAGCCAAAAGAGAAGATATTTTTAACATACCCACAAGTTAGAAAACACGCTCCTATTACAGCCCCACCTAGAACGGGCACTTAGCAAACGGGGTAACACACATTTTTAAGCTCTTTAAAGACAGCCTGGTTTCTGAAATTGCCACTCAAGAAGTTTCCAATTCTCAAAAAAACAGGCGTTGGGAGAACTTCGACCCTAGCCGAAGCGTCATACGTGTTATCAGAATTTGTTATTCACGCTTAAGCAAGAGGAAGAGGAAACTTCACAGAGATTTAAGCAGAGAGGCACCCGGCACTTGGGATTAGAGCAGCCCCGCCGCCAGCAAGCGCGCACGAAACGCCACCGCAGCCACCTCTACCCACGCTTGTCCCAATTTAAATAAAACAGAAAGCCTTCGCTCCCCCCCGGCCC
>NW_008794621.1:2273611-2282209 GCF_000699145.1 Aptenodytes forsteri | reverse complement strand
AGCCCTCCCCGCTATCCTCGGCAGCCCCTCGGGGTGAAACCGACCCTCCTCCTCCTCCGCGTGTCCCTCCTTGTAGGTTGAACGGAGGGAAAGGGCTCGAGCATACGGCTGGTAGCCGACTTCGTGTCGTCGCGGACCCGCTGGCTGGCCCTGCTGCTGGGCGGTGTCCTGAGGAAACAGCGCGGCTACGTTTTGGCGAGTCCCCGTTGGTTTTGCCTCATTTTTCTTCCCGGAGAGGCTGAGGGGTGACTGGAGGGAAAAAAAAGACGGGGGCGGGGGGAGCGCAAAAGTTCACGTTTTGAGTTTTGGTGATTGTTTTGATTCACAAGAAGGCTTGTTAAAAACAAAACGAGCTGCTGGGCGGTGTCCTGAGGAAACAGCGCGGCTACGTTTTGGCGAGTCCCCGTTGGTTTTGCCTCATTTTTCTTCCCGGAGAGGCTGAGGGGTGACTGGAGGGAAAAAAAAGACGGGGGCGGGGGGAGCGCAAAAGTTCACGTTTTGAGTTTTGGTGATTGTTTTGATTCACAAGAAGGCTTGTTAAAAACAAAACGAATTCTTTCTTTTCTTCTCTCTTTTTTTTTCTTTTCTTCTCTTTTTTTTTTTTTTCTTTTTTTCTTTTCTTTCTCTCTCTCTTTCTCTCTCTCTCTTTTTCTTTCTTTCTCTCCCTTTCTTCTCTCTCTCTTTTTCTTTCTTTCTCTCTCCCTTTCTCTCTCTCTCTCTCTTTCTCCCTCCCTCCCTCTCCCTCTCTCTCTCTCTCTTAATGGGAGGTGTGACAGCTGCCCGGCTCCGGCTGACATGTACCGTTCATACCACTGCTCTTCCTCAGCACCTGTGTGGTCCTGGGGTGTGATCAGGGTATCAGCACCTGGGGCCCAGAGACAAAACCTGCTGCGTGCAGAGTGATCTTGAGAGAATTTATCTGCTCAAATCTAACAAAATCTCTGCCTAGCGGGTTTTTTTTAGATGAGTTTTTAATAGGCTTGTATTCATTTACTGAAAGGACTGGATTATATCTACAGAATTAAATGCTTTTCTTGGTTTTGTACTAACCACATTGCCTTGGGGATATCCTAGTCTTGGGATTCACCACAAAGACTTTTTCATCACCTTTTATTGTCTTTAAGATTGAAAAGGACTAAGAGAAAAAAAGTGAAGCTGGCCTCCAGCAACAAGAATTAGGATAGCATCTAAATTTCTTTTAAAATATGATGTGGATATAACTGAGTGTTAGAATACAACTGTTTGTAAATTTTTTCTGAGACAGAAAATGGCAGTTTCCATTATAACCAGCAGCAGGATTTCATCTGCCTTCTTCTGAAGTTTGCTATACTGGACAATGTCAGAAAAAGGATATTGAAGGAAATTAATGTATGAGCCAATCCCAAATAACAAGTCCTGCATTCCAAATAGAAGACAGTGTATTTAATAAAAAGTTCTTGTTAAATAAAAAGTTACTGTTAAATTAAGATACCTTTTTTTTTACCCCAAAGCTTTAAGAAAAAAACCCCAAACTATATTTTAATGCAAATATCTGTAGTATCCCAATGTACCAGAGGCATATACATCTAAAAATGGTGGCAAGATTTCTACGTTCAGACCCCTCAAGTATTCTTAGTTCATGAGAGGGAGTTCCATGCCACATATGACATATGACAAGGGATGTATGCAATGTAGAAGGCTACTTGGTTAAAAGGGATATATTAGGCTTCTGTTGAATAGTGTTCCTTCTAGCATGGCATTTTGGGGGAGGGGACAGCCCCCAGAGCCTTTCTCTCATACTGTGACTCCACCATATTTTAACTCTCATAATTTGACAAGACCTCCTCTCACCTATCACAAAAGAAAATTCTTGCAAGACCTAAATATGGATGTATTTTACCTTCTTTATATATATTTTTAAAAAGTTACTAGTTGGTTACATTTTCTACATGGAATGGGAGTGAAACTGGGGGGAGGGGGGGTTACACCACAAACATGTCTGCAGAGAAGCAGAAGGAAGGAGTCAAGTATGTGAGCTTCACATTTGAATTTGTGAGGCTTGAAAAAAAAAAATACATATATATATATAGGCTCCTTGAAAGATAATCTGGAGACACCACTTGAGTAAGCAGGGAAGAAAATACACTCAGGTGGTAATCCAACCTATACATACTTGGAAACTGTCCCAAGATAATCACATGAAATCAGAGAACTGTGACTCCAAGACAGAGTAGGGTGTTGGCAACATGGTAAAAATCACACGGGGCTGTAAAAACTTAATCTCAGTGACACGACTAAAATAGCTTTTGATACTAGGTAATCACACAGCATTATCGCCTTTGGAAATTACGCCATCCTTTAATGTAGCCAACATAGTCATGGTTAAATGAGAGCATTACTGTATTTAGGAATGTTCAAAATGATAGATTGTTTCCATGCCAGGTGCTTGCAAGTTAAGACAAGTCGGCCTCTTTGGCAATATTTGAGTTACATGTGACAGAATCAAACATTTTTTTTTTTCCCCCAGCCTGCACAAAACTCAAGAGATACCTGTTGCTCTTGAATCACTTTGCAGAAGGTCAGCTTAATCCAACCTGGGCAAATAATATTCTGGCATACTCAGTTGTGGGTAAAAGTCAGTACCAAAGACTAAATCCTGCATGAAATTAAGTCAGCGATAAATCTCCCATTGGCATCAGTAGTTCAAAATCAGGGACTACGTGTCTGAAACGGATTGCAGTTATTGTTCTCAGCACTGCAGTGGACAATGACCCCCTATGAGGACGCGAGATAAACAGAGAAGTCCTATTGCTGTAAACAGCATTAATTGTTCTCCTCTCAGTGTCATTCCGGCTCGTCCATTCAAAAGCATTCAACAAGTAACTATTAAAGCTAGCACCTGAGCATGGGTTTTGTAGGGAAAAAAATGCAAATTTTGACGTGAAATTCTCACCCGTGGATCTCAGCAGAGAGTTGCTTGGGCGTGTATCAGGGTGGTGTAATGATGTGAGTAGCTGTGTTGCCCTCTAGTGACAGGTAAAGAAAATCCTATCACAAGCAACAGGTACGAAAATTCTTCACGCGATAGTTAGGTAGCACAGTAAGCCTGACACTTCACAGACACACAGTTAAGGTAGGTCTCAGCAGTAAAAAGATCTTCTGGAAGCTTTTGTGATTTTGGAGAGCCGTTCACAGAGCCGATCTTGGAATTTGAAATCTTAGTGTTTTGAGATCTTTCATGCAGGATTTCTGCACTTTCCAAAGATTAGTAAAAAAAATGTGTCCCACATTATAACTGAAGCGTCAAATTATTTTTAGCAAGAAATACAAAGAGGTTACTAACAAGAATTAATTTTTTTAAGGATCACCGCTGCTATTAAAACTTTCTCATTTGAAATCATGTCCTAGGCATACAGACTACAGCTTCATGTTCTTTGCACCGATGTAACACCAAGGACCTGACAATCAGATTTCTGTTGTGGGAAAAGCACAAGATAAAGGCTTTCTCCGGTGAGATGGACCAGACAAGTGAGCTCAGTACAAGTGATGACACAGACACATGAATTTGATAGGACAGCACAGCCCTGGATTAGCGTAAACCCAGATACCAATCACCTGAATAAACTGCAGCGGAGCCATTCTGGTGTATAATACCCACACTGATGAATTAACAGGCTGACATAAGTATGGCGAAAGATAGATTCCCTGCATGAAAGACACAAAAGCACCAGAAATCACTCAAGCATTCACCAACTTATTAGTTGTCTCTACCACGCAGGCAATTCTCAGCTGAGGCTTGCGTACTTGGTTCATAAATCTCCTCACCTCTGTCCCAGCACAAGGATTACCCCCGGAGAAGAAAGGGATGCCCTGCTGTGTCTGGTAATCTGCAATTAGAAAATGATCCCGAGGGGGACTATTAGCAGCTGGTATGGTTCAGAGCTGTCCAGACAAGCACTGAATTAGCTGGAGAATCTGGAACCACAACTAGCTGCCTGACAAGCCTCTCGCTCATCCCATCTTGCAAACAGCAAAATCTGCATACAGCAGAGATTTTGAGCTACTGTATGACAACACGTTGTCATGTGCTATGGTGGAACAGGTCAGTTCTGCTCCACAGGGGATTGAAGCGTGGGAACATGATCTCGTTCAAGACAAATGTCTTGAGTGTTGTGTGTTGGGTATTGTAATACAATTGTAAAATGTTTCAGTTTTACCTTTCTCCTCTTAAATTGGCTTATACTTGCCCTTTCAGTAGTTCACACAGAATTAGATGTAATTTGAAAATACATTCTCTCTGGAAAGGCAGAACTTAACTTAATTTTGCACCTGTGGCATAATGGGTCCCTGGGTAGGTAAGAGAACAGGACTAAGAATGGGGAAAGCCAGGAAGGTTTGGTGGGAAGTTCAGTGGGCTGGGGACCGACAGATTTCAGGGAAGTAAATGGGAAGAAGGAAGGTGAGGAATGTCCATAGAGGTTTTGAGGAGGTGGGAGGACTGGGGTCTGGGGAGAAGGGGCTGGAAGTTGGAAGGGTTGTGGATGCTGCTGTTGGGAAAAAGCAATTGAGAGGATTCGGGGCGGGGGGGTGTCATGTGGAAAAGGACTGAGAGTAGTCTTTCTGCTCACTAACATCTTGCTGATCTGACTCCAGGATAACAAAATGTGAGGGTTTTAAGATGTTGACATAGCATCTTGTCAGGTCTGCTAATTTGTATATGAAATGCATTGCAGTTAATACCATGGAAATTACAGAGATTCTTCATAGCTGATTTCTTGTTGATATTAAGCAATACTTTTGAGTAATCTGAAATTTGTCCCAAGAACTGGACTGATTTCAGCTTTTCAACATTTGGAAAATTCATCAAGTTTTAGAATAGCATTTTGCCATTTTTGCTAATTACCTTCAGATCAAAATATCTTCCTAATTGCCATTGTCAAGAACAATGAGCACTCTTACTCACAATGATGGCTAGTCTGTCTCCTTAAACAAAATTCCTCCAGGCCACTTAACATATCTATTTCAAGTAAACAATGGTGCCATTTCCTGAACAAGAAATTAAGACATTTTTGGAAAACTTTATTGTGTAATAAAACAATCCTCTGTTTCTCTGCACTGATTTATGCATAATGGGCCTCTACACAGACAACCAAGTAAACAGTATGCGCTGAAATCTCCTATCAGTGAAAAGTACACATTGTGATGTTTTGAACTAACCTTTTTCTTTTGGGAGAGAAATGAAAAGGGAGCTTTCTAGATATACAATAACTGTGAATTTGTTGATCAGCAGTTTAAAAATGAATGTTTAGTGGTGCATTAAACAAATATGCCACTTGCTTGACCTCACTGAAAGCAGCTGGCTTAATTCTTGGATTAATCTGTACTGGCTGTGTACTGGTTGGACTGTCATTTATTAAACCATATGGCTCTGTGAAGGCTCCATTTCTCCGAAGATACAGGTAGGTTTTGTGGCCAGCTTAAACCAACCTAAAACTGAGCTGTCCCTGAGGGAGGCATCCTTGCACCCAGCCCTGCTGCCTCCCTTTTGCCAGTGTTAGTACTCAAGCAGCCATGTTGTCAGTTGGATCAGGGAACTGGTGCATCTGGAAGCTAACCCAAACACACACACACACACCCAAAAAATCTCTTCATTTTCACCTGGCTCAGCTCCCTGACCTAGCCCGTACAAGCACTGGCCTTGGCTGAGGGCGCAGAAGGGCTAGATGGCCCATGGAGGGTGAGAATGAACTGACAGTGAACTGCTAGCTAGAGGTAGGGAGGTATGTGATACCACAGGTCAGCAGAGGGTTTCTTGGGAAGAAGGAGACTTCTGCTGTGCCTCAGTTCTGGCAATGGCTCGTTCCTTAGAGATAGGCTGGACGTGAAATCCTATTACTCTCCTACCCCACTAATTATATGGGAATAGTAATGCTGAATTTATCTGTAGATTAATTAGTGCTTGTCTGGCAGTTTTGTAATGCCAGTTAAACAAAAATTAGAGAAAGAGAATGCTCTTTCCAATATGGAAACCTCTGTAGGCTTAGTCTGATACTATTGCTTGTTCTGTATAGGAAGTGATAATATATGGACAATTCCTCCAGACAAATGAGCCTTCCAAGGCAACCTGTCATGACAGAAAGCTTGTTAAGGTTATCTTGATACAATCAGTATTTGCAAACACAATAGCCTGCAAAAATAATAACTTTTAGTCACAAATGTTTGTAAGCCCACGGAGAAAAGCTGCTCCCGTGGTGGTTATGGAGGCTGGCTAAAGAGCAGCCCTTAACAAGACGCAACCTGGAAAGAAAGAATCTTCTAATCCTCAGGCTTTGAAGGTAGTTTATTGGAGGTCATGCATTACTTAATCAGAAAATCAAAAATCAGGATGAAAAAAGTTGTTGCTGACACCAGAGAACTCTTTTCCCCCCCCTAATTCATGTTTTACAGAATGATTGGAAAACTATAAAAGTAGTCAAGCTTTGATATGGAGCAAGAAAGACCAGATGTTTTACAGGACTGGAATGTTAGCCAGTTCTTAGGTGAACTGAAGAAAGTTCTTGTTTTTATTTTGCCTCTAATCATTTTAAATAATGCACTAAACTTAAAGGAGAACCTGAGTTGGCAGAACTTGCATCTTCTCCTGATCCTATGATGTAAGCTATGTTAATGTAAACTCAGATTTTTTAATTGTCTTGGTTCCTTTAGAGTCACATTTCATGAGATTAGACCTCTAAATTTGGCCTTTTAGTCTAAATGTAACCAAAATGGGTGGTCACTCTACTAGATCATTTTATCAGACTTCTTTCTTTGTCTTCAAACAAAGGATTATTTCTTTTCACTGCATGTAAGAAAAAACCACAAAAGATATTATTCCTTGCGTAAGTTTATATCTATGACATTATTCCTTATAAAAGGACAAAAATTTATTTCTTACTCTCCAGCCAGTGTTGTACCAATTACTCTCAATATTTTTGGTACTTTTGTCTAGATCTAGAATTACAAAAAAGATCTTTATCTCTATCTGTTGTCCAGCCTTACCCAGCTGCAAATAGAGAATCTGAGCCAGTAAAACACACAACCATATGTTCAACAGCTTTAAGCTTATGCCAAAGTTCTCTTGCCTTCAATCACAGTTAAGCATATTATTAAGATGACACATGTGCTATCTTGTAGGAGAGGATATATGCATTAGTCACTCTAGAGTTTACATTGCTTTATATGAAACCAAAGTTGATCCATGGACATATGCATCTGTAATTTCTGTTGTGTCTTCTTTTAATGATTTGGGCTCAGAATTTTGGTCATCATTAATTCCTTCCATCCTATTTTGAAACAAAATTTTAGTGAGTTGCTGAGCCAATAGTGATTTCATGAACTTTCCCTGTCCCCTGTGGGCATTTTATCAGGTTAAAATATGATATTGTTGTTTACTCTTGTTCAAAGACCTTTTCCTTTCTGTGTTTATGTTCTATTCAGAACTGATTAATGTGGAAAGTATCTTACTCCAGTCTCTTTGAAGAATTAAGGAAGTGGGAATGTTTTATCTTTCTGCTCCACTCAAGATTCTAGATTCTCTAGACTCAGTTCTGCATTGCCCTGTGTTGTCATTCATGTACATAGAGTAATTGAAGGGTATGCAAAAGTGATAAATTAGCATTTTGCACTGATGTATTGACTGGGCCATGGAGAATAGGTCTACCATCATTTGACATTCTGCAAAGACCATGGGCAAGTAAAATGAAAACAGAGCTGCTTGCAGAAGCTTGGTATTTATTTATTTGCTGACTTAGGTCAATAGGGTTAATTAGAAAGACATGGTGCTTGTACTTCTGCTGACTTTAGCTGAACTTGTAGGTAGCAATAGCTCATTCAAAAGGTTTACTGAAAGTCAAAAATGCTCTAAAAATCAGGCAACACTGCACGTATCATAAACATGGTAAGAACACTTGTTCATGTGTATGGAGTAACTGCTGGTGAACTAGCAACTACGTGACCTTCCACAGAATATGGAGGCTATGGTAAATGGTCTTTGCTTCTGGCTGCGGAAAAGCCAAATGCCACCATATTATTGTCTATGTATTCTGTAACCAACAGTTTTACTACTGGTTTTACTACTTGCCACAATGCTGAGGGACGGTTCCAGTATCTGAATGAACTTGAGACCAGAGGGACTAGAGTCCCTGGGCAGTGGGAAGGGCAGGCCTCCGAGAGGATGGAGCTGTCTGGGGATTAAAAGAACCCTCGGGTTTTCAGTTAGGGTTGGTCTGCCAGCATCTCTCACTCACTTCCTTTCTCTCTCTAGTCAGAAATGACCTCAAAAGATGTCCACAGGAAAGTGTTATGAAAATAGATATATTTCCACTAAATACTTTTTCTTTACTGAGACAGAATACGTGGCTAAAATGCTTAGATCAACTCTGAATTACACTAATTTTAATGGAAAATTTTAGTTTATATTCTCCACCCTGTTCTGCAAATCTCAGCCGTGATTCTAATTTCAATATGGTTAGAAGTACAAAGGAATAGTTTTTAATACAATATTTTAGTTTCTCCCTTTGAAGTATCTTCTATTTATGAGTTCATAAAGGTTTATGTAAAATCTCTTACTATATATGGTAT
>NW_008794621.1:2239547-2272598 GCF_000699145.1 Aptenodytes forsteri | reverse complement strand
CAGGCTGCCCAGGGAAGTGGTTGAGTCCCCATCCCTGGAGGTATTTAAAAGACGAGTAGATGAGGCACTTAGGGACATGGCTTAGTGGGTGGTGGTGTTGGGTCGATGGTTGGACTCGATGATCTTAGAGGTCTTTTCCAACCTCAATGATTCTATGATTCTATGATTCTATGATTCTATTTCAGAGGGTGGCCTGTTTTCATCTGAGAGATCAGTCAACATTCAGATCTTGTGGGTGTTCCCCCTAAAAGGGGAGACTAGTGATGGAATCAAGGATTTTGTCAATTTAATCCCTTTCATTTAGAAATAATTGACAGTCATGAAGTGATAGTTTGCTGAACTCAGTAGGAGTCAGACAAGAAGCATTTTCTTTTGTTACATTTTCAAGCAACACTAGCATTAATTCTGCTGCTGTTAGTTTCTGTCCTGCTTCTGCTGGCATCTCCATCAAACAATACCCAGTCCCTCCAACTAATGTTCATCTAGTCAGGGAGCTCAGCTTCTGACCAACTTTGTATACAATCTGTATTTACAGCTGACTCACTTTCAAAAGAAGTGTAATTCTCCTATTTTGTATTCAGGGTGAACTTTAAAACCAATTTAATTTACATGATATTTCAATAAACCACTATTTTAACCACAAAAAGACATCCCAAACCCCGGTAGGAGGACCAAATTGTTCATTTCCTCGAGTTTTTTTGTCATGTTCATAAAAATGGAATATGAATAATTCACAAGAATTAACATATTCATAAGCCTCTCTGAAGATTGATGTTATCCTCATTTTACAGATGAGGCACTGGAGCACAGAAAAAATAGGATCAAAAGTTTTCATCAGTCTTAGGAGCCAATCTGAAACACCAGCAAACTGAATTTTGAGGATAGTTAGCATTATATTACTTCCTTTATGCTTAAAAGAAAACTACCACTGGCTTCAGCTGCAGCTGTAAATACTAGAGACTTTTACAAATTTGGCCATTCCAGATCAGTTGAGGTCCCCAAAAATAAGGAACACGGCACATCTGTTAAGTAGTTTCACAAAGTGGCATCACATAATAGAGGCAGAGACATAACCCCGTTCAGCTGGACAGTATTTGCGACCTTAAACACAGAACTATGTTTTCTTCCTGCACTCCATGGTCTCAGACAATCCTTTCCAGCTTCAGCAGCAAATGAGACTAGACTCAGCTATGACCCTTATTTACAGCCTAAATTCAAGTGTCATTTAGTAAGTCTGTTACAGGGCCTACACATGAAGAAGCCAGGAAAAGGATGCATGGACGCTCTAGTTTGCAATCCTATTCTTTTAGTGAAGAGACTTTTTACCTCATCTTCCACAAGAAAAATCCAAAACAAGTAGAAAGAACAGGTATTCAGTCCTGTGAAATGTCATCCTCTATACAGTTCATGAACGAGGTTATATTTGCTTTCTGGCGATTGAGTTAATGAGACCAGAAATGGTTTATTATCTTTTGTGTCAACAGATACATCTGGGACAGTGCCAGCATCTTTCAAAGATATTTGGTGCCAGCCGAGGTTTGGGAACCTCAGGGATCTGTTCTTGGCCTCCAAGAGGGCACAGAAGCTGTTTTTGCCCGGCTTGACTTTGCACACCCTCTGCACACTGACCTCCTCCTTTTCCGGCCTGATCCATCCTGGTGCTTGGCTTCTTTTTCCACTTCCATTTTCTTTACTTAACAAGACTCACAAGATGTACCAAAGACATTCCTAGGCCCAGCCTGCCTCCATTTACCTAAAACAGGCTATTGTATTACTTCGGTATTGTCTCACCCACTGTATTTACTGACTGATTTTTAGCCATGTTCTGGATATAGAGGAGAAGCCGCATACCTCCAACTGAAGCTGACATTGCGAAACTTGAACACTAAAAGTGCTCATCTGCCTCAAAGCTATCCCTGTGACTTCTTTTCTGTACAGACAACAGCATCAAAAAACGTCCTCTCACTTTCAAAGTCATCAGGCCTAACAAAGTTCTGTGCTTACATTTCTATTCACAGCATTGTATTCAATTGAACACTCGAGGAATTCAAATAAACTGAACTCCTGTATCCCTGAAATTAATATAACTCTTGCCTGTCATGGTAGGTAAATCTGGACAACACTTAAATGCCTACATGCTGTCTTTTTCCACAGTCAGGGTCCATAACGTTAGTCAGTTAATTTGCTTGTTTCCTACCACTTCCGTCTACCTTATTTATATTAGCTCAAGTGAATTATTGCACAAGTATTTGGTAACTGCAATTCTCTTTGTAACATGAACTATCATCTTATCATATTTGCTAAAAGCCTAATAATCTGCAAAGACAGCACTGTGAAGACTGAAAAATAACGTGAACTAAGCCATTTGCTGTGGAATCTTCAACAGACTTTTTTTCCCCTTCAGGCCGATTACCAAGTAGCACGAGCTACCCAGCAGGTTGTAAGGGCACCCTTCAGATTGTTCTTAAAGGCTGCAAACATTTTTTTTCTTTCTCTCCGTTAACACTGGGGAAAAACTGATGGCCTTCTCAGAAATATTTAGGAAGCAGCCTAGGTCATAGCAAGCCAAGCCATTCTAACCATTCGTTGATCAGCCGCTTCTCTTCTCTTAGATATCTGTGTGCCTTCCTGTCATCAGTGGCCACATCTCTCAAGCCTTTAGTGACTTTCAGCTCTGTCATTTCTATTTTACCTGCTGTTGCCCCACTAATAGGACTCTGACAGTGCAATGAGGCATAAGAAATGCTTTGGGTTTTTTATTATTTTGGGTAATACTTAGGAAATTAGGAAAATACAAGAACATAATTTCCAGTCTATGTCAAGTTTTCAGGGTGAATCAAAAATGATACTGGGACTTTTCAGAACCCTGGCTTGCTGACCTAATAGATGACACTGATTTTCTGTGTCACGCCAGCTACTGATTTCAACTTTGCTATCTAGTTTGAAAGGAGTTGCATGTTTTTATATACTGCAGTGTATGAGTTCTCACAAATCTGATGTCTTCTTCTCTTTGCTCACGTAATTCTCCCCTTTTGTTGACCCTTTTTCTTGCTAACATATATAAAAAAGTTTGTTCATAAAATATAAAACAATTACACAACTATACAGATAATTAAATAAGTGGATAAATGAGCATTACGTGTAAGAATAAATATTCTTGAGTGGCAAAGATGTTTATAAAACCTGTTTAAACTGTTTGTTCAGTAATAACCACAGCACCATATGCAATGTCCAGTCACAACCCCAAGTAGGATGTTTAAACAGAAAAATGACCTTCGTTATATGAAGCTGAGCATTACAGAGCATATGTACTTTTCCAAAGTTTATTAGCTGTGGTGCTTTCGGGATTTAAAGTTAGTGGGCTTTTTTCTAGCCAAAAATACTCAAGGATCTTTTTTTCAGAGTTCACTAGGTGCCCTCCTCCCTGCATCTTTAAAATTGGGTAGAAATAGTTCTTTCAGTAATTTTTAGAAGTTCTTTTGTGTTACTTCAACTAATATAAGAAGTATCACTCAAATGCTTAAGTTGGATAGTTTGGATTTTAAAGAAGGGTAACATTAAAAGCCATTGGTATTTTAATTAATCTATTTCCTTAACTTGGTGGGAATGGCCAGTGTGTACTGGGAGCTTCAACCAATTCTGATTACTTCTGTGAAAGAGATAAAAGTGGGGGGAAACAGTCAGGAGAAGCTATTAAAAAGGAGTGTGCTAACAAGCTTTGGGAAAGTACAAAAAAGATCTAACCAAACTGGGGGAGAGCAGATACGTTCATTTAAAAGGACAAATGATCAGCAAAAATGAGGGAAGAAGAAAATTTGACTTGGAAGTGCCCATTGATAATACACAGAGCATTTTCTGAGCATAGTGTGAACATATGTCTCCCCACCCTTCAAAATCCAACTATTTTCACCTTTTTTATGCTCCCATCCATACCTGGAGTTCTGATTAATGGGAGACCCATAAAACTGGAGACAGCAATCAGGCTGGTAATCTAAGGATCTCAGGTTCTGATTCAATACCATTCATCCAGCAAAAAATCTGAGCACTCAGATTTTATCAAGGAAACACAAAAAGCGTGAGTTGCTAAGCAATTCATGGATGTGAAGGCTTTGATGTATTTATGTAATATCAGCAAAGTAATGGGTCCAATGAATTTTATGTAACTAATGACATGGTTCATGACTAATGACCTAAGCTCCTTGTTTTTCCTTATTCCTTATTCACAAAGAAAGCAGTGGGTCAAATTCAGGTTTGCATAAATAGCTACAAGTGTCTTCAAGTTCCTGGGAGATATATCCACTTATGTAAGGGCTGAATTAAGTCTAAATATATATATATAGTTAAAGATTAAACCTAAGTTTCACAAAGAAGAAGATACTGGGAGTAGAAAGAAAGTCTTCATATTAAATACTAGAATATGAAGAATACAAGACATATTAAAGATTAAACCTAAGTTTCACAAAGAAGAAGATACTGGGAGTAGAAAGAAAGTCTTCATATTAAATACTAGAATATGAGGAATGACAAGACATACACAGACAAATGACATTATCAGGACATTAAAATAAAAATACTCAAATATTAATAAAACCAAAATATTCGAGTATTAAAACCCAAGGTGAAAACACTAAATTTTTTGGAAAGTCATAGAATCCAGACCTTAAGACTAAATCCAGTCTTGGAACTGGCTATCTTGACTCATCCTTTTCTCTGTAAAAAGGACAAACCCATTACTTCATACTTTGAAAAGACTCAAAAATCAGAACCTTAGTTTCATCTCTAGTTAAAACACTCAGGCTGTGCATGAAGTAAATTGACAGAGGGCTCATAAATGCATTTAATACAAAGTGATTTTAAAAATAGTAAAGGTAGAACAAAAGAGCCTTTCACTAAAATTTCCTATAACAAACTCTCCCTACAGAAGGATACTGTCACTTCAGTGACAGTAATCTGCAATCAGAAAAGGCTTTAAATTGAATCATCAAATAAACCGCTTATCCTGCTAGTGTAAGATTGCTCCAGGGCACAGAACGGAGTTTGCAGCAGCCCTGTTGCACCTTTGGATCTTTCAACTTGTAAACAAGACTGAAATCCAGCTTGGTGCCCTGTTTGCTTAAAATGTACGTTTTATGGACATTTCAAAATGATCTGCTCAATGCTGTGAGAAAATTAGACACCAATTAAAAACCACAAGAAGTATATAGTGAATCTGTGGTTACACCCTGCAAACAAACACAAAAAAAGAGGGTACATTTACTATAGCCCTGTATGGAGTGCAGAAAATGATGCTATTTTGCCTAAACTGCCATATATTCAATTTCATCTCATTTTACAGGCGCTCTGCACTTTATCCTGTAATAAATGCTGTAGCTCCACTGATATTACTGTAGTTCCATCAATGGTAAGTTAAGGTAAAGAAAGAAAAATGCAGACAGATTTAAAATGTATGAACATATTATTCAGGAGGATTTATCCATGTAAAATGTTGTTACAATTCTGAAAAAGTGTTGCTACAATTGAGAATACTATTTGCACTGTAGTATAGGATCAGGCCCTATCCTGACACAGGAGGCTAAGGTGACCCTTCAATTTTACTGAGAAATAGATTGTTAGATCCACTGTTACGCGATGCCAAGACTGCTGAGGCTAATTTGGGAACACCAGGCTCTTGCAAACTATGGTGTGAATAATTCTGTGTAATAAATTAATTGAGTGAAGAGTCACACAGTCGTCCTGCATCAATAAATTATGATCTCTATCTGTGACGGCTTGTGGGGCTGCCACAAACTGATATTAGGTATTGCATATCTTTGTAATGACGAGGACTCTCTAGATAGTATTTGAACAAGTTTCCTGAGAAGACTCACACGTCAGGCTCCCTTACCCTTCACTAGCAGTCTTTTCAAAGTCACCCTGCTTTGCAGGGGTGTTTTTCTATGTTCTGAAAGATTTAATGTTGTCTGTAAGCCACTAACACAGCACTATTGCCTTCTGGTACGGGCTGTTACTGTGTTAGTCTTCTGTATTCAAAGAATTAAGCTACAGTAGGGCTGTTGTCCTGCCTTTCTGGGATGCACATCACTCTGAGCCAATCTTGTCCTTTCACTGATGGTATCTGGACTGTTCTGAGGTCTGGGACACTGCAGTTTTGTTTCCATTTCTCTGACTATATGCTTTGTAATGCCATTTCCTACCAGCATGCCTATTCCATTCTTGTGCACAGCAATTTGTCCCTAGAATCTCTTTCTTCAGTTGAAGGCAAATTTCTACAAAATCTGTCCTGTTGCATCACGAACTTATTACTCTGAAAAGCAAGGAAGCTCAGAGAAGTGTTGTGTGGTCCCAGGAGAAACTACTGCAGGGCCAGCCCATGAAACCTGGTTCACTGTCACCCGTCCTACAGCAGGTATTATTTCTAATGTTACATACACGGTGTTATTACAGGCAACCAAAACTTCCCCTTCTGATAGTCTGCAAACTGCAAGCTATATCACTCACAAGAACAGAAAGGATATTGGAAACACCCTTTCGGCTAAAGGCTCCTGATCAGGACTTGAGCAGAGGCTCTTCTAGGAGTTATCTGCTATTTCCTACCTGGTCCTGCTTCATAATGACTGTTACAGGCCTGTGGATGACCTGTAATTAGCAGTGTTGATGTATTGCCATTACTCATTTTGCTAAGCATTTCATTTTTATAGCCAAAACAATTTGCGCAGTTAACAAAATCATTATTACAATTAAAATGACAACTGTAAAAGGGAAAGCCCCATTTGAAAATGCCTCTAAGTGTGGGAAGCCACCATTAGGAGGGATTCCCACCATGGCTGCAATATGAGTAATCTTGTTATTGTAACAGACTCTAATTTCTGGAAAGCTACCTAGCTGACGAATCCAGTAAAGGTAGGGTGTTTCAGCATGTACCTCAGTAGTTTAGCAGGTACCTAAAGGCACCAGTTCAAAGTTATTGAACAACTGCCTTTACTTGATGGAGTTTGATGGTCATTTCTATGCATGTCATGTAATTGTAATCATGTCCCTTCATGGAGATTAGTCTACAAATACACATATTTTTGTCACTTTATGCACTGAAAAGATTTACAGACACAACTGACCCATTTCTAACCAATCTGTAAGGTCACATATGATTAAGTTAAAATATAAGCAATTATCTGATGGCTGTAGGTGCAGGTCTTCACAGATGTTTTGCACAGGCTGATTTGCAATTTAAGCTAGCAATATCTGGACAGTAAAACTATCCAGAAAGTTTTCTCTTGCTCTAGTCTATCTTGACTGATAAATAGCAAGGTTAAAACAGAACGTATTTTGGGTTACCACACCCTGAGTGAGCAGGTGGATTTGCGATTATATGAACCCAGTGGCAACATGTTTTTCTTTTAACATTGTCGTACATTTCTAACATTACCTGGTCAGCTCTTTTAGCAAAAAATCACCCTTTTTCATTAAATTGGAATGCTTGCCTATTGTACATACATGGAAAGTTTTGATCATCAGTCTCCACAAATGACAAACCTCTGGTTTTGACCATATATTTTCTTTCCATCAGTTTCCTCCCATAAGCATTTAAAAATATCCCCAAAATAGCCCTGCACAGTGACTTTTTTTCTCTCCTCAATGCTGCAGAACGACACATGACGCTACACAATCTTTCAAAGTACTTTTTACCATAATAAGCATTTCCATACTTAACCAATTCACCTTTTCAACATCTTACAGACATGAAGTCACATCTACCTGTATGTATTTCACATCTACCTGTATGTACTTTGTTACATACACAGACATTGTTTGTTTATGTATTAGTGATCTGTTAGTCATGACTCCTATTAATAATGGAGGTACATTTGTTCTCACTGAGAGAAAGAGTTTAACGTGTTTGGAGATGGAGGCATGGTTAAAGCGGGATGTGTTTCTCCATGTTACCTCAATTTGTTAATATTTTTCTCCTATTTTTAAGTTCAGCTATAGCAAACAATCTGATAATAATATTATATCTTTTCCCTTTCACTTGCACATATATGATAATAAAACCAGAAAAAATCACAGTTAAAACAAAGCTAAGGAACCTCTCTCTCCATTGGTGAGTTTCTGGTGATCTGTTCATCAGTCTTTACTTTGTATATGTTATCCATTGGTTCCACCTCTTCTCTGTAACAAAAGATGAACTTTATGGCTTAACTTAAATCAACAGTCCCTCTTTACATAATCAGAAAAATTGGCTTTAACACATCAGTTAGAAACACACGCTTACAGAGCTGACTTCTGGCTTTCAAAGCCAACTGTATCCCTCTTCAATAAGAATATAATTCATTCTTTCCATCTCAAATCTTCAAATACACATGCTAAACCCATAATTCTTTCAGCTCTTAACCACTTCAGTGCCAACAGCACTTATTCAGGTTCTCATTTTAAACTTCTCCTTTTTCCTTTCTTTCCACCGCTTACTGTGCAGCTGATGTACACACTCCTCCAAGATCTCGTTCATGCACATACTCGCGTATTTACTTGAAAACACATTACTGATTTTCATAATACAACTGTCACTAAGCCTGAACTATTATGTTGATACCTCTTAGATTTGCTTATCTTGAATCCCCCATTTTAGTTGCCTTAAATTTGCTAACAATCAGGAACTTTTTTGTGTATAGCTCTCTTTTACTTCCAAAACTTTTTGGAAGCCATGTTAGAGATTCCATGAATGTAAAAAAAAAATCAGCAAATGAAAATATAAAAAAACAAAACCAAAAACAAACAAACAAGAAAAGGAAATTATTCTCTTTTTTTCTTCTACCTCAATTTTTTTTTGACAGATGAGTAGACATCTTGTATCTAGGCTTCTTCATTACACTGCTGGATATCATAGAATGCCAATATCTGGCATCTAATATCAAGCAATATCCAAATATCCAGCAGCCTCCAAGGGCTCCTTGTTCCCTTTTCACCCCTTAATTCCACCAGAATGGTGAGACTTTCACAGTGGTCAAATTGTAATTTTACTATGAAGCCCCAGGAAGACCCTTTGCATAGACTCTAAATCATTCCTTTCTCTGGAGGTTTTCTTTTACTTGGTCATCTTTTTCCAGGCTGGTACAGCTTTTCTTATTCCTGTTGCTAGTTTCTCCCATGGTTTCTCTCTCGTGCCTTTTACTCTAGGAATAGGGAGTAGAAAATTTATTTCCTTCTCTTGGAAGGTCCGTGTGTTTAGTAGGAGACAGCAACCTGGTCAGCACAGGAACAAAACTGATCTTTCATATGAACTACTTTTACCAATCACTAGCCGATTGCTACTTAGCTGTTATCTTGGAAGTCAGTTTGTAGTTTATTCCATCAGCAGCGGCAAGGAGGATAAACAGGGGAAACAGCTTTCTAAAACTCACAGTCTCCATAAATTTTCTCTCTCGTGCCTTTTACTCTAGGAATAGGGAGTAGAAAATTTATTTCCTTCTCTTGGAAGGTCCGTGTGTTTAGTAGGAGACAGCAACCTGGTCAGCACAGGAACAAAACTGATCTTTCATATGATTTACCTTTACCAATCACTAGCCGATTGCTACTTAGCTGTTATCTTCAGTTTGTAGTTTATTCCATCAGCAGCGGCAAGGAGGATAAACAGGGGAACAGCTTTCTCTGTTATCTTGGAAGTCAGTTTGTAGTTTATTCCATCAGCAGCGGCAAGGAGGATAAACAGGGGAAACAGCTTTCTAAAACTCACAGTCTCCATAAATTATAAAAGACTGACATTTTTAATAGATAATTGAAATGCTCAAGATTTTTTTTTATATCTATATAATGAGATGTGCTTTAATTTGGACATCTGCAAAAAACCTGTGTTGTGGCTTTCAAAGCTAACTCTATCCCCATTCAATTAGGATATTTTATTATTCATTGTCTCCCTCTCAAACCTTCAAATACACATACAGCATTTGTTACAGTGCCAGGACTTTATTGGCTTGGTAAGGAACAAGCACTCAGCCTAGTTCAGAGCTGAAGACCTCCTCTACTCTCTGGACAGCATCTGGCAATCTTCTCCCGATAAATCTTCCTCTTCTATCTTGTCATAAAGCACACAGTTCACAACAATGAGGAACAGATGATATCATTTTTGTTGATACATCTCCAGTTTGAAAAGTTCTGACAGCCGGCATAGATGAAACCATTCCATGTGTCACACTGGAAATAAAGTATGATTGATAAATTAATTAAGATTTCCAGTCTTACTGGAATGCTGGGCATCATTTCAACAAAAAAAGTATATGGGATTTGCAATCAGGTTTAAAAACCAAAAACAAAGTGAGGGCTTATTTTTGTTTTGTGAACAGTTCCAGGTCTGGATTACAGCAGTTCCACATGTTGATGTTGGAGTTATGGAAAGACCTGCCCGTGCAACATTATCCAGTCATGACTATACGTTATTTACTCTTTTTAATGAGATACAGATAAAATGCAACCTCAGACAAACCAACTTGATGAAGAAGACATAAATAATTTAAACCTTCTAACATGATGATTCTTCTGCTTTTATTTGGAAATATGCCACGAACTGTGCTTCTATGATCGCACGTCTTTTTGGTTTCCAGAGCTCTTCATTCCAAAGTCACAGAGGTAAATCTAACACGCAAAGACGTGAAGGCTGTTTCTGCTGTGTCTTACTAGCAGTACCTGGGTGGGCTTATCTTGTTTTTGTTTGTATGGGAGCTTTGCTGTGCACATTCTGGGTGTGCTCAAAAACAGGGAAGCAATATTCCTTGCCTTTACTAACAGATCTTTTATTTCTTTTTCAGATCTTGGCTGCTAGATGACCTCCCTATAGTGTACGTACATAGCTCCTTTTAACGTACGGCAGTGTTTTGGATATAGTCATAGTGATCTAGTTGATGGGGTTTTGCCTCTGTAATGCCTGACGTGACACTGATGGTTCATCAGCAAAACTGTGGCCAAGAGAACCTCCTCTAATTGATAATATATAGGAAGTTATACGCTCAGATAGTAAAAGCTGCCCTTAGGCTGCCGCTACACTTGGCAGCAGAAGTAAAATAAAGCCACCTTCTGTCCAATTTGTTGTCCACCCTGGGGAGCACAGCTGAAGGGACTCCAGGTGGGCCACGTGGCCCAGAGGGACGTACTCTGCCAGGGTCAGATGTCTCTGGATATCCACTTACTTCCAGAGCTTCCATCTAAACCCTCCAGAATAAAACAGCGGGTGCCTCAAAACTTTTAAAAATACCATCAAGAAAGCATCTGGCAGATACTTTCAGCAGAAGACTCTGCTGAAAGATGAGGAGAATGGAGAGTCATCCTCTCAAACAAGATGGCAGCCAACAAGAGCGCCGAGGCCCAGCTGAAAAAAATTACTGTAGTCACTTTGGAAATTACAATCACAGTGTCCAACAATACTGTTAGATGTTACTTCAGTTTGTTCTTGGCAACACTACTGGGACAGATGAATGAACCTCAAGGGGGATATTTGTGGTGGAAGATGAAGTACAAGAGATCTCTGCCCAGATCCAGAAAAGTCTTCAAGACAGATATATCCTCTGTACAACTGGACTAGTTGTACAAAGTTGTACAACAAACCTTTAAAGCTTGTTTTCCTGTTCCTTACAAAAATGCTCAGATGTCTGGTAGATGATGAGTTTAATTCAGGAAAAGCTCTGCAACTGACTCCAGTTGCAAATATCATGTACTGATATTTACACATCTCAAATCAATTATGAGAGGAGAAAAAAACAACTCAGTGAAAAGAATTCTTTTGGGGATGCCACATTAAAAATTAATCATTTCCCACAATTTAGCAAAACACATTTATTGGACTGTAATCACCCCTTTAAAAAGTAGGAAATCTGCCAGGTTGCAAGGACTTAAACTTTTTAATGAAGTTTCCAGTTCAGCTCTATTTCTAGATCAGTGAGGAGCTGCATCTCTTCCAAAAGCTACTGGTTTCTAGTCTTTAACTTTTAACAGCTCATCTTCTGCTCACTGGAAACATGAGAGTTACTTCTATTCTCAGTAAGACATCATGAAAAAATGTCAAGTGATAGCTCCAGCAGTCAACAGAGTGGGAGAAGAGATCAGCACAGGATGATTCACGTAATCTGTATGATCACCCACTAACCCGTTCCCATTCTTCAACTGCCTGTATCCATCCTATCTCCCCTCCCTTCCTCCCTTCTTTCTTCCCACTCGTTCTTCCCTCCCACGGTTTCCATCACCCCACCCTCCCTTTGATTTAATCCCTCATTCTCTATGCCCCTGTGCTCAGCTTCATGCACCGCATAAATCCAGATGTCCCATGCATGAACCTGGAGTGAAAAGCCTGTAACAAAGAACCAGTCACTGGACTTAATTGTCTGTACTTTTTGCTGCAGAAGTTTACAATTTGTCCCAGCAGTTAGATTGTTTTCCCTCGTAGTTGGATGTTTGCTTTGCATGGGGGAAGGAAAGAGACTGCCTGCTTGTGAAGGATGGGGAAGGAGGACTCTGCTGAACTCCCCACTCCCCCAGCACACAGCAGCTCACTGAGAACACAAGGCTGTTGATGAGGGTATTCAGTCTGGCAAATGATAAATCACAGAGCCAGCATAATAGGCAGACACATCCTCAATTAAGGAGCACTCCTGCAGAGTGTGAATCTGCTCACACAGCGTGCTCACCACTCAAGTGCTTAGCTCCTAATGGTGCAGGCAATGTCCAAGGGCAGCAAAAATGCCAGCGAAAGGGTGAGTGCTGCCCAGGTGGCAGGGCAGTCACCTCAGCTCCAGCATCTGCTCCCAGAATAGACGGTTTTTGTTTTATTCAGTGGCTTTGTTTTATTATGGCACATAATAAGTGGCTATCATTGATTCTGCCTTTCTTGAAATGCAATGTCCTTATTCCCTAGACAGCACCTCCGGCCATATTCCTGTCTGTGCCAGGAAGGCTGCAAGGAGCAGGGGGACAGGGAGGAAGGTGGGCACACTCATCCCTCAGATATGCCTTCTGTCTCCTTATAGCCACTTCCAGTTGCGCTGGCAGCCCCTCCCCAGTGTCCCCCTTCCCAGCTTCCTCCAGCTGTCCTGCTGCTGCCAGTGGCAAGTCTCAGGCACTGTCTGGAGAAACAGCAGCTGGTGGGAACTGGTCTCTCTCCAGTATCACAGGAGCCGCCTCTAGGGCAGGTTGAGCATCCTGCCCACCAGTGAGAGGGCTGCAGTCACAAAGCCAGGCTTCATCTGGGTATTCCCTCTGGCCTCAGAAATTGTTAATTCTTTTCTTCATGGGGGCACAGATTCAACTGGAAGGTGAAGTAACTCACAGATTGTGGTTAGGCCAGTCTCTGAAAGAGGCAGGAGATGTGAAATAGGAGTTGTTAATGCTCCCAGGCAAAGGAGAGAACTGCAACTCTGGGGCAGCCCTGTGAAAAAGGAGTGATGGTGCCGCATCAACCACACCATGATCTAAGTGGAATCAGTAGCCTCTGAGAATGTCCCTGCTGGTGCATGAGAGAGGCTTTGACACCTCCTGGAGCAGACCACCAAAGACACTTTGGCAGAGAAACTCTTGTTTCTGAATTCTGGTGAGGTACATGCAGTACATGCATGAGACAGAAAACAATTTGCTGAGCCCCATCAAAACTGAAGTGCTTTTGCACATGTCCAGAGGCTGAACCTTCAGGACTTTTGAAAAGCCAATGATTTTAGATCCCTCCCAGATGAGATCATATCTGAGCACCAGTGTGAAGGGTAGCAATTTTGAGTGCTGGTGTTCACAGCCCGCTATGGGTACCAAAGTCCTTCACATGATCTGTGAGTCCTTCACAGCTTTAGGAACAGATGTGATCATCAATATATGGTGTTTCAGATTTGAAAAATACAGGCCAAAACACAATAGCACATTTGAACCCATCTCAGTTACGACTGAAAGAATATGTTCCTGCCACAGAAATGAGGTACAATTTTGGACATATTTTGGCTTTGCTGCTGGGTCCTATCTTGCAACTCTGCTTCTGTGAAGAATTGTGGAACTGCTTAAGACTTTTGGACAGTCTTTGGAGTGTATGACATTTAGCAACATACATCAGCTGCAAGCTTTGGGTTTGCTTTTTGAACTGTTATTCAAAAATAAGCAATACTAATAATAGAGATTACATGGCTAGGGTATATGTAGCATATGCTTATTGGCACCTAGGGTTGTACATGCCAGTGAGAAATTTGGCACAATTTAAATACCTACTTACTTAATGTATTAAAATGTATTTTGTTCCTCACACAAGGCCAAGCCTATACCTAGCTTCAGTTTCACATTTGTAGCTCACCTGGACAAAGATGAGATTAGTCCCAACAAAAAGTCCGCTCACTCTCCACTGTCATGACATTTTCTGGCTTCACCTCATTGCGAAATCATAGCTGTACTGTCACTATGATCCTCACCAAAGTCCTGATATTCATTATAGCTTCTGCCTTTTTAAAAATCACCTTTGGTACGGGAAAAATTGTTAATATATTATTTCAATGACTTCATATCTGTATTCTCTATTGAATGTTCAAGAAATTTGTTAAAAGACACATTCAGCATTCCCAGCATTCACTTGGTTTTATAAGGACTGCCAGCAGCAATCACCCGATTTGCATGTTAGCCGTAATTCCTATCTATTCTTTGTCTATCGTACGCACTAAGCCACAAGGCTGCATTTGTAATTTTTGTGGATTCCTCAAGTGTAGTGCTAACGATTTGGGAAGTATGCAAAGATTTGTGTTTTACCCCATCATCTGTACATATTGGTGTTGCAATTCCACCTTTCTTTCATAAAATACGAACATTGGAGGGAATGCAGGAAGAAGACAAGGACTGATTGGAACAATTTCATGAAACTTATAAACCATTTGACCACTGTTTTAGCATTGGCCATTTAATGGCCTGACACACTTCTGATTGCACGGAAGATTCTTTGCATTTAATCCTTGACAATTGTGTGGTCCAAAGATTACTGGATCAGGTAACAAACAGAGACATCGCCACGGAAGGCTTACGTACCTGGGCAAGTTCAGTACAAGACAAGGTATGCATTTGAACAAATTTAGTATATGGATATAATAACTTTTCTTCAAAAATTACTGTGTATGTGTTGGGGTCATACTAAGGTTAGCTTAAGTACATCCGCTTGCCTATTCAGGTGCTATTACACCAGTATGATCAGTAACATTTTTACACTTTAACAAGGCTTAGTACTGTCCAAAGGTTTAATAAATTAAGAGGAAGACCTGAACTATAGTTGCCTGGGCTCTATAGTTAGGATTAATACATTCACAAGTAAATGGGACTTTCTGATTTCTCGCATATAATCATTACAAGCACAATGAATATAGAAGTGTAAGTGAAAAACCCCATGTATTTCTAGTAAAATCAATTGTTAAAAATTGGAGGGTTTGGGTGTATTGAGACTTGATGATGATGGTCATCGTTTCCCACATCTATACAGCATAGTCATATATATATACAGGTATATATATGTATTTGGAGTTCACAAAAATCAAAAAATAAAAATGTGAAGTTCCATTTTCAGCACAGGCAGCCAAAGTTGCCACAGTTTCCAAGGCTTAAATGCATTATACATACTGTTAAGACCTCTCTTTCAAAAATCACCAGTCACCAAATCACTTCATCCAGTTCTGAAAACATGGTCAGAAATAAAAAGCTACAGAGGTTGGTTATTGCATGGAGGTTTAGTGAGAGAATGCAAGCTAAGGAGTGTGGAAATGAAGGGTGAACGCTGCTCTTTAGGGAGTAATGCAGTGCACTTGGAAATCGATGGGATTTTTCCAATGACTTTCCTTCGCTTTTAGCTGCCCTGAGGAAGGAGTTTAGGAAGGACTGCACCTTCTGAACCGCTGAGACTGGCACCAGCAGAACCACACTTTTAAGCGTGAGGCTCTTGACTCTCTTTTACTCCCCTTTCACAGGGTTAGTCTTATCAGTAAGAGCAAAATGCAATCTTAATTTTGTTGCCAGTTGCTTTCTCTAAAGAAAAGACTCTAAGAAATATAGCTGAAAATTGTGCTGAACTTTTGCTCTGCTCAGAAAAAATAAGATGCACGGATGGGTGCATGGACGGACGGATGGATGGATTGATGGGTAGACAGATGCACTAAACATTTTACCCTGTACTTGAAAGCTAATGGAAAACATATTTTGTGGCTTTGACAAATTAACAGAGCAGAGCAACCTAGTTTTATATATCACAATCTTATTATTTCCTGTTTTTCTAGTGAGTTTTGGCTTGGAAAGCAAACAGACTTGTGCACAGATGAGTAATGTGTTTAGCTTTAGATCTGACCAGAAAAGAAAATCCCGGAAGATCTTTTTACTTGGATGGAAATAATGTATGTTGCTCTGATGTTACTCTTTGGGATTCATTTCTGTTGCTGCTTTTATAGCTGATTGCAATGTGCTAATGTGATACAGCCAAATCTCAAAAGACTTAGTGAAGTCAGTGGGAGTTTTGACTGAGTAAAAGTTAAATGATACTTGGGAAGGGTGTTAGGACTTGGTTTATCCTCATATTTTTCATCAGCACCCTAAAATCTTTATGCCCTGACAAAAATGAGAAGTATTTTGGAAAAGTCCTAAACACTCTGTAACTGAGATGGTTTCTGGAGCATGGGCAGGCGCTAAGGAAAACAGCTGTAGGACTGTCTTCCAGTCACCCCACCAAGTCACAGTGCAAAGGGCATTGCAAGGACAGCACAGAGGATGGTATGTCAGAAATACAGTTGTAGCACACAGAACTGAAGTCAGGCGAGCTCTTGGGGCAAGCAGAAGCATGCAGAAGACAGTCGATGTCAGACCCATCTGTCGTCTGATGCTGGCCCCTCTACATTACTTAGGAAGAAGGGATGATCTGTAGATCAGGAGTTCAGTGTTTCAGAAGAAAGCATCAGCCGCCTTCTCTCTTGAGCTGAGATTTCTGTTAATAAAAAGCAGAAACTCGTGCCTTAGGTTTTGTGGGTTTAATTATCATCCTCTGTAGAAGGTATTGATCTGGTTGGACTAAAACTCCTGGGCCTGACTCTTACTTACACCAAGACCCTTTTGCAATGTAAAAGCCCTGTTTGTCAGCATAAAGCCAAGCTCATAGTTTCATTGGATTATACAATGGTCTCAGCTGCTATTTGTTTGCTTTTTAAGTAGGTGCATTTTTCAATAGATTTCAGGCCTGTGTAGCCAGAACATGTGAACTATATGGATTTAAAACCAGCGTAACAATAAAAAGAACATTTACTATTTTTAACCCCCCTTTTTTTAAACTAATCTCATGAATCATTAGGTTCTGTCTCCAGGGTTTTGAAGGGTTGCGATTCACATCACTTCCTAGCTCCAGAGGGTAAGAACTGTTCAGTGTCCTGCTCTCCTTGAAATTTCCATTAAGTATATAGATTAGTGTATACTGCTATGACAGCTTTGTAATCAGAACTTCCTTTCATGAGAAGCTGGCTGGAGCCACAGATGTTTCTTGGATTACATATCATAAAATACTCACCGAATGTACAAATTCTAGCCTTTTTTAGACATTAATCTGTTTTGGGTGTTAGCCAGCTGGGCATTGGTGAGGGTCTCTGTTCAATCAGCAGTCCTCTGCATTCTCTTCAGCCTTCCACAAACATATATACTTACACACATACAGCATGGTTAAAAAACATAATTCAGGAATCCTGGTATGAATATTTTGAAGTACTGACATGAAGCTCTTGTATGCTTCTGACCTGTACATCTTCCTGAAGAACAATATTGGCTTACTGGCATACACCAGTATATACACACACATTTTTCACATTGAGGAGATCCTGCTAGTCTCAGGGGCTTGGGATAGCTCAGTCTTTTGCACGTGTCTTTCAGCAGGCCCACGTTTTCCCTAGCTTTCCTTTTGCTGTGGAGATACCTCTAAAAGCCCTTCTTGTTGCCCTTCTGACTAGATATAAGACAAGGCCTTTTCGCCATGAGAATCATCAAGCATTGAAACAAATTGCCTGGAGAGGTAGCGTAGTCTCCATCTTTGGAGGTTTTCAGGACCCGACTGGAAAAAGCCCTGAGTAACCTGGTCTGATCTCATGGCTGACACTGCTTGGAGCAGAAGGGCGGGCTGCAGACTTCCTGACATCCCTTCCAGCCTCAGTTATCATGTAATCCTGGGATTCTAGGACTATGCAGTGAAGATAGATTTTTTTTTTTTCCCAGTGGGTTCGGGACTTTTGCTATCAAATATTAGATAATCTTCACACTGCCACATTCTAAGTCCTGATTGTGTCAGCCAATGAAATCAATACAATATCCTGTTTTTCTTTGAAGTTACAGTGTTTCTGATAATTTTAACTATTTAACAATGCATAGAGTGTAAATATTTTTAGAAAATATCTTTAAAAATACACATTGAGGTTATCTTTTTCCCCCCTGAAATGCATAGGGAAAATATTTCAGTCTTTCCAGTTACCATAACTGCAAGTTCACACTATATATGACTAAGGATGCTTTTAGAGTAGAGGTGTACCTGTTCACACACAGAAGGGTAAAAGTAGAGGATATGAATCAGAGATAGACAAATCAGAACAGACAAAATAATGATAAACGCAAGAGAAAAGAAACATCTGGTGATATCTTTCCTCGGTTAAACAGTGTTCATTGCTGTCCTGAGAATCTCTGTTGCCAGCCTCAGACACCGATAGCTTACAACTCCCACTGATTCCCTTACAGAAGACATTTCATGCCGCTTGTGACATTTTTGCTGTATTGCCCTCTGTTCTCTGGTTCATCTTCCTTCCTCCTTTTGTTCCTTTCCACGGCCCTACAAGGACAGGGTTTTTCTCCCCTCTCAGTTTGCAACTTCTCAGAGTTCACACCCTTTTCATCTTCTCTCTCAAGAGCTCTCGCAGTGATCTTTCCAGAAAAAATAAACTCTCAGATTGCATCGTGATTAGAGAGATTATCCACATTAAGCATTCCCCTTGTGAGCATGAACATAACAAAAGCTCATTTAAGAAACTCAAGCACTCTGCTGTAACTGGGAGAGGTATTGCCTACCTCCTACAAAAGTGGCCCTTTTATTCCTCTGCTAGATTTAATCAACCATTTGTGTCTGTCATCTCAGCAAGAAGCCCCTTTGCTTCCTGAGGTTTGTATGAGTTAGAAATGCTGCTGCTAAATCACCAGAACAACTGTATTTGTTTCTAGTTTTTCTTCAAATTTCCTACCTGCTTACCCTGTGCTTAGCCTATTTTGAGATCCTCCTAATAATTAAAAGCTCATACCTATTCTTATAAGGTAGAAAAGCATTAACTAAAATGTCTGAAAGCAAACAGAAATGTCTGCTGCTTCTTCAGAATATTTCTCCCTGATGTTGTCCCCATCTCCATCACCGTAGGCATTAAAATGACATGGCATGAGGCAGAACCAGAAGAAAAGTTCATTTACTAGGAGATTTGACTCCAGTACAGAGAACCATGTAAGTCATAAATATTTTTTACATAATCACCCCCTTTTTCCAACCAAGCATCCTGTTGTCCCAACAAATTATCTACAGGGCACCATTTGTCCAATAATTTGTCTCCAAGATAAGTATTTTTACATTTTTCCCCCTTTCAGAAAACACAGGCAATGAGGTGTTTTCAATTAAGGCTAAAGAATTTGCTGAGGATTTGGGAGATGCTTTTGAAATTGGGAAAAAAATCAGTTGACAACTCTGATATACTTTGGCATGGCCCCAAGGATTACAAATGCAAGAAACCATGCGATTGCCTGTTACTGCTGTCTCCAAATGCAAGTGTCACACTTAAGTCTTCCCTCTGCTCCTGTATGGTTCTCAAGCTTTTCTGTTAAGTGAATGTGCTTCATTTGACTTATGGTCGTTAAATTCACCATAACAGGTGCAATATCAACATGTCTACAGAAAAGAGTCATCCACTGAGGACTCAAATGTTGAATTTCCCTTAAAAATTAAAGAAAACCAAAAAATGTCAGTAACTCCCATGTCGGTCATGGTCAATATGGTCATGTATCAGGTGATATGTGAAATCAAAGAATTATTATAAACTTACTGTTTCTGATAAGTGTGCTAAATGCAATAGAAAACATTTGTAATTACTTTTACTTTAAAAAAAAAGTAATTCTAGATAAAGAATCACCTTTGACTGAGAAAATGTGTTTGCTTTCCATAATAGGAAGTACAACCATTTTCATTTTGATCTATGGGCTACATTTCCCTGATCATATAAGGTAGAAAATTTCACCTATTGTCATTAAAACTGAGTCAGAGCATATAGCAGCTCAGTACACAAATTCAGCTTTTTAGCCAACATTTTAAACCATAAGGCCTCAATTTAATACCAGTTTTGCGTAGGTGTTACATTCCTGCAAAAGAAGTATAAAGGACTAAATTTTTCCAGCCCCAGATGATGAGAAACCTGAAGAACTGGAAAAGAAACAAGTGAAGATCAGGGATAGGCACTGTCTACATGAGTTTCTTTTTTAGAAAACAAACTGCAATGCAAGTTTTGAGGGGTTAGAAAAGATACGTGCAAATAATGTGTTAAAAAAAAACGATATAAGCATTCTAAAATGAAGCTTCCCAAAAGTAAAGTTGTGAGTCTGAGTCATCCCAGATTGTTCAGGGGGTCAAAAGCAGGGCAGTTACACTGCCTACTGATATGGAGTTGGTAGTGAATAATTTTTTTCAAGTATTTTCATAACCTCGCAGTACCTGTGGAAGAAATAAGGGACTTTAGATAATTCTGGCAAAGCAGAATCAAACAGTAGGTTGAGTACATCCATGGGAAGCTTGTTTTAATTTGTAAATCTGTTATGGGCAGATGAAAAGAATCATTCTGCCTATAAAATTAATATAACCACTATTATAAGAACATATTTTCAAGATTATTCTTTCACTTAAATATACAAATGGCTTATATTAAACCATAAACTTTTCAGAGACACATGCCTTAAAGCAGTACCCTGGATCTAAGGATTCCAACCCTTTTATTTCGTATTTGTAGTTTAATGATGTAGTTGTAACATCCAATAAGCAAGTTACTAGAATAGTATGTAATGTTTCGGTGAAATATATTATAAAATTATAGCAGCCTGAGAAGGACACTCACACTGTTTGAATTAAAGCATCTAGTTCAGGATTCCCGTGTTACTGGAGGGAGTGAGTGAGGCTTCTCTGTAGGTTAGCTCAGGGAACTTCACCTAGAAGCTTATTTCCACTAATTATACAAAGACCTTAAACATGAGGTATATGAAAACTCTCATTAGGTTCATTTTTAAGACAGTTTCCATAGAAAGAAGACACCTGTGAAACTAAAGATGAGCTCTCTCTACTGTATTTCACAGTGGATATAATTTCCTTCAAAATTTGCACTGTAAATTTTTATTTTAAAATAGTCCTTGGTAACTGCTCTTTTTGGAATTAAAAAAACATGCCTGCAGTTTGCATCTATTCATTTAGGTTCACTCTTTCACTGGTTCAATTATTTGTATTACCCAAGCCCAGTTGTTTACTGTTTCAAGTTGTCTTGAATAGTTGCTCTTTTGAGGTTTCCTATATGATTGTTTATGTGTCAAGGTAAGAAAAAAAATCAATCTTATGAAAAATGTACATTATGAATAACAGTTCTGAGGATTTTCTTTGTTCTCATAAAAGTGTGCTCTCTGCTTTTATTCTGGCAATCTAGTGTACCCTAGTGCAAACTTTAATCACAGAAGATTTAGCTTTTGGAAAGGCTTTGTGAGCTCTTTACCAAACTAATGATATTCCTAAGGCAGCATTATCTTGTTCTCCCTGACTTTCAGATTCAGCTCTTGTTGTCTTCAAATCTCTTTTATTTAAATGAGAAAAACATGTCCTTGCATTATAGGAAGTACTACCAGCAGCATAATTGGTCTAATGAACCCAGTTGTATACATGCCAATGAAATATAATAAAAAATACTAGAGTCCTTTCTGCACTTCTTCTTGAACACAATCAAAAAAACCTTATACCTCAAGATCTGGTTTTATTTTGGCTGTGTATTACTGAAGAAACAAAGGTCCATACATATCCAAAATTATCTTGAAGAAAGCGATGACCCTGATGGAATGCAGTAGCTGCCACAGCTGTATTTCAATATACACTGAACAATAAAACAATACACATAGGATGGTTTGCATCTCTTATGCTTTCCTGTGGAATTACTTCTTTCTCTGCTTCTTGGAGAGATTCAACTTGTCTTTTAAATACATTATCAAGTCAGAGAATTAATTTATTTACAGCTCTGTGATTTTTTTCAGTACACTGGAAAGAGGTTTAGTAACAGCTACAAATGTCTTAGGCTTGTCTAAAACAAACATCTTTATTTCTGGCCCTCCAGTATTTAGGGCCCTTTCCAAAGCATATAGGGCTTAACTGCAAGACTGACTTCAGACCAAGCCTTCATTCTGCAAAAACCCAGAACAACCTAAATACCAGTGTAGAAGAATGTAGGCTATTTTGGTCAAATGGGATACACAGAACAAAAATGTGCTCTATGTGTACCTGAGATATAGATATATTCCATATATAATGGAAGTCTCCATTCTAACACAGTCCCTATGTGAACAAGGCAAAGCCATCTGGTCTATCTGTTCTTTGATTTTCTATTTGGAAATAGGAATGACATTGCCATCTTACCTCCTGGGATATTATGAGAGCACAAGCAGTAAACCATTTTGGGGTGCTCCAATATTACGGGTAAAAGGGTCAGATGCACATTCTAGCTCAGATAGATCAAATTAATGTGCAAATCCAGAGTACGTGCAGTATCGTTCAAGGATGTGATCCTTCCAACTTATAGCAAGACATGATTAGTTTTGTTAGTAGTGATAGCAAGATTAGATCATTATGTGTTATGTTGCTGATAGTGATGCAAAGATTTTCACAGAATTTAATAAAGAAAACAAGACGTATGTGTTTTCAGGTGAAATATTAAAAGAAACAACAATAAGTCTCTGAGTGGAGAAATGCAAGGACATGGAAAAACTATTATGCAAATGCATGATTCATAGTTTTCCTAAGGAAATAATTTGACCTGAAGAATCTAAAACTGGAATTTGGCCACAACACAGATGCATGCCAAAGGCCTGATCCTTACTTACTTTGTTGGAATGTCCTTTAAAATTGCACAAAGAATCCTATTATTTAGAGGTTTGTAAGATCCCCAGTTCAGCTGACTTGCTCATTTGACTTAAGTTATAGTGCCATCTACTGTAGTAATAGCCACAGAGAGTCCAGATATATTATAAAATGTCTCTCTCCCAAGCTTATTTTTCAATTATTTTCCACTGTAGCTGTAATCAAATCAAGCTATGAGTTTAGAAGCACTCAAAATCATATTAGATATGAATATAAATAGAAGGGACATCCAGAGTTACAACAACATAGTTAGAATGCACTTTTAGGAAACCAGACAGACCTACAAACTACAATGAAGACTTTTTGAGGGTGTATAACTTTTGCTTCAGAGTTCAGGATGGCCAAAAAAGCCAGTCTTTAGACACTGAAATTAGAAGGAAATTTTCCTGCTGTTGGGTTTTCCCATACCTGCCAGATTTGGAGTTTTCAGAGCTTCTTTTGAAACTTCTGAGAGTGCAGCTGCTGAAGAGGATACCCCAAGAGATGAACCATTCTGCTGCAGGAGGGATTTTTTCTGTACTCTGCTCTATTAAATGCACTCTCTGCTAACCTTAACCACTCCCTCCCAAAAAAGATGCCACAGAGTTGAATTTTGTGCCCATCTGCTAGAGCAGGGATGCAAAGTTGTACGTTTCCATACATATCCTCCCCCAATGCCCCAGTGCGATGAGCATATATAAAATATCACAGGACACTGACACGGAGATCTCAAAGACAGAACTGGGGATGAAAACCTTGTCTTTTTGTAGACAACTGCAACACACTGAAGGGACAGATGCTAGTTAGAGATGGTTCCCCTGATTCAAGCAATGTGGAGACACATATAGAGTAGCCTCCCGAGAGCCTTCTGGCACGTAGGTATCATGACTGGGACATAATCAGGTCTTAGGACAGGGACAGTTGACACACACCCCACAGTTTTGCAGCCCATGTGTTCATTGTGCTGCTGTAGTCTGGACAGCCCTGCAGAGTAGTCAATGATATACAATCATCTCATTTTTCTACATGTTTGTTATACCAGAAATAGTTATGTTCCAGAGACCCTCTACACTGATGCAACTGTGTAACTACATCACATACCACTATGAAGAAAAAGGTGCTAGCACTATTTCTGTATCAGGCTTTAGTTTTCTAAATGCAAAGAAAGAAATATTTGCCCTGAAGAGCGAGTGAGCATTTATAGCCTATGATTTCTGTTCATGCTCCAGACAACATCCACTAATTTACTGAACCTGCAGCCAAATAGCATTTCATATTTTCCTCAAAACCTTTGCATCAGCTTCCAAGTTAAGTCAGGAGGATTCACATGTAAAATGCACCCGGTTGCATCATCGAACATCAAATTCAATACAAGACTATACTGCTTTGTGTCTTAGACTGATGGGCCTCTGTTCTTTTTGCTACCTACTTTTTCAAACCAGCCTGCCCTTTCTGCTGATTCCTCAGACTGTTTTGCAGCTGACGGTTGCAGTGCAAAGGCAGCGGAGATTTACAGCTGCTTAATTCCCTCTTTCCAGTGAACTGCATTGTATGCCCTTCTCCTTTTTGCTGGTATTGTGAATGATTCCCCTGTTGGAATTTTTATTGAGCAATGGAAAACAAACCTTAAAGAAATACATGATATTGTAGTTCACTGAGAGGTCATCTCTCATAAAGACTGGTGAGAGTCAGTTGTGTCCCAGATGGGGCTTCCTAAGGATTTAATTCTGTATCAGCCGGTTGAGTTTGACACCGGGCATTTTAGTAAGCCGGTGTGAAAACACTTTACTGATTGAAGGCACTCTTCTCTGAAAGTCTTTTGCTCAACACATTTATAGCACACATAGCTGAAAAAAATGGCTATTTTTCCCTGGTATGGCACCAGAACTTCTGAAAAAAAAACCCCAACCACCTTTAACAAACTGAAAGGCAGGCTAAGGTGCTAAGCAAGGCCATAGCTTCACAGTTGTTTGGAACTGGCATAAACCAGAATTGCCACTGACAGAGGTCACGCTGCCCTTGCCTGACCCTTGCGTGCGCGGCCCCTGCCACTCCCACCTGCTCACACAAAGGCTCGTATGGCCTCATGTCAGCTTTATTCTTTTTACCATGGTAATTTCAAGCCAGACCACTGCTCTGACCGAGTTCACCACGGTCTACATGAGTTATGATTTTATTGCTAATTAAGAGAGTGCCAAGCAGTGCAAAGGGACTTGCAACTACTCTCTTTACAGCTGGTCACCTCTGGAGAACGGCTTCTTCCTCTCCACAAAACACCTGGCCCTTGGTCTTCTACAGATCACACATAGTGCCATTGTGGCCCCAAGACATAATTACTCTTTTGTCTGCTTTTTTTCAGTTCAAAGAGTCTGAAAGAATGGGATGGCCGTGTTGGAGCTTACCAGGGGAGGTTTTTTATTGCATGAAGCAGTAGGTATGTGTTGCACGCTCTGTGATAATGTGGGCAGGGAGGGGGTTGATGAGCAGGGAGTAAATTTGGGGGACTGTGTAGGACAGAGGGACCCAAAATTAGCAAAGTCTCATCCATCCTGCCCAGTCAGGGGGATCCTGGAGTGAACTGTATTGTGAACCTGCCCAGGCACAGAGGGGAGGTGCAGGCAGGAGAAGGAGGGGTCGCAGAAGGGCAGCTCCCCTTCCTCCGGTGGCAGTGTCCACTTCAAGTGCCTGGAGGACTTCAACTGGTCTTGGAAGGACATCGTGAATCTCATAGCAATGATGTGTAATAAACGATCTTAATGAAAGGGAATGTAATTCCAAGGAGTTAAAAACTGCTGGGTTGGCTTTGGCATACATAAAAGATGGGTGAGCACTGGTGGGCTTTAGTTCAGAAAAGAAGTGGATCAGTGTTCTGGTTTACTGCTCAGGGCAGAGCAACTGAGACTCTACCAGGGACCAGTCCCTCTCCTTAAAAGTTGTTGCAGGTCATCTGTATGAAACTGTATTATGGTGATACTGAATCTTTACACGCTCAAGTTTGGGGCAGAGAATATCATTTGGAGTGTGTGCCAGTAGACAGCAACGTTAATGTCCCTGCTGAAAAAAAATACTGAGTTTATCTTCAGAGCCATTCATTTTTAGTTGCCATAGAAACAGCCATTAGAGCCATTTTATATCTGGCTGACAAACCCCACATCTTCTGATCCCTCTTGCTTTTCTTTTTTTTTTTCATGTCTGATTTTTATTTCAATGCAAAATGTCTGACAGAAACATAACTTCTTCTACCTGAAACACAGATACGAATTTTTTATTTTTGTCCGTGAAATTCTCCATTGCTCCTCATATATATGTGCTCAGTTCATAATAAAAATATATATTTCTAGTTAAAACAAACAAACAAGCAAAAGGAATAAAGACACACACATAAACCAAAATTACAGTTATACTTTTCCTTTCCTTTTCTGTTGCAATAAAGTGAGTATCAGATTAATATTAGGATGATATCTCCCTTCTAATGAATCTAATATAGATTCCCATCTGTTCTCCTAGTTTGCTCATCTTCAGTCACCCCAGATGGGTTACAAACACAAAACAGGAGTTTGTATTTACTTACTTGCATTTTAAATTGGTCAAATTATATGGGTTTTGTGATTGTTTTCATTGATTGAGGTGTTCTTCCAATATTTCTGAAATTTTCTACCTCTTTTTTTCTGCTTTAGTGATGATATCTTATGACCTCACACCTGCAGGAAGAGAAAATCAATGTTTTAAAAAATGTCCACTCACTCACTGTATTTGAGTAGCTCAAATACATAAAGGTGCTAAATTCCATCAGTGTTTACCAACTTCTGCTAATACTGCAGTGGCTGGCACTCTAGATGTCAGATTCCCACAAATTCAATAGGTGCTTTTGGAAATTTGAGCCCAAATGTCTCCTTTTGATTAAAATAAATATCATGGTATAGTTACCTAACTTACAGAGAGAGAGTTAATGAATATATTATAACATTTGTAAACTATATAATAAACTCAGATTTAAAGTGCTGGGAAAATGCAAAATAATTACGAGTACTTTGTGTATTTTCTGTAACACAAAATGAAGTTGGGCTAAAACTAATTCAGAATGAGACCTTACACACCAGAACATAATTACTACATATGAAAATTATTTATTCCTAAAATACCCTTAAAATTCCTAAAGAAATAACCTTGTTGAGAATAAGGAATACTTTTCAAGCAAAAGCATGTTCTATTTAGACACATGAAAACAATGCTGAAGCACTCCTTGAGACTGGCCTTGAAAACCACAATTTTGCTGTATTACAAGTATTCTGACAGTAAATATGGTGGTGTCAGCTTGCCAGTGCGCACAGCTTTCATCAATTCATATTCTGCTTATTTGCTTCCTTTTGCTGTCTTTAAATCTAAACCTTTGTCCTGTAACAACTGTAATCAGTGCACACATAATTGTGATTTATGGTATGGGCAGCGGTTGACGGCTCCTCCTCTGGGGCGAGTCCCCTCCACCCTGAATTGTAGGGCAGCGAGACGCTGCCATGGGACTTACAGCAGTGATTTATTCTGCAGTATCCTCAAGACCAAACCCCCTGGCTATCTGCGCAGCCTCATCCTCCGGGCACTCTCAGGGGATGTTGGAAGGAAAACCTCTGAACCGCCGTTCCCCTCCGCTGCCTCTGCAGGCAGGACAGCCCCCAGGAGAGCTGCAGACGAGAGCGATCCCTGTTCCCCGTTGCACTTCTGCAAAGGTGCCTGGTGCAGCCCGTCCCGCTGCACCTGCCTGCTGTACCCCAGCACAGCCACTCCTCAAAATCTCGGTGGTACAAATGGAACGCCCAGCCCTTCTGCTGCAATCCCAGCAGTGGGATAGGGGTTGGGACTTGCCATGCCACAGAAAACGCCGTCCTGGCAGCAGGAGCGGTGAGCTCCCAGAGGCCATGGGCATGGACATGCCCCCTCTGACCATCGCTAACCGCTCAGGCGGACATCACTCAGCAGAGCTGCGTAGACGTGGATGAGGACCAGTGTGAGACAGGTTGGCATGCGATTTGAACAAGATACATTGCTTTCCAGTTCCAGACTAATTCTGCTTATTTATAACACAGTAACGATAGATATTGCCACTCCTGAAATCTGGAAGTGTACAAGTTTCAAAAAACCAAACCTGAATGTTATGGGGGAGGCTTCTCCTGTCTGAAGCTGTATCTCTAAACAGCTGGAAGAGAGGAAGCCTGGAGAACAGTGTTGTACCAGCCCGTGCTCAAAGTGCTAAGGCAGGTGCAATACATGAGCGAGCAGTGAAGATTTCTTCAAATTCAGAGTGACTCCTGGTATCAGAAGTAAACAGAACTTAAAAAGGAAAAAGAAAATTAACAGAAACCTATGCAACTGAATTATCCCAGAGCTTAAATTATTTGAAAAATCAAAACCATCTGAAAGTGATCTTTATAGTGCTGTTCCTTTGTTTGTACATGCATATAGCCCATTCAGAGAAAGAAAGATATGTTTAATGCACTTAACACATTTAAGAGGTTCCAGTCAATTTAGAAGAGGAGATTAACTGCAGAAAGGTATTGCAAAAAATAGATTATCTTGAGGGTAAAAATGAAATTTTGGAGAGAGGTTTTTAAACAAAGGGAAAGTGAAGCTATCCAAAAAATAGTATGTGACTTAAAGCTGAAAATTCAATTTCATACTTTTTCTGGAGGTAATTGAGCCTTCTGATTAGCAGCTCATATGGAAGTGGATTCAAAAGGGGGCAACTGAATTTATTACCACCTCTTGTACTATACTTACCTTCTCTAATACACCTTCATGCCTTGAGGGTTGGGATAGCCATGCCATTTGCGAATCATCTCGTGATCACCCGTAATTTTCAACCCGTCTCTGAACCAGAGAGTGAACAGCTGAACCAAGAGAATGAGCAGACTGATGGGCAGTTACAGGGGGGGAAAAAAAGATGGAACACTATGCTCACATGTATGAGCCCAGAACAATTGAATACCTATAAAAAGACAACTCTGGGCAAGAGATGAATAATACCAGCTATTTTCCTACAATAGATGTGTCAGTAGTTGTTCTTGTAGATGCCCTTCGGACGCAGTTTCATGTTACACTTAATCCAATATAACTGTGAGCCGCAACCAAAAGCTGAGGTAATATTGCCCCTCTCCCAGCACAGGCTGTTGCTACCTTTGGGAACGGGAACAGGACTGTCTCTTTCCTTGTCAGCCTGCAGTTACATTAGAGTTAACAAAACTTGCAATTTTGGCCTTTGAAAGCAAGTACGCAGACAAGGATTTGTGCCTATTTGCCACCTCATTTGGAACACAACATTTTTTCTCAGTTGTTGTCTGTGCAGTTTTATAAACTGAGGCATTTCAGTGGAAAAGACTATTTCTTACAGTTTAGAGTGTACAGACTTTTACCATTTGGATTATATTTTACTGGGAGAAAAACAATAAAAGAACATGCACTGTGGCTCCAGGCAGCTTTGGAAAGATCAAAAGCTTCGGGACTACACCTAAAGAAACAAAACGTATTTGATGCAGTTGGACTAACATAGCTAGGACGTAAGTTTATACAACAAAACATACATTGCAGATCTCAACTAAGCTGAGGCCTCTTCTAAATTTGAGTACTATCCTGATTAACACAACAATAAAAGAACATGCACTGTGGCTCCAGGCAGCTTTGGAAAGATCAAAAGCTTCGGGACTACACCTAAAGAAACAAAACGTATTTGATGCAGTTGGACTAACATAGCTAGGACGTAAGTTTATACAACAAAACATACATTGCAGATCTCAACTAAGCTGAGGCCTCTTCTAAATTTGAGTACTATCCTGATTAACACAGCTTTTTTTCTTACCTTATATCTTATCTTTTCACTTTGTTGTCTATAACATTACTGCATGAACAGTTTACTCTGATACTAAAATAAAAAGTCCGTTTGAAAATTCCTGTACCATTCTCAGTCTCAATTCCTCAGGGAAATTTCTAACATAAATTTATTTTTTTACTATAAAGATATATTTTTGCTGTGTTGATGTTAGCAAAAATAGATTACTTCTAAAAAACATTATTATATTGAAACTGGTTCTGCCACTCTTACCTGAAGTAATACATTTAAATGTATTTTGAAGTAATCACATACAATACGAAGGAGTGGGAAAAGCATTCCCCCCCCTTTGTCTTGCAGCAGTAACATCCTAGTGGAAAAGGCTCCGAAAGGCCTGGGAGAGGAAAGCGTGGAGAGGTCTTGTGCACTAACACGACCCGCGTCATAAGGTTCTCAGAGCACCAGCTGCTGCTTTCATGTTCAAAATGAGGATCATACTTGAATTTGCATCGTTACTGCACAAGAGACCAAAGGAACAATATACAAATAAATAGGCTCTTGTGGATCCATGAGAAACAGGGGCTTAACGTATAGGCCACTTTCTTCTGTAGAGCTGCCAGTGTCTCTTTTTCCTCCTGCTTTTGGTATCAAGGGAGCTCCAGCTGTTGCTGTCAGATGAAAGAATATCCCATGGTGCGAAAGAGGAACCGATGGAAGACACCAGTTCATCTGCCACCACTTGTTCTCATGGTGGGCTATGGGTTTGGAAGGTGAGCAATTACTTCACAACCTGTGGCTTTTGCTGTCCCAACAAACCTTGTCAGGAGTCTTCCCCCAGATCAAGTTGTACCACCGATAACTCTTCCTCTCATGATCACATTTCAGCCCGTGCTCCACCTCAGCCTTCTGAATTTTAGCGGGTGAAGGCAACATACAGTCTAAATAATTTTGATGTCTACAAAACACGAAGCATTAACATTTTCACTGAAGTGGATCAACTCTGAAGTTGCTCCATGGAGAGATAATAATTCACAAAGAAGCTATTGCTGACCACAAGAAAGATGAAGACATAGTTAGTAAGTCTACTCATGAAAAGAATGAAAACACAGAAGAAAATAAATAGGACAGCTTGCATAATATTTAGTGTCCTACACCGTTTCCAGAATTTGCTTGATAATATGTATACAAGAATAAAAATTACCATAGCCTATTCCGTAAATGCCTGTGGGCAGTAAATCTAGCAAGTCAAACTATTTAGAAAGGCTCCAAAGTGGGAAAGTCTCCTGAGCGCAAAATACAGCACAGGGGCAGGTCCAAGGGCTTCACTGATCACCCTTCATTACCTTAAAGAGCAAAGAAGAGGCCATGTCTTTTCCAGCCTCTTCAAAGACCCCTGGTGGGGTCCTTCAAATGCTAGTGGCAATCCCTGAGGTGGTTTCTGAGCTGACTGTAATGACTTTCTCATTCATACTTAATTTCCTTGCCCTTTTAATCTATGCATAACTTTCTTAAGATATTCAGACGCATATAAAACATTCAACTGCACACCACCTGTGAATTCTCCTGTGAATTTTTGTCAGATCACTAGGATAGCAAGGGTTAAGTCTTCTTGACTTCAGTAACTTCGTTCAGTGCGGCCAGAAATATTAAGTGTCACAGTGCTTCATTTTGTTATGTAGAAGACTAGTCACTAAATTGGTTCATCATTAAGCAAATATATGAGCCCAATTAGATCTCAATACTTTAACAGTACCTGTAGGCACTGTGGCAAATCCAGAACTGAATCTTCCTTGCAAAACCAATGAATCATTTAATTCACATGCGACTTGTGCAGTCATAGATGTGAACTTGTACTTTTAACCTGTGATCAAACACAGTATTATCAATCAATCATAATTGTAACCAATGCTAAAAGTTAAATTAAGGCTTTTTGTTTGTTTTCTAACTATCGTCTCTAAAATGTTTTTTTTCAGGTGATACTCTGAACTTTTCCAAAGGGTAAGGGATCTGCTAGGTCCTCTAACCAGGAAACTCCAATAGAGTTGAAAACAAACTCAGTTACAGGGTTTCAGGCTTCCAGAATTATTAACACCAGGAATGACACCAGGTCTGCAGCTGATAAATTTGAACGTGCCACAAGCTGGATAAGAACTGCAGGAATAATGCCTAAGCATCTCCATGCCTGAGATACACCTGAACTGTCAGCAGGCATGCTCCACAGCATATCCCCTGTTGCGGTTCTCTGATTTTTCAGCTCTTTTCTGGTCCACTCATCTTTCCTTCCAATGGAGACTGCAACGTGGGGGCAGCAAGGCAGATGGGGGTGGTCTGTACCCAACTCTTGGACCCAGTGTGAACTCACGACAGTTTGGGACGTGGATGCTGATCCAGGAACTGGGAAGTACTCCCAGCATGGAAAAAGAAATTTTGAGTCGAGCTAAAAGTAACACTTAGCATTTTTATTCCTTGCACTAATTACATTGTTTTAATTCAGTCTGAGAAACACAAGCTTCTTATTGTCAGCTCATGATAAGGTAAAAAAAATCAACTTTGTTTTTGGATGTACAACATAATGTACAATGCAGAACATCTATGGTGCAGAACATGATGTACGTTGTGCATTATGTTCCAGGAGATGCCTTTTTTAAACCACCTGAGGCTTAAACATGAATCTGGGTAAGAGGCACATTCATTCAAAAATAATTTGAAGCTGTCTTTGCGAACCTAACAGTTCTAAATGCATTAAAAAAAAAAACAAACTCTTGATTTGACACTAGTTGTCTTCACTTTGTGACGTTAAAACTGAGCTCTGCAACAGCAGAGTATTTCAGAGTGCGGCTAAACGTGGAACAGTCTGTGCTTGTTAATCTCCTTTCCGCACGTTATACTGCGCTCCTGAGCCCAGCGTGTGCATCCCCGGTTTGAAGACGCAGCAGTCTGCTTCATTTTACAGATGTTAATTACGGTCCTTGGCTATTAACCAACGCGCTTCCCCTCCGCTGGGCACCATTTTCCTCGGAGCCGAGGCTGAGCGAGAAACACGAGTAAGCGCCCAGCAGGGCTTGCGTGGGCC
>NW_008794621.1:2198600-2238695 GCF_000699145.1 Aptenodytes forsteri | reverse complement strand
GTGCGCCGAGAGCGAGCGCCTTCCCTCCCTCCTTCCCTCGCTCCCTCCTCAAGTGCCCGCGCAGAAGCGGCTCCACATCCCTCTCTCGCCCCGGGTCGGAGGAGGCCGTCGAGGACGGGACCCTCCCGGATGCGGTGGGGAGAGCAGCAGCTCCTTCCCGGCGGCGGGGGGGAAATGCTGCCATTGTTCGCAGATGAATAAAAAAGCCGCCGAGCGGTAGCAGTTTCTCGGCCGCTCTTTGCGGGGGAGGCAGAACTAGTACAGCTTTATTCTGCGGCGCTGGAGAAATTGCCTTCCTTTTTTTATGTTGTTTTTTTTTTTTTATTCGTTATTCTCTCCTAGTCGTTAAAAAAGTCGCGCAGGTCTTCTTTAGAGGGCGAGCTCCTATTTTGGTGAGGAAGTGTGGATGAAATAAACAGAACTTCCCTGGATTACAAGTAGTCCACTTTTCTAGTTCTTTTTTTACCCCTCATCTTTCCCAAAAAGCCGTGTGCCTACTTTCCTGCCGAAACCTGATGTTCATATCCGTTTTGCGTGCCATCTGTCCTGTTTGTGACTCCTGCACTTCTCCAGGTTGCGTTGCCCCAGATTGCGTTGTTCCTGCCCTAGAACATAAATAACCAAGAACAACTGCACTTTCACACATTTACTGGGTTTACTGAGTGATGCCCAGTTGTATGCCTGCCTGCCCTACAGAGAACTGGGAAATAGATAATAGGTTATGGAAGTTACAGTTAATTTGGATAGCAACTTATAACTATCTCAGGAAACTAATTCTTTAGATATTTATTGTTAAAGTAATTAAGAAGATTAGTAATCTCATAAAGGTATACTATAAAAGAATGCCATACCAGAGAGCAGGTGATGGAGAGGACCGATTTGCTCTTAGTTTGTCTACATGTGAAGGCTTCCCCCTCACAGTTGGAGACCCGTTATATGAATTTAAATCGGGGTGAACCCTAGCACAAATACTATTTAGCATAAGAGTACATCTCTTCAGTTTCTTTAATAACTTGGTTTTGTTTTAATCAGTTCCAGGTAAAACCCTGATAACAAAACAAGTTTTTCAGAAAAAACTAATTTGAATCCAGTAGTGTTTGTGTAAATTTACGTGTGCAGAAGCCCTCAGAGTAGAATAGTTCTGTACTGTAAGTATAGTGCAGACAGATACTGCCAGAACAAAAGTGATGGGGATCATCTGTTTCACTCACACGGTCCTGGTCTATTCAGGTTATGGTTAATATCGATATTCCCTATAGCCATGGTGCAAGGAAGGATGATGGTACAGATGAAGAGTCTTGTGATAATTTGGTTTAGCTTATTCCAGCAGTCAGGAGACCCTTTTGCTCTTTTCACTGTATTTGCCCCAGTTGCTGTCCTGCTGGGGCTGTGTTTCTGCAGTTTGCTTCCTCAGTTGGTGAACCTTGCAAAATATAGGGCAGAAAAGTGAGAAGAGGCTAGTGCCCCTTTTACCTCAGCTTGGCTTTCTTTTTTGTGGGTGGTTTGTTGTGGGTTTGTTTTTTTTTTTTCCAAAATTTTGCTCTTTGTTCTTTTCCAAGTTTCATTTTTGTGACTCTCATGTTGTCTCAGGATCTGATCAATTGAACTATATTACTTTAAAATGGAAAATTTTACTGGGAGAGATTGATACCTCTGCACTTTTCCATTTCCTTCTGTCAAGTATGAAAGAACGCTAGTTGTTTCTGTCTACAATATTACTTACTACCTCTAATTCTATTATCATTGTGATGTGTCCTCTAGAAGCTTCTATTCGTGAATTACTGTTTCTGATTTGAAGCTGACAGCTTAAATTGATAAGATGGGACATGGTTCTGCATATCTGTGGATGGTTAAAGATGACAGTTGAGAAAATGCTGTAGGGAGAAAGTGATTTGCATTATTAATTTGTTTATGTAGCGGACATTTTACGGAACACCATATTTATGAGGAAAAATTGCTTTATGTGTAAAGCAATAAGCTATTGTTTTTGGATTGTGTTGCGCTATATTAATTTGACTTACCAATATTAGTTCGAGTTGGACTATATGAACCCTTTCCTCTAGTTTTGCCAGTAGCAGGAACTGAAAAATATACTGTGTAGCTTTGTTGTTCTTCTGGGTACAGTATAACTGTATTTATACCCAAGCTGGGACAAAACTTTTGTTTGCATCTGTAGTAAATGGGTCATTTAGGACTTGTGGCTGGATGAGCTTCCCTTTGTTGTTTTGTTGTGTTCTGGACGTCAAGGTACTCATTATTCAGGCTCTTCTGGGATTTTTTTTTTTTTATGCCTTTTTCCAGAAGGGTGGGAGGGATGTTCTGCTTGATTAGTGCTAAATGAACCACAGGTTATAAGGGTGAAATAAAGACCGCAGAGCCATGGGTTTACAAGCTGGCTAAGATGGGTGAAAACTGAGAACCGTCTTGGGTTGTATTAAGTGTTGGTTGCAATGAGCTGGCTAACTTGAAGTCAGATCTTTTTAGTGAAAATGCATCTTTCCCATTCCATCTGGAGTTCATCAAAACTTTGTCTGTGTGTTGCCTCTTACCCTTTCGTTAACTTATTGTTCATCATAATCGTATTCTTTGTCCTTGGGCTTACAGCTTTACTCAATTTGGCTCCCACCAGTTGTATTTATTTTTTTTAAATTTTTTGCTTTTGGCTCCCACCAGTTGTATTTATTTTTTTAAAATTTTTTGCTTTTTTTTTTGAGAAGTTGGTTGAGTCATTTTCCATTTTGTTCTTCTAAGCTGGCTTCCCCATCCAGCAGTCTTTCGTATTTATTTAAAATCTCATTTTGAGATGAGAGTCTCATAAATGTAATACTTCCTGCATACATTGCTTGTGACCTGTAAGAAATAGGTATTGCATGGCATATTTTACTTTGACCATCTCCCTACACGTTATGCATCTTGCTCTTCAAGAGAAAGAGATCGGTGCTGCACCCGAGAACTGCATTATCGGCATACAAGTGGCTGAGGCTGGCATTCTCTTGATGGCAGAAGACCGCAGTAAGATTAGGGGTGCTTTAGCAAATATCATGGTGTGTTTTTGTACACAAAAACCTGGAGTATCAGTGCATGATACTGAGATAATGAGGAGCCGGTGCATGAGGCCAGCTTGGGTCTGACTCAAGGTTGCCTGCAACTTTGGCCAGCAAACTGGGTTACTTTCCTGCAGTCATGAAGATGTGACCATGCATTGTCAAGTTTTCTGATGCTCTGATCAGCTTTGCATTTCCCAAGTTTTTTTTTTTCACGTATACACATGCATATAATTAAACAGTAAAAAACTGTTTTTATTATACATACTGTACATAGGTATACATGTAAAAATCCTGACCAAGCAGAGGATACAAAACAATTTAAGGATCTCTTATTTTAATGCTGTGGAAAGAGCACTTGCTTTGTTTATACTCTAATGAGTATACTTGCGTAGTTGCATTGTGGATACGTCTAAACATGCCTGTAGTGTTCTAATTTGATATTTAAATGCTAACAAATTAGAAATGAAAGAGTTTTGACTTTGTATTTTGTAACTGGATAATAAGAGTGCTTTAGATGGAGTAAGCAGCTAAGAGGCTAATTATCTGGAAACCTCTGTGGCTACAGATTCTTAGGAACGTGTTAGTTACTCTCTTGACTCCTTGTCTGTAACACAGAGAGAAAAATACTTTTTTTGTGTAACGAATAATAAAAGCTAGCATTTAATGGCCACATAAAACAGGTTATTAAAAACAGCCTTTACATTGGGAAAGGCAGTTGTCTCGTTATGGGAGGGGATGGACACATTGTGGTATAATAAATTTCTACTCAGAAGGGCAGAGCTGTCCTGGTCATAAAAAAACATAAGCTGGCAGACTTGCATTTATTATAAAATGTATGCGCAATACTTATTGGGTATGTATTTCATCAGTTCTGTTGATCTGCTGAAAGGGGCCTGGGGAAGAGATAACCTTTGTATATTAGCAAATATCAAACTACAAAGCAAACTTGAGACCATCTCATCTGGTGCCTCTTAGCTTTGTTCTAATGCAAACAGCAATACTACCTACGTTTAATTTATACTTTTGACTACTTGTGGATTTTTAGTTACTCTATTTGACAAGGGATTAGATTCCTTAAATTTTAGTGGTGTGCCAGTTGTAGAGCCGAGAGCGGTTGGGCCTGTAGTGTAAACGTGAATCTTATGGTCTAACAAACTTGTCCACCATGGTGGATGTTTCTGCCACAGGCAGTGTGCTATTTTAGAAACATCAAAGGCCTGCTGTTTTGTTAAGGTTCCTGTCTGTGTTCAGGCAGCTAATCGAAACCAGAAAGATTTTTGCTTATCTCTTTAACTTGTTATTCTTCAGGACCTACAAACTTTTTTTAAAGTGAGGATGCTAATGTGTATTTACAGTTTTTGACCACATATACTGTAACTTGAATGAAAAAGTGAGAAGGGAGAAGCTGGATAATCTGCTTTTTCTGAATTGAACATTTTTTTTCAGAAACAATAGCAAATTTTTAAATGAAATTTTTATTTACATCACCAAGGTTTTTTTAATGTCTCTTTGGAGGTGTAATTTAGCGTTTAACTCTTAAATTGAACAGACTTGAGTGGAAAAAGCAAGTCTAAGAGACGTATGTACATTTTAAAGAAATTTTATGGGGGGAAAAAAAAGCCAGTTTCCAAAACAGCATTTGTAAAGTGAGTGACCAGTTCTTCTCTGCAACTCAGAGGAGCATGGCTGCTAAGTTCCAAAAAGAAAAAACACTTTTAATTTGTCCTTTCTGGACATGACCGTGATGTTCCATGTGTTTATGGCTTTCGTATTTGAATGTTGCAAAACACTGCAAACGGTAATTAAAATACAAAATGTTGAGGAAGGGCTGAGTAACTGGAAGTGTATCAGCTAGTCTGGCATGAATCTTTGAGAGCATATCTTTTCAGTGCCCTTTTAATTCACCCAGTCCCACTTAATAGCACAGAATGTGGAATTTCAGTCCTGATTTTCCAGAGCAAATGATCTAGTGTTTCAGACTGTGGTCTAGTTAAGACATGGGCTTTGGAAACGCATTGCTACTGAGTCAGTTGTAGAGGGGGCCAGAATAACGATGCTGACTTTGTTTCTTAGCATTTTTATCTGTAAGATTGTGAATGACTATAATTGAGCAGAAATAATTTCTTTGTGCTTGATGGTCTTCTCTTAACTAAGGAAGTCGGAAGAGGTCAAAAACAATTCCTGGTACGGGCAGAGCATTTGTTGAAATAGCTAAGACTAGAGAAGTAACACTTCCTGTATTCTTTTTCTTACTCTTCTGCATCTAGGAAAGAAGGGTGCGTTTAGGTAAGTTTCCATGGTACATGTATTGAAGGAGGAAGAGTTGTTGAATCTTGTGCAACAGCCATCGAGACACCTCTCTTCAGTCTACACTTGCAGTTGCTGACTCAGATCATTCTTAATCATTGAACCACACACCTTGTTGACAGACTGGTGACTGAATGAATTCCATGCTGGCTGCAAAACCAGCGTGATGTAAGAAGAGATTATGGTGAACAACATCAGGTTTTCTGTTATGTCTTTATTGATTTAAATTAAGGCACTGATGCTATCAGACACTTTGCCCCCCCCCCCAAATTACATGCAGACTGTGCTGCCCTGATAATTCTCTCCCTCCTTTCATGGTGACCTGAAAGCCTATGTGATAGAAACTTGATCTATTTCAGAGGAGTTTCTTGCCACTAGGGAAGTGCAGCAGAGCTGTGGACTGCTGCCTACACTGGTATTTTGGCAATGCTGACCCCAGCCTTCTCAGAGAGGTAGGTTAGTGTACATCTGCTGTAAGACTGGTGGCTGCCCGTTTGGATCTGTCTACCAAGACTAAATTCTACTTCCCTGAAGTCATCGCCCATACACACAGATGACTAGAATTACTGCACGTTTAGCGGAGGATTTCCTTAATTGCCTTGTGACATCATCCTTAATCTTGCTGTAAGATGTCATGTTTAGGCCTGTCCCAGGCAGTTCTTTGAACCTACTTTCATTAGTAATGATGATAGGAGGAATCAAACTGAGACAGAGAGCTAGACAGACTAGGTGAAAATATGAAGCCCATACTTAATGATTATAAACTTACCTTAAGAGAGATAAATTTTCTGTTGAAGTTTTGGGTGTATTGGGACAGTGCAGTTTACTGAGGATCAAATGACAATGCCAAAACTTAGCTTACCTGTTTTTTTTGTTTGTTGTTTGGAGGGGGTGGGGGTGTGGTTTTTGTTTGCTGTTTTTGGTTGGGGTTTTTTTTTAGTGATACTCTCTCTGTATGAGTAGCAGTTGATAATATTTCCTTATTTTCAAGACAGCTGATCATCTGATGATGGTTGTGGATACATTGGGTTTTCAACCAAGGTTGCTAGCTTTGCAGCCTGTTGAAGTTTTGGGTGTATTGGGACAGTGCAGTTTACTGAGGATCAAATGACAATGCCAAAACTTAGCTTACCTGTTTTTGTTGTTTGTTGTTTGGAGGGGGTGGGGGTGTGGTTTTTGTTTGCTGTTGGGGTTTTTTTTTAGTGATACTCTCTCTGTATGAGTAGCAGTTGACAATATTGATGATGGTTGTGGATACATTGGGTTTTCAACCAAGGTTGCTAGCTTTGCAGCCTGTTTTCTGTGGAATCCAACTTGATTCTAGTTGCCATATTTGGTACCTTGTACTATTCTATCTAGTGTATTCTATCTATATCTATTCTAATATTCTATCTATACCTATCTAGTCTATGCTTGTGTGGGGTTTTAGATACAAATTCACAAGATAGTGGATGCTGAAATATCTCTTGATATCAAAACCTGGTGAGGCGATTTCTGTTCTGGATCAGGGTGGAAGAACCCAGGAACCTTCTGCAGGCTTTTGAAGTCCAAATTTTGCATGTGGCAAAGCAACCTGTGAAAGTCAATATAAAAGCTGAAGGTTAACATTAAACACTGTTAGGCTCTCCTAAGCTTTGTCAGACCACTGTTGTTCACTGAGAAGTTACTGCCTTCCTGTCAGTAGACATTTAGATGGTGCCTCTCTCACACGCAGGTTGGGCTGTTCGATCATAAGTGATTGCTAGGATAGTAAAAAAGGATAGCAGCGTTCCATTGTGGAATTGATCATCATTGAATATGATGAGTGACGGTACATAAGATGAAAAATGGCAAGTATCAAAAGAAGTCTTTGTTTTAAAAATAGTTCTTTGATGCAAATATACAACACCCAGCTTCATTCATATTTGGAATTAAGCGATCCCACTGATTAAGGTTACACTGTGTATTAAAAAAAGTTTTTGCATGTTTTTGTGAAGGAGATTATTATCATTTACAGTCAACATGTTTTGCCCTTCTATTAATTGTCTGTCTTCGGTGATGACAGTACAGCTGTCTTTATAATAAATAAAGTAATATGGCTTGGTAGTAGCACATCAGCAGATTGAGGCAGTTGGTGCTCAGGCCCCCCTGTCTACCTAACACACTGTTTGCATAATCTACTTCAGGCTAAATTTAGTCTGGCCTTTTGGACCAAATATTCCTACCACACTTATGAGTCTAAGCTGTCTGAAGGACCACTGATTGATCTTGACCCGTCTGTTCCCATTTAGCAGGCAGGATGCAGTTGTTGAGCACACATGAAGCAGAGCTTCTGGAAAGAAACTCTCATTTCCATTCCCTCTGAAAGGAATCTAGTTCACTTGGCCAGAGTTGTGCTGTAACCTGTACCAACCCAAGGGAGAAGGAAGTGATTCAGTCCAAAACCCCACGATGCTTTTCTGAACCAAAATGTTCCAGAGGCAGCCGTGATGCTGTAGAATAGTCCCTCTGTAGCCCATGAATAAATAAATGTTTAATAAACACAAACCCTTGGGTTTATTAAATTTAATGACACAAAATAGAATTCTTTCCCTGTCTGGCCCCTCTGTGAATGAGGAGGTAAAAATCAAGTTAGGAATGTAGTAGAAATCTGAAAGGTAGAATGTTGTGTTTGACAGTAGGGCTTCTTTAGAAGCTGGGTCTGTTCACTCTACCAAATGTTTTGATGGAAAAAAGATTTGCTTGAGGGTGGATGTTAGCCTCTCATTTTGCACGTTGCTCGTGCTTGCTAATGTCTATAATTCTGGGAGTAGGGCTTGTGGGTTTTTGGATTTCTGTTTATATTACAAGGGCAAAAGTATTGCAATGCAAAACAGTGGCCAAAAATACTTTTTGTTGACCCCCCCCGTCAGTTTAGAATATAACAGAAGTCATAAGAATTTTATATACTTTAATGTGGATGAAACTGGGGATTAGCTTTTCAGCAGGGATGTTGTGTAGGTGTTGGATCAGACTTACCATGTCTGTGGAACGTGGCAGTTATCACAGCATTTTTTTTTCAAGTAAATTTTAAGAGTGTTTAATGTTAAATATAATCAAGGTGTCTTTTGTATTTTAGGAAGCTGAATATGGTGGACATGATCAGATTGATTTATATGATGATGTAATTTCTCCATCTGCAAATAATGGAGATGCCCCAGAAGATCGTGATTACATGGATTCTCTCCCACCATCTGTTGGGGATGATGTAGGTAAAGGAGCTGCACCAAATGTTGTCTATACATATACTGGAAAGAGAATTGCCTTGTACATTGGAAATCTTACTTGGGTAAGTATCTTACTACTATTTACGTGTAGCCAGGAATTTTAAAATTATGAACATAATTCTTTGCAAATATTTTTGGTTTAAAAATTGTTTTATATGAAATATTAAGAGTACAGCAAAGCATGTGGGTTTTTGTTGTTTTTTTTCTTTTACCTGAAATTTAGTGAGCCTGTCTGGAGCTGTCTTGATGTCTAAAAACTCGAGGAAATCTTCAGTAAATATAAACTTTTTAAAGTTTCCTCTCATGTTTTAAGCGTTATGAAGGGATATTTGTGCTGCTATCTTCTTAAGGTTTTCAGAGAACTGAATGAAAGAGGAGAACAAGCTTAAACTCTGAAATACTTTATGCCTGCAGATACTTAAAGGCTACTGAACAAATGCATTTTTTAGTAAACTCTTGCTGAAGTTTTTAGTTTAAAAAGGAGCTGGGAGGTTCTCTGGGATTTTCTTGAAATTACTTTTCACATTTTTCCAGGGCCTTTTTCCACTTCCTTTTTTGCAGGGCAGTGACTCTTACAACAAAACTGTTTTCAGGTATTTGCCTTGAGGCTTATTTCTGCGGTCCTAGGAGTAACAGGTTTGGGATAACTCACTGAACTGCAGTTGCCCTTAAGACAGTTACTTTTGTTAGCATTAAAGCATTTTAAAATCAATTGCAGTTAAGCAAAGTGCAAGAGCTGGGCAGTAGCTGAATTAACTGGAGATTTTGTCTGTTTACCTGAAATCCAGTTCTTCCAGGTCCACACATGCAAAATTCTCATTCAAGGCTTTTTCCCTTCTGATTAATTTCTTAGTAGTGCTAAACTTGAAAAAGAATGCTTTATGGGTGCTCAGGTGTTTTCTCATTAATTATTACAGTATCCTAATTTTGGGAGCTAATAGGTAAGTAAAGGAGCTGTTGACTTAACAGTTGTACCATTCTAAAATATATGAATGGAATCCATAAAATGCATATGAATTAGCTGAACTCCAAGTAAAATGTCACAATTTCCAAAGCAGGTAGGCCAATGTTCAGCAATTGTACCTATTACTCATTATTTGGCTTCACAAATAAAATTATCCACAAAAAATGAATTTATCTACTTTAGTATTGCTATTGTGTTTGTTGTCTTTGTGTTTAGCTCTCAGCAAAGTAATTTCTTGAATTTTTAAAAGAAGCCTTGATTGAGGAAGATCAGATAAGTAGTTCAGAATCTTGAAAGCCTTCTTTGCACTTCCCATATGAAATTTAAAGAAGTGATGAAGTTACAGAAGTAGGAAGAAAACCATAAGTATTGGTGTATTTGTGAATCTTTGGATATGAGTGAAATTGTTAAACATTACATAGTAATTAATAGGAAGTTGCAGCCAAGTAGGTTTGGTTAAGTGGAAGCAGATGTTTCTAGCCATAGTTTCTGTACTAGTTTCCCTTATTTTTTCTGTAAATCCTGCTTGTTTTTGTGCAAATAATATGTAGTTCACTAAACTCTCACTAGTCAAAGCTCTCAGAGCACCTGGTTAATAGAGTGTTTAAAATTGACTTTTGTGTGAAAATACTAGAATCAGTGGGAGAAAAAATGGATTGCGTGTAGAAAAAGTAACAGTTATTGAAATAGTCCAGTTTAAGCTTTGTAGTCTCAGGAGACAAAAGTTACTCAAATACAAATTTTTTTGGCATACTGTAACTGGTATACTGTGTGGAGGGGTTGATGCAATGTAGTATATAGGGAAGTGTGTATATTTTTAAAATTAATTTTCTGAGAATTATAAAATACAAATGACTGCTCTCCAAAAGTCAGAAAATATTGACAGCCTGAATAAAGTATTCCTCTTGACCAATTGAAGCATGAAAGCCTTCTTTGCACTTCCCATATGAAATTTAAAGAAGTGATGAAGTTACAGAAGTAGGAAGAAAACCATAAGTATTGGTGTATTTGTGAATCTTTGGATATGAGAGAAATTGTTAAACATTACATAGTAATTAATAGGAAGTTGCAGCCAAGTAGGTTTGGTTAAGTGGAAGCAGATGTTTCTAGCCATAGTTTCTGTACTAGTTTCCCTTATTTTTTCTGTAAATCCTGCTTGTTTTTGTGCAAATAATATGTAGTTCACTAAACTCTCACTAGTCAAAGCTCTCAGAGCACCTGGTTAATAGAGTGTTTAAAATTGACTTTTGTGTGAAAATACTAGAATCAGTGGGAGAAAAAATGGATTAGGTGTAGAAAAAGTAACAGTTATTGAAATAGTCCAGTTTAAGCTTTGTAGTCTCAGGAGACAAAAGTTACTCAAATACAAATTTTTTTGGCATACTGTAACTGGTATACTGTGTGGAGGGGTTGATGCAATGTAGTATATAGGGAAGTGTGTATATTTTTAAAATTAATTTTCTGAGAATTATAAAATACAAATGACTGCTCTCCAAAAGTCAGAAAATATTGACAGCCTGAATAAAGTATTCCTCTTGACCAATTTCACACACACAAAAAAAACCATGGAAAACTTAGTTGCCCTTTTCCTGGTGTTTTAGATAAGCTTTCATAGTTGAATATTAAAAATATTTTTCAGTGGACAACAGATGAAGACTTAACTGAAGCAGTTCATTCACTGGGGGTAAATGATATTTTGGAGATAAAATTTTTTGAAAATCGTGCTAATGGCCAGTCTAAAGGGTAAGAATTTGGCATTTGTTTTTTCTGTAAATGGATTGAAGTTTGGGAGGGTGGAAATGGAGAAAGAGTTCTCAATTTTCATAACTGTCAGTATGTGAACGGATAATTTTTGTTTATTGATATCCAGCGATGATTGGATGTATCATTTCATACTAATGACCTGAATTTCAGGCATAAATTTTTTGACGGTATTGTGTGTCTCATTATTTTGTGAGTTAAATCTTGTTGGCCATCTTCATTAAGACTATTCCTAGATTTCAGTTAGTGTGGTGATGATCCTTGTTGTTCCTCATAGTGTAAATACTGTTCCCCAACCTCCATTATTAAATCTTTCTTTACATCTTTATTTTCCATTAACTGTTGAGAGTGAGTGCTTGAGACCATTTTTCACTGGCAACCTAATCTTCCTTCTGTGAATGTGCCTTTCTCTCTCCTTAGTAGTAATGACAACACAGTGAATGCTTAATAATAACGTGGTCATATGAATTCATAGATAGTGTATTGATACTCTACCAAAAAGCTGCCTTTGTTGTGGTATATTTTGATGCATCTTGTACTTGCACTCTTGGTTCTTCTTCTGTGTCCTGGAATGAGTTATTTTATCTGGAATATTTTACCTGAAAACTGGACTAAGACCTGTGAAACAGTCTCTGTATCTATTTTTCAAGTATTCTTTTGCTTACTGTGTAACCTTTTTCATGAGGCATCAGGATATCCAGGAAATGGAAAAAACTGTGGTGTAACTTCTTCTGCTTCCTTTCAGGTTTGCCCTTGTGGGTGTGGGATCGGAAGCATCCTCCAAAAAGTTGATGGACTTGTTGCCTAAAAGAGAATTGCATGGGCAGAATCCTGTTGTAACTCCATGCAATAAACAATTTCTGAGTCAGTTTGAAATGCAGTCAAGGAAAAGTAAGCCTTTCTTACGTGCTGTCTTGGAAAAACAGAAGTTTATTCCAAAAGTAGTATGGCAGTTTTTCTCTCAGCATCTGATAACTTCTACACAGTTTAAAATAGCTATGAAATACTTACAGTCCAGGTGGATGAAGTTGCATCTCTGTTTAAAGATGTTTCTCTTAAATAAAAATAAAAAAATCACTGAATACACTGAAGAGCTGCTGTTTTGGCAGCACTCACTGGAAGAAGGTTGCAGCTTTGTGAAAATCTTGTCTTACAGCTGGAGAAGCTTTCTCAATTTCTTGTGGATGTAATTTTGGAAAAAAGCACAAGAGCATTTAGAAATTTAACATTTGTAGACAAACTGGACTAAATTCTGATGTCTGGACAGGCTGCGCTTATGACAAAATGGGGAAGAGAGATTCTGTGTTGTGCTTCCCTCCAGCACCTTGTCTTGTGGTTCCCAGTCCTAATAGTTTGTGGCCTTGGGCTGCATTAAAGGAAGGACTGACAGCCTCCCCAGATGCTATTCTTTTAGTATGGGGCATACTGGAACGCTGCCGTATTTTAGCAAAGCACTTTTTCCTCCTCAGATGGTTTGGGTACCAAGGAACAAGTTGGTGCTCATAAGGTCATGCTTTAGCGCTGCATAAAACTTTAGATCAAGTGTTGAAAAGCTTTAACCTATTTTGATTTATGTAATTACACTTTTGCTTTTCCATTGCAGCCACACAGTCTGGCCAGATGTCTGGGGAAGGTAAAGCTGGTCCCCCAGGAGGAAGCTCACGAGCAGCGTTTCCACCTAGTAATAGAGGGCGAGGCCGTTTTCCAGGTGCCATTCCAGGTGGAGACAGATTCCCTGGACCGGCAGGGCCAGGAGGGCCACCACCACCTTTCCCAGGTAAAACAATTCATGTGTGGAGTTTCAGTTTCATTTGTGTTTTCTTGTATTAATGCGGCATACTTATTTGGGAAATTATAAAGATCAAGGCAATTCAGTAATGTGCTGTAATCAGTATTCACAGCTGGATTGTAGGATTCGACAATATTTCTTTGTTGATGTTCAAACAGGGAGTTGTACTTCCTAAATTTGATAGCAATTTAATAACATTTTTTAGAGACATTCTTTATAATGTGTCAATGTACATATTTTTAGAGTATGAAGAAATTAAGATAGATTGTGTTAGCAAGTAGACTTGTCTTTAGTGCAGTGTAATTCAGATTTTCTGATTTGCTATATGGGGTGAGAATGCCTGTGTTGCAGGGTGTAAAGTAACTTTTCCTTACTGCATTACAAGTTTGCCCATCATCAGAAATTCAGCTTTGATTCATGCCCACTGACAGGTCAGTTAGTTGGCACTTAGAATACCACGGATTTGAGGGGAAGGTGTTCATGTTTAGTCAGGTATCTGATATGGGAGAAATCTGTTGGACAATCAGGCTTGCATTGCAGTGAAGTTCTTATTTCTGCTTAAGTATTTTTAATAAATGTCATTCAGTAGTAGATTGTCTACTAACAGTCAAAGGGACATGGTCAAATTGAAAAACCACTAATGAGGACCTGAAAGTAGGTTTGGATACTGCATTTACCTTACCTTCTCCAATATAGCTTTTCCTATATTTTTAATATATATGGTATCTTATGCCCCATATGAAAGACTAGCTGCAGGTGTAAGTAGGATGCAATGTTTTCAAGTTTTTGTAAGCTTTTAGGGTTTTGGTAACCAATAGCAGATGATTAAGTGTGGGGGGGGGGGGAGCGAGTTGTCAGTTTTCAAGTTAATGTTGTTCTCTTTAGATATTGATAGTCAAGCAACTGTTAAAAATTTTCTAAGCTACTGGACCCAAAGTGGGACCATGCATGTCTTGTGTAAGTTGCAAATTGTTCAGTGAGGGTTGTTTTTGTTTTTTTGTTGTTTTTAAGAAAAAAAAAAAGGCAAGAATTTTAATTATTTCACTAAGCCTTTTATTTCTTTATATTTATTAACTTTTTTAATTTTTTTTATTTTAGCTGGACAAACTCCCCCACGTCCACCTTTAGGTCCTCCTGGCCCGCCAGGCCCACCAGGCCCTCCACCTCCTGGTCAGGTCCTCCCACCTCCATTAGCTGGACCTCCTAATCGTGGTGACCGTCCACCACCACCAGTTCTGTTTCCAGGACAGCCTTTTGGTCAGCCTCCACTTGGGCCGCTTCCTCCAGGCCCTCCACCACCAGTTCCAGGCTATGGGCCACCACCAGGTCCGCCACCACCTCAGCAGGGTCCACCTCCACCTCCGGGTCCATTTCCCCCTCGTCCGCCTGGCCCTCTTGGGCCACCCCTGACTCTTGCTCCTCCTCCACATCTCCCTGGGCCACCTCCAGGTGCTCCACCACCTGCACCACATGTGAATCCAGCTTTCTTCCCCCCACCTGCCAACAGTGGCATACCTACATCAGACAGCCGTGGCCCACCTCCGACAGATCCATATGGCCGACCTCCACCATATGACAGAGGTGACTATGGGCCACCTGGAAGGTGAGTGCTTTTGGTGTAATGTGCTTGGTAGTAGATTTTACTTCCCTTGTAGGAAGCATTTGATTTTCCATTTTAATGCAAATGTTAGAAATAATGAAAAATAGGGCTGGAAGGGATCCCAACAGTCTTCTAATTTGCCCCTTTTCACTTCTCTCAGTGAAATATCTCGCAGAAACATGTTTGTAGCAGTAAGAAAAACCTGAATTGCAACCCCAGTAGTCTCACTTTCCCTTTTCAGCTCTGAACTGTTTGTCTTCACTGTTTGTATTTGGCAGTGTCATCATTCCATGTGTTCTACATGTAAACTTATATATCACTTCTTATGCAGCAGCTTCTGGTTGTGCTTCTGTCTTAACTTGAAATTCTGACTTCTACCTTTATCATTGTGCTTTGCAAGTTGTCTGTTTAGAATGCTCTGGAGTTCTCCTTTTTGAATATGTGCATACATTGAGTACAGTGCCATACCAAGCTCATACCACTTTCATCTTTCAGCAGCTCTGCTTGTCCCTTTTTTTCTTCAGGATTCAATTCAAAGTTAGTCTTTATCACAAAAGCCAGGCATGAATTTACTGCAAGACTTTTACCTTCCTTTCCTGTCAGGATGCTTCTGCTCATTTGGTGCAGTCTTGCTGTGTTTGTAGCAGTGGCTTTTCCTATGGTTAATCCTATCTTAGACAGAGTTCTTGAGTCTCTGACTTGACTTGTCAAGTTTTTCACATCTTGTTTGAAACATCTTTTTCATCTGTTGCTTTCAAGCATCTCTGTGCTGCTGCTGTTGCTTGATTTTCACCATATTTGTATTTGTCACAGAAAATTTTGGGATAAATTGTAAGAAAGACACTTTTTACATAGTTACATTTGGATTTTTCGGTTGTGATTTTACTGCTAGCATGAGAGACACTTGTCTTGCTCAAAATGTTTTCTGCAGACACTTTGCTTTGATTCTTCTTCTATCACGAAGTTTAAAAAACCCCAGGCATCTGTACATACTATGTTCATACAGAAACTATAGAAATTCAAGCATTTGGCTTAATTGCCTGAAATATAATAAAACGATAAGGTGTTGGTTGTTTTTTTGATGGACAAAATCGAGGTTGCCTGCAGTTTATAGAATGTCTGGGGAGGGAAGGAGTGGGAATAGGACAGTATAACTTACTGTCCAGTATTTTCATTAACAATGTTAAAACTATCATCCATAACTATTTAAATTGTCATTAATTATATATCATAGGCGTTTCACTGGAAATAACATGTCCATAAGAGAAAAATTACATATTCCATTCTATGGGAGGCACACGAAAAATAATACTCAAAACTCAGGGAGGTATGAATTTTTAGACATTTCCTCTTATGCTAAACTGGCTATAGGATCTTGTTCCACTTCTTGCAATTAAGAGGATAGCATTGCTTATTATTCTGCATTTTCTTTCTACCAGAAGAACTAACACTGTTCTAGAAATATCAAGCAGTGGGCCAGTTTAACAGTCTCAACATTTGTCTCTAACACATTTCTCCAAATTCTCTGTGTGATATAGAGACTGGCTAATAGGACACTGCAAAACTTTGGGGCAAATTTTTGTATAGGTTAACTTCTGTTACTTTGGAAACCCTATATAGGTAGCTAATAATTAAAGTAAAAAAGTGTAATAAGTACGAGGATTCTGCTTTATTGCTTCCTCCTTACTGTGACTGGTTTGGAGATCAAATTGGAGCACGTTGAACTTGACCAGAAATAAAAAACCAAAATTAGCTGTAAAATGTTGAAGTATCATTCAGAAAATTGAGTGTTTCAAAGATGATAGACTATATTTGCTTTTCGTAAGTTATAGAATTCTGGTCTTAGTTTAAGATCTGGGAAACAGGATCATATAGTTCTAATTCCAGTACTGTTATAAAAATGATCTCTAATTTTGCTCAAAGTCGCATTGCCTATGTACATGTATTTCCACATCCATTCAATTGGGATAATATCTACCTACATACCTTCAAGGGTTTTATGAAAATTATAAATATTTGTAAAGCACAATATTAAGTGCTGCTGAATCTTCAAAATAGATGGGATGAACAAGTCTATTTATACAGCAATGTCTTAATTGTTTTTTACCTTTTTTCTTTTTTTTTTTTTTTTTGTTTTTTAGCTTTCAGGATTTTATAGTGTAACATGGTCCTTAACAAAAACCAAAACCAAACCCAGATCCTGCTTTCTTTTCTGTTTGTCACTTTGCTTAAAGTTGCAAACTTGGATTGTTAAAATTGCAATGATATATTCTTAAGTTTTTCTTAACCTTTTAAATACTAATTTTATTGCTTGCAGAGAGATGGATGCTGCAAGGACACCTTTAAGTGAAGCAGAATTTGAAGAAATCATGAATAGAAATAGGGCGATCTCAAGCAGTGCCATTTCGAGAGCTGTATCAGATGCCAGTGCTGGTTAGTAAAACTCGATTAATGTATTTGCTATTCTATCCAACTGAAAAGAGTTTATAGTTTTCCTATTAGCAAACTTGCAGCCCTGAAGCCACATTTTCCTAATAGGAGGCTGAATTTAGGTACAACCTGTGGCTGATTTTGTGCTGTGTTCCAATTAGTTTCTGAGAATGCCTTCTGAGTACTGATCTGGACAGTATTTTAATATTTGGGTCTACAGTAATGGCTGGATGGGGGTTGAAGAGAAGATACTCCAAATGGTAATATTATTACAGATAAAAATCTTTGTTTTAATTTGCAAAATTTTCTGATTGTGATCTTGTATCCTTTTCAGGGGACTATGGAAGTGCTATAGAGACCTTGGTAACTGCAATTTCCTTAATTAAACAGTCCAAAGTATCTGCGGATGACCGCTGTAAAGTACTTATTAGCTCTCTTCAGGACTGCCTTCATGGAATTGAGTCCAAGTCTTATGGTTCTGGATCCAGGTAAAACTTTCCTCTTCCATCTGCCCTTACTTATAAAAGGGAAGGTGTAGCGCGGGACTAGTTCACCAAGAAGAAACTAAGTCATGTAAGAAGCTTAGTGATTTGCTGAGTTGCACAAGAAATGTGTGAAAGAACTAAATAGGGGTTTCCCGAATTTAGCTGCCTTTCAATTAACCCTCTTTTCAAAATTGATCTGACTAGCTTAAGTTTAACTCTTAGTTTTATTTAGTATCCTTTCCTATATGGTACTCTTGCAATATGTAGACTTCAAAATAGAATTGTCCTTAGTCAATTAAGATGTCCAGTGCATAATTTTTATTAGAATTTGCTATTGAAAATTAAGGTTGAGGATATTTGCCAGTTTTCATTTTGCTTAAAAGTAACTTTCTCCACCCTTGTCACAGTAGAAATACACTCAAGTTGGGGGAAAAAAAGTTGGGCAGAATGATTTTGCCTGTTGTCCTTTGTCATACAGTCTAAAAATCAGGAGTAGGTAGATTTGAAATTCATGGACTCTTCTGCTTAGTACAAATGAGAGATTGACATTTCTTTCAAAACTTAAATAACGGCCGTTTCCGAGTTAGGACAAACACTGAGCCTCTAGTTCATTTGTATACTGTAGCAGTAGTGTAGTTGGCCTTGAATATTAAAACCACAAAGACGGCTGGTTTTGGCACATACTTTCAGTACACAGATTAGCAGCCATGTTGTAGTGATCATTTGAGGTACGGTGCATTCCCCCACCTGATTTCAGCCATCTCATCCTCCATTCTGAGTATGTACTTTCTGACTTTTCCTTGATAGATTAGAAAGCGGATGCACCTTACTGTCTGTAACTGAGTTCTTAGCCACCACCTTTTATACCAGCGATCTTTCATATTATATACAAAAACATACCTGCATCACAGTGAACAGATATTTCTCTCATATCCTTTTTTGAGGAAATTCATACTCAGAATACAAAATTGGCATGCGGATGGCTTTATTTTGAAGAAAAATTTAATGAAGTAATTTCTTTTAGAAGACGTGAGCGATCCAGAGAGAGGGACCATAGTAGGTCACGAGAAAAAAGTAGGCGCCACAAATCACGTAGTAGAGATCGTCACGATGACTATTATCGGGAAAGAAGCCGTGAAAGAGAGAGGCATCGTGATCGCGACAGAGATCGTGACAGAGAACGAGACAGAGAGAGAGAATATCGTCATCGTTAAAGAAGGTGAGCATTTGTTTCGTGTTCTTGAACTTTACTGTTACTGACTTACTAAAAGTAACTACTCTAGGTTTGGGATTATTTACACTATTAATAGCTGCATTTAAATGGTCCTGCAGTATGTACTGAATCACTTTCTTCTTGCAGCATCTGACATGAACGTAGGTAAGTGACGACAGGTAACTGGTCTTGGGAGGGAGGGAGTATTTGTGTGATTATCTTCTGCAGTTTGCATGCTGCCTTTTTGATTTTAGGTAGTATTAATGTTTGCAGTTTTTATGAAATGCAATTAAACCAATTCTTAAAAAAGCAGTAAGCCAGACTGATAAGTCTGCTCTCTTTGTTATCTTAGAAGATTATATTAAATTTATGGTTGTATTTCTTATTTGTATTTTAAAATACTAATTTTGTATTTTAAAATCTACTTGTGTAAGGACGGCAGCACTGAGCCCTTCATATGTCATGTGTGGATTATTTCAATTTAGGGAACACATGTACATACAGTTGCTGTCCTTGCACACGTATGGCGTTGTTTTGGGTTTTGGTTTTTTTTTTTTCCAGTGAGTTTTACTCAAATTCAGGAAATATAGCCTGACTTTGCTCTTTATTTTATGAACTGTGACCTGTCAATATCTTCCGCCTTCTAGCTAAATTCAGGTGTTATCTTCAATAAGATTTATGTTCAGTTGTTCCCCACCACCCTGATTTTTCATTCCCTCCCCCCTCTGATAGTAAAGTCATTTTCTGAAGACTAGTAAACAAATGTATGACGCAAGGATTGTTTCTTTTCTGGTTGTTCACAAACTAATTTGTTCTTTTATTTCATATATCTGCAGTCTTGCATGCATCAAATGTCTAGATAGCTACAGAGTAGCATGCTAAAAAACACTTTTTTCAGTGTACTGCTGAGAGCTTTAAAATACATAGAAATGTTCATCACGTTATATAATGTGCCATTTTGAGGATTGGGAATTCAAGCTACCCATGATTCCTTATATTTGACAGTTGGGTAAAACCCTACCTGTTAGTTTCTCTGCAGTCGTCTTTTTCCCCTTTTAGAAGAATTTCACACTACATCTACATTAAAATTGAAGCTTGCAGACTCGCCTGTCTGCCCAACTTCCATTTCTTACATTTACCCTCAGATTTAGTTTCCAGATTTGCATGTGGTATTTATTCATGGAGCTGATTTACAGAAGTTAAATAGAGTAAAAACTTTTTAGAAATCATATGAAATGTGGTATACTCCTAAGTGAAAATATAATTTTGTATTAGTTAAACATCAGTTTTTCAGTCAGGCTTTTGTGTCACTGACTCCTTTTGGAGAGAACAAATTCTGATACTAAATGCTCTAGTCTATTGAGTATTCAGTGGGATGTTGTCTTTGGTTCATATACTAACAGGGACACACAAAGCAGTAATCGACCTAGAGAAGGAAAGTCAAAGGCTTAAGTAGGAAGGTGAAACGTGGCAGCTGAAATAAAGTTGGCAGTCTATATCTGTTAATGCCACTTTTTGTCATAAAAAATGTCATAAAAATGCTAGAAATATTTCTGCAATTGCATAAAAGTAGCAACTGTGGTTCTTAATTGTAAAATATCAGAACATAGAAGTACAGATTTAACAAAAGTAAATGTAGTTTCTTTTGTTGAACTGGATTTTTGCCTTTTATGATAAACGAGTATTTGTGATATTTGCAAATAGTTGTTATTAAAAGGAGGTAACCATTGAGCCAAGTGATGGATGCTTTTCCAGAGTCTTTTCCAGAGTGTTTTCCTTCTGATGGAGATGAGCAAGCCATACTAAAAATGGTTAATAACCTGGAATTTAAGATAATTTTTTTTTTTACCCTTGGCATACTTTATTAATCTAGCTTTAATTTTTGTTGTGCATGTAGATAAGGAGTTTCTGTGCCAAGTACAGGTTCCCTACCCTGTCACCCCAAGAAAATGCATCAAATAGCATTAGGTTGCATTTTATAATTTCCAAAGCACAATTTTAAAATGAGACTGTGGTTTCAGTCTCAATTCAGGTGGGATTTATATATGCAACTTCTTTTAACTTTGTTGTGTGCTGGGACTTCTCTTTTTTTTCAGAGGGGTTGCGTAGGTAAGATTCCCTTGTGCAAAAAAGAAAATAGGTCCTAAATACTTGATTTAAAGGGCAAATTTAGTATTCTGCATGTAAATGAAAGCATTTGGTATTTTTTTAAAGTTAAGTTGTAAACATTTTGTCTTGTTGCTGTCTTAATGAAGAAGGGCTTTATTGTAGTTTTGTTTTTATATATATATATACACACATACATATAAAAGAAATACAGTTATCTCCTGGTTTGTATGTTTCATTTTCACTAAGATGTATGTTGCCATACATTTTTTTGTTTCATTCTTTACATTGATTAATATTCATAAACGGATTTAACAGTCTCAGTCATTTAATAAATATCAGCAGTGCTGAAAAGTTACTCCCCATATTACTGTGTTTTGCCAGATAACATGAAGTTGCCTCTGTGCCTGCAACCTATGAATGGCACTTATACTTCTCTTTATTGTGTACCTATAGTCATAACTGTGATACTGTACTGGCATTTTTTTAAGTGTTACACATCTAGTTTAGAAGGATTTTAAAGGTCCATTGTGAACATTTTTGTATACAGTGAAATTCAGTTTGTACTGTACTACATTTATAGAGATGGGTTAAATGAGAATAACTTACCAAATGTGTTTATAATAACAACACTCTATTAAAGGTTTAGATGTACCATAGCAGGTATTTACACTTCTGTTTGTACACTTCATGATTTAAAATTAAATTCTTACAAGATTTTGTACCTTCACTTGAGTAAGGCTTCATGTACATTGATAATCCACTCTACAGAGTTACTATGAACTGAATGTTCCCTTGAAACATCTTACCTTTGCTTGTAGAAAGCCTATAGATATAAAAGAGAACAATAGATTTAAGACAAATCTAACCTGTATTAGTCAAGAAAACTGAGTCCAACAGAATGATACTTAGAAGGATTAACATCAAAATTAATGTGTACAAACAGAATAGTAATGTAACTTCATCAGCATGAGTCCTGACTTTTTTTTTTAGACAGAACTATTTTTTTTTTCTAGTTTAACTGATACTCAATGATGTATTTCTAGCTGATACATTGTCCCAATCTTAATCTGTCTGAATTTCTATAACTGCTGAATGTTAAGTTTTTCATTTTATGTTTTTGTTATTGGGTTGATTGCTTATTTCCTATTTAAACTGGATTTGGACTGAATTGCAAAGACAAAAACACTAACATTGTAACAGTTGATATGTATGTAGACTTTGTACTCCATATTTCATGTTTTTTCTCTGATTTTTCTGCTCTCAAACCACTGTAAGCAAAATAATTTAAAGTCTAATGTACTTCTGAGGCTCATATGCTTCTTCAAAAACTGCTCTCAGCTCTCTCTGAAATAGTTTCAGCTTTGGAGTGATCTAAGAACTAACATGGTTGGGATTTTTTTGGTGTCAGTAGGAGGGGAAATGTTACTGATAGTTTAAGTAATATTCGTTCTATTTTTGCTTGTATAAGTAGGAACTGTCCTGTAACAGTGTGTTAGCAACCACTTAAACATCAAGTGAAGTATGAAATTAGCCTTTTAAGAAACCTTGTAAATTAATAGGAAAATGCCTATTTTTTGTATGTTATTTTAATAATAAGCTTCTAGTTAATAATGGAATTTTAAGTGAATCATGTGGTAGCATTGTTCAAGACCTGGGTATGTGTGCCTGTCTAGGATTATTTCAGATCTTCTTAATATTAAGCTATTATGAACGTTATTTACCTAATCTCTCTTTTTTTAAAATGTGTATTTTTGAGGAAGCACATATGTGGGGCTGGCACTATTCTGTCGCATCTGGCATTCATCAGAGAAATCATGCTTTGTGCAGCTGATTCAGTATTTGAAATCCACCATAGAGTGAAAGAGGCAAGCAGTGCCACTGTTCTATGCGCTTCTTAAAGCCTATTTTATGGCTACGCTGGTGCTTTACAGAAATATATAGTTTGTTTCTTAATGTTCAGTGATTTCTCTCATTTTCTTGAGGGTGATAACATGTTTCAAAAAACAAACTAAAAATCTTATGCTATTGTTTATTTTCAAATGCATAAATGCGTAACTTAAATTTTTTCCATGAACATGTTGCTGTAATTTTGTTGCCTTCTGAGGTGTCTGTAGACACGCTTATATTTTTGTGTTCCCCACATCCTGTGCTTTTTTCTTTTGTTTGTGAAATCACTAGTTTTGACAAATTTGAGCTGTGTGAAAGTTCCCCAAGAAACTTTAAGGCTTTATAGCATTTGAAACATAAAGAAGTTACTTGAAGTCAAAATGTTGGTTTGATGCAGTGTTCTCCAAAGAATGAACAAATTCTGTTTTGGGTTTTTTTTTTTTTCTTTTGCTCATTGGGGTTTAGGAACTAAGATTTCTTTTTACAAAAAAAAAGATAATTGAGAGAGAGACCTTCATTCTTATGTTTTCCTGTGGCAGCCTGATCTTCCTTTTTGTGTCTTCCTCATATATTAATGTGAAAGATACTTGCCAATAATTCACATCTTCTTAATTTGTAAACTAAAGATTGAGTTCTGTGAACAAACCTCTCTGTTCATCTGTTATTTTTGGTGAATAGGCAGGCTGGGATAGTAGGAGAAAGACATATGATGAATGAAACTAGTTTGGGAGCGTTCTTCTTCCCGTGTAAAATTATTTATAAAATCAGAAAATTGTTCTGGTGTTGAAGATGATAATTGCTCAAGAGCGGGGGGGGGGGGGGGATATGCAACAAATGGAAGAAGGTGCGAGTGGTGGTAAAATAGTCTGTTTGTACATGTATGATGAAGAGAATCACATATGTCTATCAGCTTACACACAGAAAGACAAATATAGAGTCAAGCTTGAAATTCCTTCTTTCTCACTGTGTTATAGCTAAAGCATCACAGTATTTGGAGGTTTGTGATGTTCTGGAATGTAGGTTAAGTTAAAACAAATTTTGGCTTTCGAGCTGATACTTTCTGTGGGATTTTTGCTTTGTGTGTTTTTTTTTTTCTTTATGTATAGAATAAAATAAAGGTGAATTACATGAAGTAATTCTTAGGAGCTATTAGGATATAATGACAAATGTGTATTATGCATTTTACTGAAATGTGACCATGTTGGGAGATTGAAATTCAATCTGAAAATATCAGAAATTACTACACTACTATAAACTTGATGGGTATATGCACATACAGCTTTAAACTACTGTAGAATTTTCACACTTCTAATAACTGTTTAAAGCTTTTATATGCTTATTTGGATAATTGGAATTAAAGGAAAAAATTAGAGTTGCTACTGCAAGATGCTTTTTTTATATTTAAGAAATCTATTGGTTTTTGTTGTAAGAGTCTGTCTTTGTGAAAAACAATGCTCAAGTTGCATCTTGCATAAATACAAAAATGTTTGATCACTTAATTTCTGGGATTTGATTTGTGAAATGTTCTGGCATAAACCCCTAACTTTAAAACCACAAAATAACTATTTAACAGATAAGTCTGAAATTTGGGTTTTATTAGTAGAAATGCTGAGAAACTGATTCCTGTATGGTGTTAAATTGTACAAACCTAACACATGCTCAGGACTGATAGCTTATATGAGCTTGAGGCAGATTGAAAACAGCATTGCCAAGAAGCACTGACTAGAGATTTAATCTTTTTTTTTTTTTTGAAGTTGTTTCTTAATTTAATATTCTACTTGATTGTAGAATACTGAAAAGGGCTGAGCATGAAGGTATAATCCATACAGATTTATTTCTTCCTTTTGGAACCACAAAGGTTTCTGGTTTTGCCAAGGTATAGTGGCAGAATACTTGAAACCAAAATGTACACCACTTTGGATTTTAGTTGGTCATGTTTTTCAAGATGAAGGTTCAGTGTGGTGCTGACCATCTTAAGAGCCCTATATTGAAAAGCAGTAATCTTAAATCCAGTTTATCATGCGTTCTTTGAAGTTCCTGTAGTTCCACAAGTACCCTTACAAATCTAGTAAATTATTCCCAGGAACTGAAGCTTTCTTATGCTAGTAGTATAAATCATATATATGGTGCTTTGGATCTGTTAACTGTCGCCACAGAAGTGATAAAGATCCATAATTCTTGCCGCAGCAATTGTATGATGAGAGCAGCAAATTCTGACATGCAGTCTCACAGCTGTCATATACTTACTTTCTCCGCTAAAAAACTGAGATTCTTCCCTGTCTGTTTGTGCTAACTTAGCTTGCAACTCTGAACACATCTTGTGGCGGCAGCACTTTGTCACTTTGCTACTAATTAATTTTAAAAGTACGTAACACCTCTGGAAATTTTGGTCTCTGGGGAAGGAACTTCCCAAAAAGTAGTTACTGGTTGATACATTCATGACTTGGGAACAAAATCTGCGAATAAGAAAAGAAATTCCAGTCCCTGCTTTGGATTTGGATTAGTTTATGTGCATACTGTACTGTATAGAGCCTACTTGGTTATACGGGGTTTTTTTAAAGTTGTTATTAACAGTCAGTTTGAGGAAAGGAAGAAGAAATGTGTCAATTGTTCATGCAAAAATTGAGTACTTTGTCTTCCCAACTGCTTTGAAATTATTAAACTGGTAGAAGAATATTTGACAGCTGTGTACTGGTGCACGTTCATGAAATTGCTCCTCTAAATGTCTTGTTTTTCAAGTGAACAATTTAATGTGTTGGTTTTTTGAACAATTTGATTTAAACTATTTTGAAATTATTGAATGTTGAAATTGTGAATTATTAATGAAATGAAGATAGCTAATTGTTTTGTAATGGAATTCAACTGAAATCCAGTGTATGGAATTATACCATCCCAAGTATTTTGTGAACTCTTACAGTAATTAACTCTGAATGGTGTGGTTCCTTAATTTGCCAAAATAGATGAGAGTAGGAAGTAGGGCTTGAGGTTTTTTCTAGGGCAAGTAGGTGAGGACACCTGCAAATCTATATTGTATTATTTCAAAAGTGGGTTCTTGTGGTTAAACTGCAAGCGTGTATTTTTAGATGTGTGAAGACCATCCTGCTTGCCACTAGTCAAAATTTTGAAGTACTGGTATCAGATTCTGTGCACTTTCAAATGTTACTGAGCTGTGAGCCATCAGTGGATTATACAATCAGTGCATTACTTAAATGTCAAACCAGCTTAAAACGTCTGTAAGTGGGCAGGTAAAAATGTAAAAGTCTAGTTGTGGCAAAATTACCTTACGTGCTTGTTGGTTTACTCTTGCAGAATGCATACTTTAGGAAATGTTCTATATAAATGTTTCCATCAGTCACAGGAACAGTAGCTATTTCTTTCTTTATCATTCAATACTTCAACTGTGAAATTTATGTTCTTTCAACTTTGTTGTACAACAACATTAATTTTATTTTTAACTATTGTACTAGAAAACAATTCCGTGCACAAACAAGTAGCTACTGCTTCTGGGTATTTTGTGTTAGTTTATATTATGGTGAAGTAGATGCACGACTTGTGTATGTATAGATAAGCCAACAATTTTCTGTGTATTATGGGGATTAGCAAAATCTACATCACAAATTTTGACACATTACAGCTGAAGGAAGAGGAACAGCGTGCAAGACAAGATACAGTCTTCAAGGAACGATGCTTGTCCAGCAGTTTGCTTCATGTGATTGAACTGAGCCTGTAAGGATTCATGGATAAAATGAACAGGAATAGATCTGAATAAAGCAAATCTGCATACATGGTAACCAGTAGCTCTTTTACTTTTTTATGTTGCTTAACTGTTTTATTTGAGGGAAACCTGTGTGATTTAAACCTTATAGCTTTTGCAACTTTATTACTGGTTATATACATTTGGCAATTATAATGTGCAAGCAATTGGAAAAAGTCAAGTAAATGCTTGTTTTTATAGTAGTTTGTTCATGTTAAACTGTTCATATGATAATGTCTGTACACAGCACCTCTTTGATTACAGTAGATGTAGTGTTGTAATAAACTGTTTAATGGGGCTGATGTGTAAAGCTGTTCAAGTTATTTGATGTTTACACCTCAGGGAAAGTCTTGTGTTCAGCAATATTTAAAGATAATGTTACAATGAAAACATTGATGCTGTCTTTAAAAACATCGCAATAGTTCTTGCATATGCCTCAACCTAATCTTGCATTCAGTGAGTTAAACATACTAATGTTGCTCTCACACATTCAATTTTGATATGAAAATAGGTGGTTACGTAAAACCTTTAATGCTATTTTGCTTTCTAGCAGTGTTTACCTAGGTGGCTTGTGAATTTGCTAATTGACATATAAAACTGTAAAAACTGCAGCTCTTTATGGTCTGTTGTTTTGAGGAGAGGTGGTCCCAGGTCTGTGATTTTAGCACGCTGAAAATTTTCTCTCATACAGCCTTGATCCTGATTGACACTACAGTTAATATAAACTTAAACTGTTCGTATGAACTTAAACTGTCCCTAATAAGGGGTGGAAAGGTTAGCTTTAAAAACCAAAACAAAACCCTGCAGTTGTTTACAGTTTTATAGTAATAGTGCTTGTGTGTGTTCCCCCTCCACCTCCAAGGCCGTAGCAGTCTGTACATAGTTGTATATTAGAAATGTGCCAGAAGAAACCAGATGTTCCCATTTTTCAGACTTTATGGGTTTGGTATTTTCTTAATACTTCGGGGTTTATTTACACATGCATATAAAAGAGAAGGTACACTTGTATGTCCTTGGTCAGTGATGGGCAATATTTAAATGTCTTAGCAAAAAGTGGCGCTAATTAAATCTGTCAGATGAGGTTTTGTAAATTTACCTAAAAACAAATTATCGGAGCTCACAGTGAAAGTTGACTTCAAATTATAAGAATTCGTTTTAAATTTCATTGAGTGTGAAATGCAAGCGAATAGAAAGTTCATACAAGTTGCAAAAACTTAGTTTTTTGGCAGCCTTGCACAAAGGCTCACTTTTAGTCTATTGTAAATCATTATGTAACGGATTTATTCTTGGAGTTTTCACTTATTCAAATAGCTGCACTTAATGTTTTAAGTTAAGTTTCAAGACCTCAGATGGCTTTAAGAGGCAACTCTTAGACAACTCTCGATTTCTTTTTTTCTGCCGATTTTGAGGATTTTACAGCCGACCTAAAATGTTACCCTGTTCAGGAAAGCACTTAAATCCATCTGGTTTTCCAGAGCATTTAAAGCATGTGCTTACAATCCATAGATTTCAAGGAATGTACACATATGCTTTAAGTACCTTATTTGCATACGTGAGTGATTTTTATGCTTTACTGAGTTGGGACCAGTAGCCTGTGCCACTGCGAAAGTTTTGCTTCAGTCTGGAATGCTCTAATATTTTTGTCACCTAGCACTCGGCCAGGTTTCCTGCAGCCAGGTTGATGCTGTTGGACTTGGCTACAGCTTCAGACTCTCCCCTTTTTTTTCCTTAAATTGTGTACCTCAGTTCCTCATGCATGGGATCACTGGTGTTTATTGAACGATTTGCTACTGAGAAGACATTTGACATGTTTGTTTAATCCTGTTTGCAAATGAAAACTGCCTTTTAAAATTTTGTAAAACTGAAAGTTGTGTCAAACAAGTCATGCCTCATTTCCTGCTTTTTGTGAATAGGTGTTGGTTACAAACAGAACAGTACTGTTGTAATTTTTTTTTTTTCTTTACTTAAAAACATTGTTTACTGCTGTGTGTAATAAGTTTAAGGAAGAAATAACCTGCCTGTAGCTGTTACATGGGGAATAGCTAATTCTGGAGAGGCAGCAGGTAAGTAATGTTCCATTGCATAGATATATTAAATCTTAAAATAAAAAAGTAAATTTACAAGCATTTTATGCAGGAACTGATACTTTACTCCACATTGAAATAGATTTAAGGAGACTGTTGCTCTTTTTACACAGAGTGTAATTTCTCACTCGCACATAGATTTCCATTGCTGGCAATGGAAATAGCAGGGAGGGAGTAGCAGGGGGAAAATAACATAAGTTAAACTGAGCGATCATTGTGATTTGAGAGATGAGGTCCCCGTATGAAGCCCCTTATTTCTGCCTGTTCTCCAAATACTTAGTTTTAACTGATAGATGTACTGTGTTGCAATTTAGATAATACTCTCTTGTTACTGTGAGTTTCATTTGTTAGATTTTTTTAAATGAAACAAAAAAATGTACAGAAAAAATCCAAAGACCCTGATAGACACCAAAAAGGAATATGTCTAATGCACATCATGTATAACTGGATCTGTAGTAGAATTTTTACCAGGTTTTGGTTTATTAAACGTTACTGGCAATTTCCTGTGCACGCTCAGGAAGTAGCAGTTTGGTAATTTACTGACTGGTGATGATGCCATGATGGTTACTGCTGTGCTTTTTGATATTCATCCAATTGTATTTCATCTCCTTTTGCTGATGAAAGGACAAAATAGTCGTGAGGAAATACTTTATTTCTTTCAAATATTGATTTTATAAGTAACACTGAAAATAATATCCTAAGGCTGTGTCCTTTATCTTGAAAGGCAAAACCGACAAGTAGTGACTTAGGGGTGGCAGTGCTTTAGCAGAAGAAGTTGTTTTACTGGAGGTTTGATTTGTAAAAGTAGAGGGGTTTTTTTTTTAAAGTAAAATTTCTACTGGACTGTATGTTTTGACAGGTCAAAAATACTTCTTCAGAAGAAGAACATAGTGTTTTGGAAACTGTACAGTGTTTTTTTCCTCATTCCCTTTTTGCTTTCTGTGCCAATAATTTTAGTTCTGATTGCATTTTGAAAAACGTTTGTCAGAACTTCAAAATTTTTATTTACTGTGTGGCTTATAAGCTTGGATAGCTGTTGTTTTTGTGTTAAACAAGATATGTTATTAAATTTAGGCATTAGCTTTATTTTTTTTTTTTTTTTTTGTTAAGGAGTGCCTGTTTTCTATTTTTGTTCCTTTGAAATTGGTGAGGCTTAGTTTTTCTAACGGTATTTTTTTACCTGATTGTTTAGTTGCATACCCAAACCCTTGTAAATGTTTTCCTAGTTGTATGTGGATAATTGGAGATTTAAATGTTGTGTATATACTTGTCATCTGTGTTTCTAGTAAAAATACATGGTATTCTCTATAAAAATACTTAACTCTGGATTTCCTTTTCTTATCCACTTGCTCTCTGTGTACAGGTTAAACAGACTTTGTTCCTATTTTTATTTATAGAATTTTATACGTAGCCTCTTAAAGTTATCATTGGTTCTTGTGTAAACGGGGATACAGCCTTAAATTTCCTAACATAATGCTCATTAAGATACTGTTAGTCATGTAGATTTAAATATAAAACATGCATGTTTAAGACTGGTACTCTTCAGAGATCTGAGACGCTAAATTGCTTCTGTATTGAAATATAAACCCTTCAAGATCTCAGAGAAGGAAAGTGCAGGTCAGTGGGCATATACTTAAAGAAGATTGAATTCTTTCCAAAACAAGTATTTTGATGTAGGAAAGAAGGAACATGGATTTGTTTAGGATCTAAATTATTTTGGTAATTGACTGCATAAGTCTTAAACATAATGGTTGCAGCATGCTAATTAGTCATGATGTTTATGCAGAAATATTGTCTCTTGCAACTGTTTACTATGATGCCTTGCAATTAATATTGCAGACAGGCTTGGGGTGGGTGGGGGTGTTGAGGTGTTTTTTTGTTTTTGTTGTTGTAAAGCATCTCATTCTATTTGTATATTATGCACTTGTTAGTTCTTGAATCCTTTCTATAGCCTCAGTTATTGCAGCGGGTTTTAGGTTCTGGTATGACCTATGACTGTGCTTAAATCTTTTAAAGCTTCTTTGGAAATACACTAGTTTTATTGAAGTCTCTTGAAAATAGTAAACAGTACACCTTTGATCCCAATGAAATGGAGCATTTAAGTTGTAAAAATTCCCATCTATTCATACCATGTAATGTGATTTTACATGATTCAGTGCTAACACTTTGGAGTATATTCAAGTAATAGACTTTGGCCTCACCCTCTTGTATACTGTATTTTGTAATAGAAAATATTTTAAACTGTGCATATTATTATTACATTATGAAACAGACATTCCCTTGATCTTCAAATGTAAGCAAATGAGGAATGTGTGTGCTTTTATAAATACAAGATTGCAAATTTTGTATATTATGCACTTGTTAGTTCTTGAATCCTTTCTATAGCCTCAGTTATTGCAGCGGGTTTTAGGTTCTGGTATGACCTATGACTGTGCTTAAATCTTTTAAAGCTTCTTTGGAAATACACTAGTTTTATTGAAGTCTCTTGAAAATAGTAAACAGTACACCTTTGATCCCAATGAAATGGAGCATTTAAGTTGTAAAAATTCCCATCTATTCATACCATGTAATGTGATTTTACATGATTCAGTGCTAACACTTTGGAGTATATTCAAGTAATAGACTTTGGCCTCACCCTCTTGTATACTGTATTTTGTAATAGAAAATATTTTAAACTGTGCATATTATTATTACATTATGAAACAGACATTCCCTTGATCTTCAAATGTAAGCAAATGAGGAATGTGTGTGCTTTTATAAATACAAGTGATTGCAAATTCAGTTTCCTTACTACTGCAGGTGTCCTTTTTTAAAATAAAAAAAAAAAAAAGGAAAAAAAAAAAGCCAAGTGTTTTAAAGGTGAAATACATTCCTATTTGGTAAACCTTAACATTTTTATGACGATTACCAGCACTGCTGACTTTCTAAACAAAAGGCTGTATTGTCTTCCTGTACCATTCCATTTCCTGATTCCCATTTTGCACAAGGATGTACGAGTAAACTAGTCAAGAAATGGTTTTGAAATACAGCAGGGGGGCTTGTCGAAGTTGGAATGCAGAATTGCAATGCAAAATGTAAGGAAATGGATGTCTGTCAGAATGGCTGACTCCAAAGGATTTTATACATATATAGACAGTTTCCTGGTACTGGCAGGCCAAAGAGTCTGTTGAATACTTGAGTTTCTGAAGACGTATATTTCTCAACAAGGTAAGATGGTATCCTAGCAAATGCGGATTTTAATACATTTTCAGCTGAGGTACTTAGTTAAGTTTAGGGATTGCTTCATCTTTTTTAGATGTTATACTTGAAATATTGCGTAACTCTTAGCTTTCATGGGTTTCTTTTTTTTCAGCCTTTAGGAGACTGTTAAGCAATTTGCTGTCCAACTTTTGTGTTGGTCTTAAACTGCAATAGTAGTTTACCTTGTATTGAAGAAATAAAGACCATTTTTATATAAAAAATACTCTTGTCTGTCTTCATTTCAGCTTGTCTAGAATCTTTGCAGTGCTCATTATGTCAGAGTCTCTTAAAATATTGAAACATTAAAACTTAAAGCGTGGACATTCTAACGTAGTTACAGCTAGATTCTGTGCTATAATTATTTCTGAATCTAGAAATAGTTCTGTTCATACTAGCTCTTGTCCTTCTCATCTGGTCTTTAAAGACTTTTTGCAGAGTTTAAAATTGGTGAGAAGTGCAAACTTTTTTTTTAAGCCAACCTTTTTTTTTTGTCAGTCATTTTTCTGTAAAATGCAGTGATCCACGTGTAATGTGTCAACTGAAGAAAAAAACAAAAGCTGTCTGTGTAAAGCAATTCCGGTGTCTTAAAATTACATTTTCAGAATCAAACGTGTACTAATGTTTGGAGCTGTGGGCTTGCTGTATAGGAGGCATTAAACCAGTGATGATAAACCTTTTTATTTTAATCTGGCTTCTTGAGTTGACTAAATCTGGCAAATGTTAATCATTACAAAGCATGTATGTGTTAAACACAGCAGTGGTAAAACAGCTGTATGGCAGGTTGAACTGTTGTCAGCTCATCTCATGCAGGCAGTTGGTCTGGTACCAATGACAGTATCCATCCTGTAATGATTTAAAACTCCTTTTGGCACTGTGGTTTCATGGCCAAATGTTTTGCTCTGCTGCTAAATCAGGACATTGTATATGTAAAACACACATCTGTTTGTTATATACAAAAAGTCATTAGCATCACCATACTGTGCCATACTAACGGTGAACTTTTCATAATTCATAATATTTGAAGTTCATTTACTCTAGCATAAAATGAGCTATATCCGTTGTACCATCTTAGATTACCGGTACCATTTTGCAGTGTTGTTGGCTCCAACTTTTGTCTGTGGTGAGCCTCCAGCATTTGGCAGTGGTGAGATTATGTGAGAATGCTGATTTTCATTTGGGAAAAATATTTTTTCTAATCTTTCTAGCTTCAAAAAGAAGTCTGAAATGCAATCTGATTGGCTTGGAAAATCACAACATGATTTTATTTAAACATGATTTTTGAATGAATGAAGGTGGGCGATTGTACAGGTCTGTGTAGAGGAAACAAAACGCTCGTAAGAAAATTAACCTGAATTTCTTTGGCTAGCGCTCTAAACCTGTAATAACAAAAATAACAGTCGCTTACTCTAAAGGGCTCAAATTTTAATTGTTCAAAATAGCAAGCAACAGGATAGCAAAACTAACTTGGCCGCTGATAGTTTACTGCACTATGCCTGAATTTCACAGTTAAGCTGGGTTTTTAACTAGATGTGTGGGTTGTAGCTCGGCTTCGTTGGCAGAGTGAAGGTTTGGACAGAGGTGGAAGGAGTGTTGGGCTGTGGCTGGTGGGGTTCAGGGGAGTCCAGGCTTCCTTCTGGGTGGAGAGCAGAGGGGAAAATCATTGCTAGCTTGATTTTAAAGTGCCTTGTTGCAATTTTCCTCCAGGTTAGGGTGTTCAGCAGTTCCCATTGCTGAATGGGAGAGAATTGTAAAGCATCCTGTCCCCAGAAACATAGGATGTGTACTCTTAAGATAAAGGCAGTGAGGATTCAGTAGTACATGGATGAACTCATTGTGGAAGCATTCAAGCATAGGTCAACTAGCCAGGATGCCCGATCATCAGGGTGTGACTTGAAACGGTTTCAGAAGAACGAGGAAGGTAAGCACTCTTGAGTATGGTTTTTTGTCTTCCGCATAAGCTCTCTGGGGAAAATACCATCCCTAGAGACAAGGAAATAATTTGATAATGCTTACTAGTAAAGCTGTTTTTTGCTCGATTCTGCTTGCAAGCACCTTGCCTCCAACCTTTTTCGGTGTCCTCTCTGTAGCTGCTGCAGATTGAAAGGCCCAGAGCCTGAGGTGAGCTGGAGGGAGAGATCCTGCTGGAATCCAGGCTTCAGCAGATTATTGCCCTTGTTTGTTCTCCCCTCCAGTGCCCAGCAATGTAGAAACCAGTGCAGAAGCCTCCTCTCTGCCACCTCTTGCTGCAAGCAGACCGGCCTCACAAGAGAGAGCTAACCCTTCCCATCTACCCTATCCTCTGAGGGCTGCAAACAAACAAACAAACAAAAAAAGCCAAAAACCAAAAGGACCCCCACCAGGATAAACCTGTTTCTGAGCACAGCTGTACTGGCTGAGTAGCATCACTCTGTGGCCCTTAATATTGACTGGCAGGTTTTTGGGAGGAGACAGGTGGAAGGTATTTGTGAGGTTTAGCAGGGGAGCCTAAAATAGTCATTTGTATGAACCGTGGGTTCTTAGGCCAGCTGCAATTCAAGGGTCATTTCTGGGCTGCAGGAACTGTTTCTGTGAGGTAGCTCTGGGGTTCTTGTGCAGATGTTCTGCTGCAGGTTTTGCAGCCCAGGCAGTGGGATAGTGAAGTCCCCGGGATATCTTTATGCAGAGAGAAAGTTGTCTGCTACTGCACCCGTTCTGAGCCACTGAAGGCACTACTGAACTTTCTCCTCTTGCAAAGCCGGCATCTTGCTTCATTTCCTGCCAATAGAGGAGCCTTACTGGCTGGGGAGAGGCTTGAGGTTTTGAAATTTGTCTCTGTGGAAATGAAAGACACCTGAGCACCTGCTGGGAGGCAGACATTGAGTAAGTAGTTAGAAGTGTCCTTTTCGACCCCTGTTACGTTTGGGGAGGGGAGAGATGCTCAGAGTATTGGGGAGGTTCAGAGTATTGGTGCTGTTCTCTAGCTTTTTATTCTCCCCTGGTTCGTCCTTCAAACCTTTTCATAATATTGCAGCTGGTCCAGGGGAGATGGTACGTTGCAAGAGAGAAGAGCAGCAGAAAGCAAATCAAATCCGAAAATCAGCAAAGCAAAGTCTGTATGAAGCAGTGAAAGGTAAGTTTGTGCGGGCTGAGTAAAGGAAGATACAGGTTGTAGCACCTGTGTAGCTTATGATCACAAAGATACCTTTTTTACAAACATTATTACAGGAAAATCAGATGCAGATACCTGAATGTCTTTATTCCCAACTTATCCTGAAATGCTGGACTATAACAAACTGTGACACGCCGTGCAAGGGAACACTGATTTAATAATTTTGGGGCCAGAGCCCCTGTTTTGCATTGGGAATTACCTGAGTCCTCTTGAAGGCCTGTAGCATCACACTCTCAGAAATAACATAGTCAACTGAGAAAGATGTTTGTGAAATTAACCTCTGTGTTTTTCCAAAGATAACCACCTGGTAGCATAGCGTATTTGTTAAAGGAATGCAGTCTGCACACTTGAACACCTCCAACAGTGGGTTTGGCATATCCTCAAGTAGTTAAAGCATGACACGTCTACCTGCCTTTCTGAATGCATCTTGGTGGCTAACAACACAGATTACTGCAAGCACAGTGAAGAATTGAATTTTAAAGAGGTGATGCTCGTTGACGTTGTGTGAGAGCAGGTAAGGCCGCTGCTCCTCAGGAGACTTTGCTGTGTAAGAGATGGACAGTTAACTGGGACTGCAGGAGGAGGAAAGTGTTTCAGTCACGTTGAATTTTTCTCTATTTTACCTCTTAGAAGATCCAAAAGCAAGCGATTGCTTCTGAAAAATGAGAGTAAGTGGCTGGAGATGGGGAGATGATGAGCCTGCCCCACATCCCAGAAAAGTAACTTGTTGGGAGATGTATAGGAGAGAGCCTTTGGAGAGGCAACAGAAAGAGATGATGCAGCGGCAGCTAGGGGAGGGCAGGACGTTTATTTTCAAGGATGTTGCAAGCTGAGAGGTGCGGTGCTGTCCCTGGGCCGAGGGAGGGAGAAGGGCTGGTGCTAAATGAACAGGTGGAACTCTTGTTGGTTAAGTTTGAGCTGGAAGTGAGTCAGAGAAGAAACCCTCCCTTTTCTTTTGGTCATGTAACATAATGTATAATATTACAGAAAATGCTGAGATGCCAGTCAGCTCATGCTTTTAATGCTGAGACACAAAGTATATGGTGCTCAAAAGCTATCAAAAATTTTCTGCCTTTCTTAGTCTGCTCTTTTACTGCTCCTGGAGAGACGGTGTGAAAAACAATTGCAGACCATTTTTATTTGTAGAAATATAGGTCTCTTTGCAGGTAGAAGGTTGCTATCCCTTTTAATTATCTGAATCTGTTTATCCACCTGTTCTGAACAATTTGCAGAAAATTATGTTAGCACTCTGCTTCCCATCAGACTGCAGTAGGTGTAAGTCTTGTAAACCTGGTGCCCTTTGTGTAAGTGGGAAATTGAATTAATTTCTTCTCAAACAGCGTTTCCCAATTTTACAGAAATGACCCAGTGTAAACAGGTGTTTTAAAAATATATATATACACATTGCTGAACATTTCTTCCAAAACACTTGAATCTACTTAGCGCTGGCACTCATTGAGTAGATTTTCTCTTTTTATCCTATATATTAATGGTGAAGTTAGGCCCCTAGGTGTTCTGTCGTGCAAGGAAGGATACGTTCAAGCTGGTGCAGATGTGCACAAGTGGTGGAAAAGGGTCTCTATCTAGTATCTAGTGGCATGAGGAAACCTCTCCACTCCTCTTTGCTTAATTCATAATATTGTTATGTCTGCGACCCTTGTTTGTCTCATTACTGCGATGTCCACACATTGGTCGCTTCCCACGTATCTCCACTTCCTTATGAGTTATGAGCTTTGTCAGATGAACTAGATTTGATAATCCTTAACTGCCTTAAATTTAAGAAGATAAGATGGCAGTTGCTGCTTTCCCTTTTTCCACAAAATAAACAAGCCGTATTTTTTTTTTTGTCCTTGCCTTGACACCTCATGAAAAAGTCCTTGTTTCTTGCCTTATTTTCTACATATTATTCTGAATGCCTTCTAAGCATGCTGCTGTTAAATTCCTGCGCATGTTTTCGTATATAATACACTTGGAGTGAAAGAAATACTTTAATGCTCAGAAGCCTTTCTTTGACACTGAAAACACTGGAAGATACTGTCCACACAGGCAGAGAGAATGTTGGCTGTAGTTGAACGCATCTCCAAAGCCCCGCACAAGATGAGTGGGTTCCCCTGTGGAACAGGCAACGTTCGCCTCTGAAGGAGCAGGGAGCTCTACAGAGTTACTATTTCAGAATGGTTAAACTGATGCTTAAAACTGATTTCTAAAGCTCGCTGGTATCCCCTTTCCCTGTTTAGCCATCGACTTCTTTTTGACAGACACGCAGCTATCCTCACCACCTTTTACAATCTGCAGACTGTGCTTCACTTAAAAAATACGTGGCTCTGCCTGGATGTGTTACAGCTCTGCGCTGGTGGGAGGGGATGAAAACAGAGACCATTCATCCCAAACAGAATCCTTATTCATGGGTCAAGCTGTAAGGGACTTGGGCTCCCGCCTCAAAAAGTTAATTGGAGCCTATGCGTAATTAAAACTGCAGTTCTCACTTTCCTAAATCATTTAGCCTGGAATCTTTGCAAGATGTAGGTCCACAGACCCCATTTTCTCAAAGACCCGTAGTGTAAGGGTAACGAAAATGGTGAACGGTGTAGAATGGCCAACAGAGCCCTGCAGAAGAAACTGTTGGAAATAATGTCTAAATTGTGTAGCGAGTTCTTTTTTTAATACATAAAGTACTTTGAGTGGAAAGGGCCAAAGAAGGCCAGTGTTTTATTAGCAGCTATAAAAACAGATGAGAGTGATTAGCCTTTTTCTCTACAAGAAAAGCTGTATTTTGAGCTTCTCTGTGTAAGTATAAATTCTCCATGATTAAAGCTATCTACTGGCTGGCTTCCATCTCAGCTGGAGTCCAGGGAAATTTTCTTGGGGTTTCTTTCACAGTGGTTAACAGTATGACACTTCAGAAAAATAACTTTTTTTTTCTGTCACATGAATCCCTACTATGCCCTCCTAATTTTAAGTTATCCCCTGACTGTTCCATTCAGTTATTTATAATATTTTTAAAAAAAAGTAATTTTATGCCTTTTACTCGAATTTAGAAATAAAACTTTTAACCTCTACATTATCACCTCCTTCGGCATTTTTTTTGTTATAACTACAGCAATAACTAGCTTGGATTTTTAACTGTGAGGGGCTTGGGTGCATTACTGAAGAAGGGAAGGTTTCTAAAAATTCAAGCCTTTATTTAGAAAACTGGCAAGTTGCCAAAACAAAAAGAAGCATTACCACCAAATTAAATTAATAGTCAGTTAAAACCATTGGGGCTAGCAAGAGGGACAGCAGTATAGTGTTCATTGCTGGAGCCAGGTTTGTGCTACCTCCAGCTGCGCCTGACCCTTGGAGCAGGAGGCCTCTTCCCCCACTCAGGTTCATCCTTTCCAGGACTGAAAGAAGCTTGAGGAAAGTCTTACATGACACATGTGCGAAGTCAACTCCTGTGAGATTGTATGTAACGCCCTTACGAAGAACAAAAATGTTCCCACCTCTTTTTAACTTGGAAAAAAATGGCAAATTTAAAACCACAATTCTGGGATTAAATCTTGGATTGACCTAACGTGGGTAAGGATGCTGAAGCACCTGGTAATCTGGGTAACCTCCAGTTTCAAGTTGGAGGTTCTTTATTGAATACGCCAGTATCCGTGTGCCGTCTGAGGGAGCTGTGAAACGTAAAGGCAGCTGGCAGGTGAAGGACTTGGCTCTGTGAGGAGCAGCCAGCTGCTTGCACATGGCTCGTTTCTTTCACAACAGCGGCATATGATAACGCTTCACCTAAACTGCACACTTGGGCGGAGGCTGGGCTCCACGGTTACGTCATGGTGGCAGATCACGTGCAGCAGGCCCCAAAAAAAGGTTGGCAGAAGCAAGTTCAGCACCTGTGTTCTTCAGGGCACTCCCAGCCCTTTGCTATAGGCAGGAACCTGGGTAACACGGTCTACTTCAAACAATCCCATCCATTTCCAGTCCTTCCCATGTCATCTCGTTGCGCAGATTTTTTTCATTCCACTTTTGTTCTACAAAGGTTTTCCTCCGTAGCTGGCCATATGCCACAACCTACTTGTGACTCTGAAAGTGGCTGCTTTGAAGACTGCCCCATTTGAGGTGATTTCCTTTATTTCAGTAGGCGCAGAGCAGACGTCCAGTGCCAGTTTCTCCAGTTCTGCCACTTCTTTTCTTTTCTTTCTTTTTTTCAAATGTGCTTCCATGCTGGTAATAACATTCAAGCCTGTGAACATTCAGACAATGAATCCATTAATTTCTTGATGATCAAATCTTTGCATGAGGTTTAAAAAAAAAAAGAGAAAAAAAAAAAAGGAACTTAGTTCTTTTCCATTCTTTCCCTGCTGCTCTTTCACAGTCTCATAGAGCCGTGGTCATCAGGAAGCTTTTCCCAGAAGCAGCCTGTCTCATCATACCTCCCCAGTTCCTAATTGCGCTGCTTTTACTTGCTGGAGTTCCTTCCTCCGCCGGTCATCTGCCTGCGGTGGCTGCGCAGCTGGAGCGGGGCAGGCAGGTGAAGCTGCGGAGCAAGCAGGAGTGGGAGTGCAGAGCAAGACAGGCGGACGGGCAGAGGCACTGCTAATGGGACCTAGAGACGAGGAGTGTTGGGCAGTGGCAACAGGCTATTGTGAAACCCATTTCATTCGGAGGGAAGCACACACGGGCTCTGATCCCGGGTCTGGGGAGCAATCCATGTGTTGGCCATGGGAGGTTCATGTTTCAAATGAGAATCACTGTCCCCATCCCTCCTCCTTCCTGCTGCCCTGACGCAGACGCAGCGGCATGTCAATAGGACAAAATAGGGCACGTAAGTCATAAGGAGGGAAAGCCAAAGCCCTGAGCGTGGCCCCTCACCAAAACCTCTGCTCCTGCCTTGGTGAGCAGGTATCTGTGAAGCAAGAAGCTCCATGGGAGCGTGCCTGGGGACAGGAGCAAGGTGAGCAGGTCTGTTTGGATACGTCTGCAGTGGTTGCCAAAAGCACCCTCGGGGCCACCCATGAGAGCAGCTCTGCCTGCTACGGCTATGACAGCGTCA
>NW_008794621.1:2195671-2198359 GCF_000699145.1 Aptenodytes forsteri | reverse complement strand
GCTGCAGAGCACACCCTGCCTGCCACAGCCCACCCGCCAGTCCACGTCCCATGAGATGCGTGTGCAGCTGGGCACACCCGCACTCATATGGGCAGGAGCCAGCAAAGAAACAAGGTTATCTTTGGCAGGAATTTTTTTTTTTGCCATTCCCAGTGTCTGCATTTTCACCCTTAGGGCAGTAACAGTGGTGAGAGGGCCCCAACACTGCACTCTTTTCCCGAGTTTCCTTACTTGCGCTTCTTTTCAGTCCAGGTGAAGGCCAACATTGATTAAATACCATCAGAACCACTGCATAAAATTGGACGTGGTAGTATTTTCCTCTGTTGTTTTTTGTGGAAATGTATGTTGGGCTTGATTTGTGGCTCTTTAGAGAGAGAGCCATGTACAGAAGCATACTGGAATCTATTTCCAAGAGCAGGAATCTCATGTTGGGTTTTCCAAAGACATTTTGAAGTTAAGACGTGTTGCATGTGGGTTTTGTATTTGGTTGGATTAAGGAATAAAAGGACTCCCTGCGTCATATGCATTCCCTATGCAATCACCTTTTTGATTTTCTGTATCAGAATCACATATCTTACAGACCAACAGCCGGTGGTGGTGCAATGGTGGCAGGACCCCGAGGGCCAAGCATGTGTCCAAGATCCCCTGCTCAGGTGAGCTCAGTTTCTGCAGGTGGTGCTGTGATGGACTGCCCTCTCATATTACAGTTGCAAATAGATTAGCAAAGGCTGATTACAGCCCTGTCTTTAAAAAACAAAGCAGAACAACATTCAAGCCTACCCTTCCCCCTTTCCAAAGAGAGATCTGCAGGGCAGTCATCACACATGGGAGGAAAAGGTTTCTTTACAGCAGGACCTCCATCATTACCCTTTTTGTCCGTCTTAATGTTTCCAGAGTAAAAAGGTTTCCACAGAAGCTGTTTATTAATTAGAAGTTACGCCAACCTCAGGAAATTTAAGTTTTCTTTGAAGACAGTGAGAGCTTGACCACTTGCAAAAGACTGGCCCCCATGCCAGTCTTGCCAGCTCGCTTCATTTTAACAAGAGCTATAATACTTCAGAGCCGAGCAGCACTGTCCACGTGAGATCTAGTTCACGTAAGGAAAGGGGTAGGGAAGTTTTGCTTCCCGGGAGCAGGTTAGGCATGGCGTTCACCATCTTCTCATCTGCCAGGAGCCCTAACGCACACTTTGGGGGGCCATGGGAAGGGGAGCTCTGGAGGGCGGTTTGCAGGCAGGGTCTGGCTGTAGCTTCCCAGAGAGTCCCCTGAGTTCCCTGGTCCATCGTAGGAACGGACAGAGCTGGGCTGTCCCGAGGGTGCAGCTGGGGCACGGAGCAACCCTGCAAATCAGCAACTCCCTCAGACTCGCCTCCTCCTGAAACAGAGAAATTAAATTACCCTTGGGTCAGCACAGCCCCCCACACGTGACCCTGCTTAGGAGGGTCACACGGGCCACACGGGCATTGCACACAATGCCACACGGGCATTGCTCCGGAGTCACCAGCAGTTCAGAGAGAGCTGGTGGGCTTATTCAGAGATACAGTGCAAACCCACGTCAACGTGGACCTCTGCCTTCATTCAGCCCAGCAGACAGGCACAGTCCCTGCCCCAAAGTGAATCAATAATGAAAAGTAACATCAGATGCTCTTCAGGCCTGCCACTTCTGGTAATTAACATGGTTTTAAGAGTCGTCTGTCCTCTGCTGCTGTTTGGAGTACCGTGGGAAGCTGTCTGCCTTCCTACACGAACAAGGAAACATTTCTACCATATATTCTGTTATAGTCAGCTGTGCTAGAAAGCAATGTAAATAACGGGTCCTGCTACCCCAACTCACGTTGATGAAGACAAGGACCGCCAACAGAAGTTGCTCACACCTAAGCAGGATGAAACGGTGTCAGTTAATTTTTAATACCTTGTTCACCCAAAGAACCGTCAGGTTCACAGAGCAAACAAAATGGAAACGGCTGGAATCTTTCCTTCTCGTGTCTTTTTATACTTCTTTTAATTATGGGTGTCACTTGCGTACAACTTTGAACCGGAGGCGTAACTGGTTAGCTTGCGGCGGGATATCCCTTTTGCTGTACTACAGCACAAACGAATAGTTACCTGCCAAGAAGACCAACTGACAACAGTTATTTACCCATGGACAAAGGGGCTTGGTTGCAGATTAACCACAAAACGGTGGCAGAAACTAGTTTGTTGTCACCCTAGTAGCCTCATTCTGTATTTTAACTTTATCTTGCAAAGATAAATGCATGAAATACAGCATCCTCTTGCGGCCTAGTTTATTTTGCATCATTTGTGGACTTGCTTCACTGGATTTATTCTGCTCGTATTCTGGTAATTGACAGTTGTCAGAGGAAAGTTCTTCGCTTTTCCTCAGAAACTAGAAAGAGAAGAGCACAGAAATTGCCAGACGTCTCCGGCTTTTGGTTCTTGTTGTCTAGAAGACAAGATGATGTCTTACCAAATAAGGCGATATCCTACATATTCCAGGGATGTACAAGAATTTCTGGAGCAGTCAGCCCATAGACTGACTATTTTGAAGTTCAGAGCGGCCGCGCAACTTTCAGCACGCTTGCCACCTTCCTTTTTTCCCCCTTTTTTTGTGTCTTACGTAGGCTTTTCCCTCCCGCTGCATCTGCCCTGTCAGCACAGGCCGCAGCCTCCTCGGGGCTGCCCCGTTCG
>NW_008794621.1:2177224-2194804 GCF_000699145.1 Aptenodytes forsteri | reverse complement strand
TGATTTTTGGTTGTTTTTCTAAGGGCGTTACCATTGTGAAGCCGATCGTGTATGGAAACGTGGCACGGTATTTTGGGAAGAAAAGAGAAGAAGACGGTCACACGCACCAGTGGACGGTTTACGTCAAGCCTTACAGAAACGAGGTGGGGCGTGGGCGCGCCGGTGGCCGCCGGCCGTGCGGTGGGTCGGGGACAGACAGCGCGGCGAGGGGAAGGGGGCGCGGGTGGGGAGGTGCAGCCCCTCAGCCCCCGCTGCTGTGAGCCGAGCGGCGCGCTGTCAGCGGGGAGCCGGGGTTGGAGGGAAGGGCAGAAGGCTGGCGGTCTTCCACAAAGGAAAAAGAGGGGGAAGACGCTTTTCCTCTGGCGTTTTTGGAGTGATCTTCTAGGCCGGGGAGAACTGGAGGGCGTTCATGGGGGCGAAACGGCAACAGACCTGCGTGGCAGTGCTAATGCTTGGACTTACCGTCTTGCTCTCCTGCTGTTCTTAACGGTAGCTGCGTCAGGAGAAACGATAGGCGTGTGGGATGGATGAATAAACGGTAGTTTGGTGTGCTGTGTAAATAACGAGAAATAACGACGCTTCTCTTTTAGGATATGTCTGCCTACGTGAAAAAAATTCAATTCAAGTTGCATGAAAGCTACGGTAATCCTTTAAGAGGTGGGTTTTGCATTTGGGCATTTGTTCCTAGAACTGGGATTTTGATTAGTTCCACTGAGGCGTTATCACCCGTATTAACACTTGTGTTTCCTGCTGCAGTTGTTACCAAACCACCGTATGAAATCACCGAAACGGGCTGGGGTGAATTTGAGATCATCATTAAGATATTTTTCATTGATCCAAATGAAAGACCTGTAAGTACATTGAACTTTTAACAACACTTAATTAATTATGGTGGCCTAAAGCTGCGCTGTAGTATATCGCTGGTCGAAATGAGTCCCATCAGCCATGGAAGTAATGAAGCCTGTTCTTGTAGGAAATGTATTCAACGATTGGCCACATTTTCCTGTTTCTGTGCTTTACTGCTGGCATTCGTGACTGCTTTTCCTGCGCTTGGCTGCTCTGACATTTACTAATGCGTGACCCCGTGTTGCACCTCACCTGGGTTGAGCACATACTGAGGATTTCTCTGCCGTGTAGTTTCCTAGGTCTAGGAGATTTGAATGTTTTAATTATCTTTTTTTTTTTTGGTCTATCAGACTTGGTCAAAATCAGTCAAAAAGCAGCAAAGGTCTAGCTAGCATTAGTCTCTTTCTTAAGAAAACCAGGTTAAGACACTCCTCTGGTTGAATAAAGTGTTGGAACGAATTTCCTTCTTCCCATCCTGTGCTTTAGACGTATCTTATGGGTTTGTTTATCCAGGTTTAGGTAGGAAACTCAATTACCGTATTTTAGGGAAAGGGGGTGTTTATTTCTGGAAAGACCGAGTTCCTTCTGTCGCATGAACTACAGCGATCCTTTTGCTTTTAGCCATTTTTTGCCAAATGAGGGGAGAACTGAATTTTATGTTTTTCTAGAATACGTGAGACTTGATATGAGCCTAGAAAGGACTTCCTGCGCTGTCATGCTCGGTAGCACCCTGACCTGTCATACTAATTTCATTCACAGCTTGACCAAGCTGTCCTAAAGTTGGTTGGGTGTTTTTTCTTTGCCGCTGTTCTTGGAAGGCTGTTTCGGTGCCTGTCGTGCTCTTCCTTTCCAGGAAGTACCAACCAGAGTAAGGTATCGCTCCCTTCCACGACCATTCATGGGCCCGTTCGTGCGAGGGAAGAACTGTGGGCTGTGTGCCCCCTTCCCAGGTCACGATCCACGTGGTCAGCGGTTCCTCAGGGCTGGACAGAGAGAGGGCTTCCGTTCCTCTCCAGCTCCCGCCGTTTGCAGTGCAGTAATGGAAGAGTAACTCCGCAGAGAGAAACTTCAGTGAAAAGCTATTTACAGAGCCTCCCCCTCCCCCCGTTGTTTTTCCGTCACAAGAAGGGATGATAAGGTCACAGAAAGCACTTTCTAACGGAATAATTGGGAAAGCCGGCTTGAACTAAATCACCTATTCGGAAATGTTTACGAGAAGGTGGTCTTAGTAGTTTTTATACACCAATTCTAAACCACTTGCCCGGACGTTTTTAAAGTATCGAGAAGCCTTTGGACAGTTGGTGTGTTTAATGCTGAATATTACATTCAAGTAATGCTACTGAAGTTATATCACATTTAGTTTTGCATCCCTAAAAGATTTTTAAATCCTATACAGTTGTTTAGTAAGAACAAACACTACTTGCCGATATGTAGAAGATTTGTATTTCCCTACACTTGTCAAGCTAATAAAATTCTGTCTTTGTATAGGTAACCTTGTATCACTTGCTGAAGCTTTTTCAGTCTGATACCAATGCCATCCTGGGAAAGAAAACTGTAGTTTCTGAATTCTATGACAGAATGGTATGAAAATTTTTAACGTAGTTCTCGCTTATTTTGAAGAGTATTAGTGATAACCATGTGCTCTTCTCCTTCATTAGATATTCCAAGATCCTACTGCAATGATGCAGCAGCTGTTAACAACGTCTCGTCAACTAACTCTAGGTGCTTATAAGCATGAAACAGTTTGTAAGTTGAAAATTAAAATATTTTAATTTTATAAATAAACAATAGTTGGTTTTGCCTTTAGTGTTTTTTCTGGGCTGTAACAGTACAATGGATTTGGATGCTGCTAAAAAGTGATATTTTTGCATTAAATTAGCTTCAACTTTGCAAAGATATTAATACTTATTTGAAAACCTTTAAGATTTTCTGATCTGTAAGCCTGCTGGGAAAAAAAGCAATTGTGAATTGCTCAGTGTGAAGAGCGATGGCATGATCTACACCTAGTTTAACATCTTTGAAATGAGTTAAAACAGAGAATTAATTAAGGCCACTGTATTAGCGGTACAGTTCTGTTCAGCTCATTGGGATGTTAACTGCAAGCAAAGATCACACTTCAAGCACTGAAATACGGAACGGTTAGTACTGTTTTAGTGAAAGCAGCAACCCTTTCGGGATGAAGAGTAGCGTCTGAAAGCTCTTCCTGTCTTTTTCCCTTCTGTCTAATCCTGTAACTGTAGGTCATTTCATAACATACTTCTTCATTATAGCTTAATGTTCTTTGCGTCCTTCTGATCTAATCTGTCTTTTAAATATAAACCAGAATATTAAGGGAATTAAAGAAATTAAATGAAAATACATTGATTCATAAAATATAATGCATTTATTGATGGTTTCTGTTCTCATCTTCTGAATTTCATCTCTTATCTTCTATTCTCAGAAAACAAACGTAGTATTTATTGAGCCCAAATCCTACCTTGTTAGTTACAAACTCTAATGCCACTGTAGTCTGGCTCACCTGGCCTTTGGCGTATCTGCGTGTTCCCCTGACAACAAATGTCAGGTATTTTTGAGCACTAAACACCTAGAGCTAAGAGCGGTTATGAGTTTGAAGCTCTACAAAGTTAGGGGTCTGATTTGCCTTCTGTCTGTTTGGGCGTGTGGACATGTGAGCTGTGGACACGTGTTATGGTTTACGTGTAGAAAATGTTTAATAATTTGAATCATGAAAAAAGTCTTGTCCAAATTTAAACTTTTCTCACTTCAAATTTCTGGATGTTTCTCCTGAGCGTAGATAGAAATTTTTAGTGGGTTCTTTTTTTGGTGTTTTTTTTTTTTTTTTTTGTTGCCACTGCTAACAGTTCTGTAATGTATGGGATATGAAGGGATATCCATGGCCTCCATAGATTTTCCTTTGTTTTACCAGCTTTGTCCAAAAACTTGTGCATGAAGAAATTAAAAAAAAAAAAAAAAAAATTAGGACACCTCAGTAAACGAGATGGAGATGTCCTAATGTCAGATATTTGTAAAAGCAAAGGCAGCACCGCTAAATCTTTTTAGCTACATAGAATTAAACTCCAGTGAGAGAGAGAGTAGAAAGTGGTTACAGTACATGGAAAAGGAACCACGGAATGGTTGAGGTGCACAGGCATCTCTGGAGGTCATCTGGTCCAACCCCCTGCCCAAGCAGGGCCACCTACAGCAGGTTGCCCAGGACCATCTCCAGACGGCTTTTGAATGTCTCCAAGGATGGAGAGTCCACAACCTCCCCGGGCAACCTGTGCCAGTGCTCGGTCACCCTCGCAGTAAAAAAACGTTTCCTGATGTTCAGAGCGAACCTCCTGTGTTTCAGTTTGTGCCCATGGCCTCACGTGCTGTCACTGGGCACCGCGTATAAATTATTTCTAATTCTCTGTAATCTCCCATTTATTTGCTGTCACCATGTCAGTGTTTTTTCCCCCCACTTAATCTTTAAAAACCTCTAGAAAACGATATAGTGAATTATATAACTCTGTCCACAAAACCGATGGGCTGAATGAGGCCACAAAACAAGCTTGTTTGTTTGTTTTTTTTTTTAATTCCAGGGGTTTTTTTGGATACCATTTTGGCTACAATTATTGAATCTCTAAGGCTAACAGTAATAGGTTTTTTTCAGGACACACACCATCCAAATTACTGTTGCAACTGAAAAAAAAAAAAATTACAACTTTTCATGTTACTTACAATATTTATTTCTCTTTATCACCACCACAGTTGCAGATCTTGAAGTGAAAACCAGGGAAAAGCTGGAAGCTGCCAAAAAGAAAACTAGTTTTGAAATTGCTGAGCTTAAAGAAAGACTAAAAGCAAGTCGTGAAACCATCAACTGTTTAAAGAATGAAATCAGAAAACTTGAAGAAGATGATCAGTCTAAAGATATGTGACGAGTGTTGACTTGATAAAGAACCTATACTGAAAACGGAAGGACTTTAATCATGGAATTGTATGTGTTCTCTTGAATTCTGTAACTGAGACTATGTGAATTTCGCTTGCAAATGATTGAAGTAGGTGGCAATCGACTTCATTAATGGCAGAAAAAGGAAAGAAAGTATCCTTGTTTGGGATACTAAAATCTGTGGGTACTTAATGATTTATTTCAAGTAGAAGGGGTCTTGGAGACCAGACTACTATTTTTTTTTTTTAAACTGCATTTGAGCGGTGCATAAAAACTTTGTATTAAGTCTTGTATTAGTTCAGTGTGATTTTACAAAATGCTGATGTTTACTTTTTTTTTTACTTGTTTTTTCTACTGATTGTTTAGAGATGCGTCTTTAAAGCTGAAAATAAAATACGCTTTTTTTTTTTTGTCTCTGTCCAGTTGTGGGCTTCAAGAACAATTGTAAATAGCATACCCTGATTTAAGGCAGAGGTTGAAATATAATGGTATGCAAGTTCCTCAAGTCTGGTTACAGTGATTTCTGCATGTCTCGCTGTTATCAGCACAGTGAAAAAACTTTCTGAAAACAGGATTTTAAATAACTTGTATATCTACAGATAAGAGTTACTAGCCCCACGTCTGCTTTAACACATAGAAATGCATCAATTACACAAGTTATGCTCAGAAGCAGGAAATTATTCCGGTCCTGTTTTGTAGAAGTTTGTTTAATATTTGTACTGTACTGCATTTATTCTTAAGTAACTAGCAAGTGTTCCCTCTGAAAAATCAGTACGTGATCTTTTGCCTGTAACACTTTTTTTTTCTTTTTTCTTTTTTCTTTTGTAGAGGTAAAAGATCCTGATAGAGAGGGCGCTGCCTCAGGTTTTGAAAAGGCTTGGGCATCTTTTCTGCTGTTTCAAGATACCGTGTTGCAGTAAACTCTGCTAGGGAATCAAACATCCCGCATCCCCTCTCCCACAGAAAACAGTATTATCAGTGCTTTGAGAACCATGCGCTAATTTCTTCATATTTGAAACAATTGATGATTGGCTTTTACCGTGGCTTGGTAAAGATTCAGAACTGAAACAGTTTCAACACTCAATACGTAGACTTAAGTTTTTCATTAAGAAAAATAACTTAAAACTTGGCATGTATAGTTTATGGTATTATATATATACACACAGGTTGAGGAACAGCTTGTAGCAGTGGTGTCCGCACAGATCCTTCCTAGCACTGCAGACTATCCAGATTTTTCTGGCTACCTAACTGGTTTGGTTTATTGATTCAGTAGCCAATTTCCTTTTAAGCAGTAGCTGAAGAAGAATGTGCTAGGCAATTTCAGTACAGTAGAACGTGCCATTTTCAGAGCTGTGCCTTGAAAAGACAACTTGCGTGGGCCACAGTATATTACGCATTTTAAGGGTGAAAGAACGCTTTTCAGTGAAAAGTTAAAAAAATACTCATACAATTTTCTTTTATGATACCTTATTATTCAAAGTGTTTATTTGGCTGCTTCCTTGTCTTTGACGATCATCAGCAGATTTTTAAGGAAAAATGTAATGGGATTAGCATGAAGTGAGTCCTTCCACATGTATTTGCTTCTTGTAGATCTATTCCATTTCCCAAGGAGGTTTTTAAGGTCCATTTGTGCATGCTGAAACAAAAATGGGAATGGAAAGCACAGTTTTGGTGATACTAGGTTGTATTCAACATCATTATCTTCATATTTGTCAGTTAATACTAACGTGGAGTAACTCAGATGGAATATTAAATAGGTTCTGCAAGAGCTGTGACTAACAAGAACAGAGCTGCTGCAACAGGCTTGAACAGACCAAAAAAGAATGGAGTGGTACCTTTTGAATCCAACGTTTTCGTAAGAGCCTAAAGTATTCTTTTTGTTTACATTTTTGGTAACATCCAATAACCAGTCTAGTATTCAACTTCACAGAAGCAGTGACCCTAGCTCCACTGTTAGTAGCCATCAACATGCTAGACCAGTGATGTAATTTTTGTTTGTGGTTAGCGTTTTTTTTCCCCCCCGGTTTTTCTTTCAACTTTCTGTATTTTTTTTTCTTCTCCTTTGTGCTCTCTGTAAAGATCATACAAGAGTCATTAGGTTCCCCCGTCAACACTAAGGCAAGAAAATAGTGCTAACATCTGTCTGTGCTGAGCAGTTACTGTTGATAGAAAACAGGAAGAATATCTTCTGGTTTACGAAGTTCCTTATTATCGTCTGTGTTTTCATTAGAAAATACTTTCTTCAGATGCTGAGAAAGCAATTGAGCCCTGTATTAGGCAGTAATTAACTTCTGGAAAAAGTTCATGAGAATTAAGCGGTTTAGGATTTTGGCTTGAGAATAAATGTGAAAAAACCCCACCTCCCTGCATTTGACAAGAAAACCTATAGCTACCTTCTCTACGTGCAGCTGCATGGTTCTCAATTAATAGATAGGTTATGTTTGGACCTACGTGTTCTGCCATTAAAAGAGTTGTTGATGCAAGCACCTGAGATAGCATGTGTACACAGTAAATGTACAATACAGTGTTGACCTTCTAGTGCGTATCGTTTTCAAAGTTACTAGAACTGAAATAGAGTGGGGCACCTAGGGACACAGTTGCGTTTGACCTCCATTGCCTTGAAGAAAAAGAAAAACCCAAGCACTACACTCTGCTTTATTTTTGGCAGCCCTGCAAAGATGTGATTCCAGACAAATAGTTACAGTTTGTGCTTGCCAGGGGTGCTAACTTAAATGCCAGCTATTTATATTGCTGAGACTGACTTTAGACTGTGGTTTCATCCTGAGTTACAGTTGTGAAACACAGATGTATTGAAATTTGCTTTGCAAAGGAGGGGAAAACAAAAAATCCCTCGTCGTGCTATAGGTACAGTTTGATGCCACCGAATTGCACAGTAGTTTGTCCAATTGCCTACACTGAACCTTTAGGCTCCACCTGAAGTAACCCTTTGGTAAGTAAAGATAAAACACGGTTTATCTCCGTTTACATGCTTACTGTGATCAATCTTACCAATGAGGAATGTTTACTTCAGGCATCAAACATGCAAAACTGGTAGTTAGTGTCATTGCTGCTTCCACTATAAAGACTTGGGGGATTTAAGTGTTTTAGCTAAGACACATTAATCGTCATCACAGTAATTTCAAACACTGACTGCTTACTCACTGACCGCCCAGTATTATTTATCGCTAGTCCTTTTTTTACCTAGCTCCGTCTCATAATAGCTCGCTTCTTTCCTTTGCCTTTGGGTTTGGCACGCTGTAGTTTACAGTTAGACTGTGAAGTTGTATAAGGCTGTGTCCGGGAGGTTTCTCATCAAAAGTGCCATTATCTGACAGGAGATGTGTAAATACACTTAATTCAAAGATTTACTTGAGAATTTTTGTGGTTAGTAGATGGAACTGGTAGGAACGTTAAGTCACTCTGTTCCTTTTCTTTCTAGACAGATGCTGGTAATAACACCAACCTAAAGACACTTTTGCTGCTTATGCATTTAATCCATATTAAATACATCAGTGTTTGCTTGCTTCTTACTGGGAGTACAGATTTAAGACCATTTCAGGTTCTTCTCGGACATAAGGTTGTTTCCCAAACACCAGGTAGCAGGTATGTCCAAAATATTCTCCAGTCTCAACAGCATTTTAATTACTGGGGTTTTGGCAGATGTGTGATCTCTTCGGTTGATCTCACTTGCTTTGAGACTTGATCATCTGATTAGACAACTTGTATTTGTTCCTATAGAGATGACCAAGCTCTCTCTTGCGTGTTGTGAAACTGTTCAGCAGCCTTGTGAGCAAATCAAATGTGCTGTGCCAGGAAGCAAAAAAAAGTGTGAATGTTTGTTTGCGATTTTTGCTCATTTGGCAAGGGAAGCAGCTTTCAAAATACAAACCTCTGGGGTTGTCTTGCTTTTTCAGGACAAGATTTTGTGACAATATGAATGAACAAAACCTAACTTAGGTACTTTACTGGACTGCATACTTTGCGTGCACTCAATTGCTTGCACTCAATTGCAGGTGCAAAATGGCAGGATTTTCCACAAGTAAAAGTAATTACTTTTTTAAAATTAACATTAATAGAGTTAATAAGCTTCTTTGACTACTTACTGCTTAATGAATACTATGAATGAGCCTTTGGCTTCCAAGTATGTCGAAATTTTTTATTTTCCTCAATATGGTAGGGAAGAACAGCTTAACTTAAGGGGAAAAAGAGAAAATTAGGATGGTAAAAAATAATAGCAACAATGAGAAACTCTTGTTATATATGCATCGTGGTATAATTAGTTGGGGTTTATTTTAACATTCATTTATGATACATTTATACTATTTCTGTTTTTAAATGTTTTAAGCTAGAACATGAAATCATGTAAGTTTCTAGTGAAAGTCTTACCTATGCAAATAGCTAATACACATCCAAAATGAAAATTTACATTTCAATTTTCAGAGGAAAAACCTCTTGAATGCCTAGTGATTAGGCCATAAAAAGAACTCATTAGCACTGGAATATGCAGTATTTGTCCTACTCCCTCCCTGATAATTACTATACTTTTTAAGGTGTTCACATGTTAAACGAGTGACCGGCACTTCTTATTCCCACAGTTGTGGAGAATTCTGTACGTCAAGATGGAAACAAATTTCAGCTGATCTACTGGCTTCCACTTTGCGAATACTTTCACCTGAAGTGATCAATAGTTTTTTTCTTCAATGTCTAATTCTGCAGTGTCTGGCAAATCTCACATTTTTTCCCACTCTACAATTCAGCTTTATTTCAAATAGCATATTTCATTTAACCTCTGATCTAGAATGTTATTAAAATGCATGGTGGAACACGCTTCTAAGCGTCTCAGTGAAACACTGGTATCTTTATTCATAATATAAGAAACAAGAGACGTGGCTAAGAAAGCTCGTCTTCACCTGCTGAATTGATCAGACAAAACTGCACCTCAGTGTAATGCCTCCAAACAAAAGATTTGGAATCATTTCACAGTTAAATCATAGTTTCTAAGCTTGCATCTTTAAGCAGTTGCACGTGGGGTAAATACAGGTATTAAGAGTTGGCAAAACCAACAAGGTTTATGCCTCTATGCATGTAACGAGGGTGACAGCTTTTGGACTTAAAATTTTGAGAATGAATAGTGCTGCAGCACTCTGCTGTTCCATGTGCTGCGTCTGTTGAATGTAGCAGAAACAGGCTGACGCAGTATGTGTATTTTAAAATGGAAAAGCAGTAAAACTTTTCATGGTTTCATTGTCTGAAAAGTGCATTTTAATTAAAGTTTGTTCACAGTCTAATCTGACCCCCTACGGTACTAAATGTTTGCAAGTGCCTTGCCTCTGCATTTGGAGCTGGAAATGCTTAGTACTTCACTAAATAAACCTGATCTTCAATCGTTGTGAAGTCAGTGGGTTTCAATCAGACCTCTGGTGAATGAAAGTAAGAAATCAGTAAATGAAGAAGCCACATTTTCATAGTAGAAGGGCCACTTGAGAAAAGGGCCACTTTAGAAATGTTTTATATTTCATGGGGTTTCAATCAGACCTCTGGTGAATGAAAGTAAGTAAATGGTAAATGAAGAAGCCACATTTTCATAGTAGAAGGGCCACTTGAGAAAAGGTAGAAATGTTTGCAAGTGCCTTGCCTCTGCATTTGGAGCTGGAAATGCTTAGTACTTCACTAAAAAACCTGATCCTTCAATCGTTGTGAAGTCAGTGGGTTTCAATCAGACCTCTGGTGAATGAAAGTAAGAAATCAGTAAATGAAGAAGCCACATTTTCATAGTAGAAGGGCCACTTGAGAAAAGGGCCACTTTAGAAATGTTTTATATTTCATGATAGGTAGACTTTACGGCATTCCTGTACAAGCATTAAGCTAAAGCTTTTGGAAGTCCGATAGATACCTATGCATAAATTTAAACAAACCATTTTTTCCATTTGTCACCTAGCCATTGCTACTGTATGCCCTCTTGTTGACTTTGCAGTAAAATTATTTTCTTGTAGCGTATTCTGTACATTTGCCCAAAGATTTGCCCCTTAGAAGTTCCATCTCTCTTCTCAGTTCTATGCTACAGCTCCTTCACCACTCAACAAGGAGCACTGAAGAGAAATGATCTGTAAGACAAAAGCAAAGTATAACTTGTTTTTGCTGCTGCTGTTAATTCCAGAGCTTTATCTGACACTGATGCTGTAGAGTGCCAGCTTCAGAGTCTTACCTAAATCTAGAGGTAGTTTGTGTGAAAACTCTGAATACCTTTTCTTATCATCTAACAGCTGTCCACACACAAGCACGTTGAACTTGGTTAGTGGCCATTATACCTGTGCCACCTTTCTGTGGCCTTGTGTAAAAATACCCCAAAAAACCAAAACCCTGTGGCTGAAGCTCTATTGTAGTGTCCCTGATACAAAAAATAAAATTTGCTGATCTACCGTATTTTAATAATAGTAACATTTTGTAAACTGCATCTAATGCTAAATCATTGATGAACTGTGTCAGACACTTATTGTTATCATTACAGCTTTGGTTGGAATTTCTGCCTAAACCTCCCCCCCCCCAAATAAATCAACTCAGTTACTTGGGTGCATTCTGATCTCTTTACTGCTCCGTAGTCGTATCTGTTTTTTGAGGACTGACTGTGGTTTACTTCATTAGGACTCGAATTGCATCCAAACTAACTTCAGTAAAGACACTTTGTAATTGTGAAACAGAACTGGATTTGAAATAACATTCTCATGATCAAAGATTCTAAGAAGCTTTTGTAGTAATTGGAGAATAACAACTATATAAAATGTGTTTGCTTCTCATATTTAAATTAAGCATAAAGATAAAATGCATGAGAGGCTTATTAAATGAACATACAGATACTGCATCTGATAAGATCAAAGCAACTGAGTGGGATTTTAATTTAGGCATTTGACTGACTTTGTGTAAAAAAAAAATGTTTTTGAAGTAACGCTGGCCATGTTCCATAATATTTGAGAGGTTCACTCAGTTGTGGATTGCTCCACTGGGCTATTCCCTCCGCTGCTGATGCATTATTATTTATATCATATCCTGAGAATACTGTACATGCAAAATGCGCAGGCAGAGTTCCAGGCCTGAAGGCCTTCAATCTAAATGGGCAATATAGGATGGGTGGTATAATAAATTGCAGTTCTCTACTTGAACTGTAAGCAATGTCTTTCAGCTATAAAATTACACCCTTCAACCACTTGAAGAACAACTGAAGAAGCATTCAGTACAGTTCTCATCCTGTGGCAACACAACTCAGTCTGACTATAGTGGGTAAGTGAAGCGACTGCTGTGTATAGGTTTCACCATCTTTAACAAAATAGGTTTCTTTTAAAAAATTAGTATTCCTGGAAGTCACTCGCAAGTGGATCGTAAATAAGATCAGGTTATGCAGCCTGCCCTGAGCTCTAACACGAAGAGCAACTATTTGAACATCTCAGGAAAGGCCAAGGGTATGACAGAGAGAAAAGGAAAAAACCATCAAAGATCAACTCCCGTCCACAGTTACCAGTTTGGTTTTAAAAAAGGAGAGATGGAAATACGACTTGAGCCAAAATTCTCTGAAAATCTCCCATTTGTATCAAAAAGGCTTTGATTTGGGGGTTGGAGTGCACATGCAGTTGTTTGGTACAGTAGCCTTGGGAAGAAAAACTAAGAACAAAAACTCTAAGCATCTTGCTTCATTACTTTGACAAAATAAGCCTGTACCCCACCCACCAATTGTGAATGTAGAACAAAAACCCAAATACTTCAGGCTGCTTCACAGAGGTTTGCACTGGCAAGTGGATTGTAAATAGATCCAGGTTATGCAGCCTGCCCTGAGCTCTAACACGAAGAGCAACTATTTGAATATCTCAGGAAAGGCCAAGGGTATGACAGAGAGAAAAGGAAAAAAACATCAAAGATCAACTCCGGTCCACAGTTACCAGTTTGCTTCTTCTGTCACAATGAAGGTCTCTTCCGCAAGGGGGCTGAAGCTTTCTTAGCAGCGGAATGAACTTCCCCAAGAGTTGAAGACTCATAAACTTGCAACTTGTCTCACTTCATCTCAACCGTCTATTTCTTTGGCGTTCTTTAATATCAACGCAAGCCTTTTTTTTAATGCCTCATTACAGCAAAAACTGTTCTGTCATCTTTCTCTCCTCCTACTAACAGGCAGTATGGAAAAACAAACACAATGGGACAAATCGCTCTCTATAGCAGAGTTAGCTAGTCCTGCCTGAGTCACACTGCTTTGGGAAAAATTCCATGAGCAGGACCTCCTTGGTCTCCACCCTTTAGACTCTTCCCCATACTTGTTTCTGCGTGAGAGAATAATGTTGGTACATATTTTGATTCTGTCCCTGATTGGGCTTAAAATATATGCTATTATACGTAATTGAAGGGAAATCTAATTATTTCTGCTTAAAATAATTATTGCTTAAAATGCCATTAAATTAACAAGTCTGCTTTTATTTCCCTTGTTTCAAGCAATTACGTAGTTTGCTCGTACCAACTTTATGTGTGAATTTAGGCAGTCCTAAAATTGAGAAATAATATGCTGGCTGCAAAACGAGGGACTGTAAAAGCAGCTTTCTATTCCATTACCAGTAATTCTGCTTTGCCATACTTCATCTGTTCTTCTTCTATGCCTCTTCTGGGGGAACATGCCCAAAGTTATCTCATAGACTTTTATGTTGGCTGTCTCAGCTCTAATTTTAAAAGTTATTTTTTCAAGGGTTGGAGTGGTTCCTCACCTTGGATGGCCCGTTACCCTCACTTAGTGGTTTCTGCCCACATGGTAAGAAGGTTCTCGCTTTCCTGAAGGAGCCCACTCCTTATAGAGTGGTGAGAAATAAAAAAACTCTGGCATTTATGTTTTTCTTCTCTTAAAACGTCAGGCTGTGGTCAGTAGTTCAGCAGCAGCTTCATAAGCTGAGCCTTCCCCCAAGCAGGGGTGAGACCCTTCAAGAGAAGGGTAGGTGGTATCTTTCACAGTCCGTCGATTTTCATCTGTCTGTATACATCACGATGCTCAGTTATCCGTTCACATCTAGCTGTGATTTTGGAGTACGTGGGACAAAGGCACATGAATGAAGGAGAGCAAAGCCTGCTGTACCAGTGTTCAGAACTGTTGATCTTGCACTTTCTCTGACCACTGCTTTCACTAACAAATTATGATTAAGAGGCAGGAAAGAAGAGTAATCCTGCCAGTGTGAGCTTGGGTTCCCTCTGCAGATTTACTGCTGAGCAGGCAGAGTTGTTCTGGAAAAGAGAAAGAGGGCGTTTCACTGTTTTTCAATGTGACAATGTGACTTCTTCAGAGAAGCCTTTACTTCTTGCATGAAGTAATATATCCACCCCAGAGAAACTGCACAAGGTCACTGTGGGTCCAATTTACTTCACTATTTACATCAAAGTTAATTTGAAGTAATTTCTTTTATCTTTTCTACTCCAGATAGGAAAAGCACTGGATGAAAACAAACACAATTATATCTGATTTTGCTAAGTCAGATCTACCACTGCTAGGGGAAAAAATCCAGGTTGCAACTTTAAACGTTCCTTTAAATGTTCTTCCTGAGCACACCAAAAGGCAATTTTCTTGAAAAAGCCAGGGTATGTCTCTCATTGCACAGGACACAATAACTTGTGTGTTAGAGAAAGGAGTTTCAGAAAGGCAGATAGTAACTCTGGTATGTAATGTAGATTAGAATTTGACATTAAAGACCATTTTCCAAAGACAATTCAGTCATTCTGCCAACCGCAATGTCCCTTAGTTATGCAAGTGACCAAGTAGAGCAGCGATTATCTGCCTATGCCAATGCAGGTCTTTCGACCACTGCCAACTATATGTTTTTGTGAAGGTACCTGCTGCCCCTATAGGCACCGTGTCCCTTCAGAGTCATTTTAACAATCTCTGAGCATGAAAAAAAAGTTTATTTAAATGTAGTCCTGGAACCTGGAATGATTAATCCATCCATTCATGAAAAGCATCAGAAAGATACTTTGGAGGTTTTATAAAAATAATATGACTTATTCTGTAAGTCGTTCTGTAAGTAATTCTGTAAGCAGATGGCAAAATACATACCAGTAACAGCTGTGCTAATAAAAGTTTACATCAATTTGCCAGTTTTCTTTTCTCACAGTCTCAGACCCTGTATGTTGCCATCCTATGGCCAGACTTTCTGTTACTGCAATGCTTTTCCTGACTGGAAACCATAGCAAGACATACTCTTCTAAGGATGCAGGCCCAAGGAAAAAGTGGTGTTATTTTTAACATTTTCTCTCTAGTAGTCACCATTCATAACTTACAACATACACTGTGAAAAGACTGAGAAAATCATTGATTGATTTAAATCTGCTTAATTTTTTACCGAAGGCAAAAACTGCACACACTGGTGCTTAATCATACTTTGCATCATGTACAAGCATGCACTTTTCCATACAAATTCCATAAGGTGTTTAATCTGCTATTGCAAAAATACTTATTTGCATACAATCACACCCTGCTGTGGTTTTAAGTGTTTTCTGAGAATACATTTTGAGCCTATTATCTTAACCTCACTGCCTTTCTACCCACATATAGACTAGCAGACATGCAAACCCTTTAATTTTTATTCAGGCCCGACTGCAATTAAGTTGAAGTGCATTTGTTCTTTAAAACTCTAGGACTCAGCTTATTCTGTAAGTATTGCTGGTGAATACACTGTCGTTCAGCTGCTGAGCTCTAGCAGAGTCTGCATCATACAAATAAAAGTTCTTATGACAGGAGAAAACAGGGATGGGCAGTTTTGGGTGTTTTTGTAGTCTGAATTGTTTGTTCATGTCGTGCATGCCAGCTGTTGAACAGAAGCAGTCAGTCACAAACAGCACTACCTTATCTTTCAAAAATCTTAACCCAGATACCAAGAAGCACTGACCCTAGTTAGAGAAATCAAGGTGAAGAAGAACATCTTTTTACCGGCTTTCTCGGAGACAGGTTTGATCCAGATGCAGAGAATATGCACTTACACGATCACATCGTGCGACATGGCAGTATGCTAGGTATACTCTTCCCCATCATTCAATGTCTGACTAATTACATATCATTTGTTTAAAAAAGACGTTGGAAGTAAAAAACAAAAACTGTAAGCATGGACAACGGTACCATTTACTGACTCCTGCTATAGCTGCACCCTGACAAGCAACTCCTCTTCTTGACGTATTTTTACAAAGTATTTTAATGACTACTGTCAAGCCACTAGACAGAAAGTACCATAGCTGACTCCTGCTTGCTTTATGGCAAATCCAAAGCGTCTTGTCCCCACTATGCTCTTGCACTGAGTTTTCATATATATTATATTCCACTTTTGTCAATTAATATACCATATGGAAAAATTTATAGTTAGGGCACAAGCACATGGTAAGAACCTATCTTAAGAAGACAGAACCATGTAGGTTGCAATGGGCCTCAGGAGGCTACCTAGGACCACCTACTGCTCAGAGCAGGGCCAGTTAGAGCAGATTGCTGATGACCATTTCTAGTCAAGCTTTGAGTCTCTCCCAGGAAGGAGGTCACACAACCTCTCTGGGCAACTTGTTCCAATATTTGACCACCTTCATGATATAAATAAATAAATAAATACAGAAATAAATCTCTGCATCTAAGCAGAATTTCCCATGTATCCATTCCCTCTCAGCCTATCACTGTGCACCTCTGAGAAGAATCTGGCTTGGTCTTCCATGCAGACAGCAGCAGTAAGATCTTCCCTTAGCTGCCTCCTTAAGGCTGAATAGTATCAGTTCTCTCAGTCGTCTACAATACACCGTTTTTCCAGTCCCCTGACCATCTTGGTGTCTCTCTCCTGTACTAGCTGCAAAAGGGCCATGCTGTATCAGACTACACAGGTATGCCTAACGTGCTTCTGATCTTAATGACCAGGACTAAACAGTCAGGAAGAGAGTATAAAGAACAGGTCAGGTATAGCACAATCCTTCTTGATATATATTCAGAGTTTTCAGTAAATCATTGGTTAGGCAAAACCTGAACCAAAGACCACGGTATTCCATTCCATTTACTAGCTGCCAATGCACTGCTTCCCTTTTGAGTTTAGTCCCTTTTTGAAAGTAATGATAGTTTTAGCTTCCACATTTCTGGAAGCAGTGAGCTCCATACTTTAGTTCTGCACCATATGAAAAAAGACTACCTTTTGGTTGTTTTAAACCCACTGTCCATTATTTCCCCTGTGTGCCCATTTACTAGAAAAAGTGATTGAGAGCTCCCTACCTTCTCTCTACAAGCCACCATTTTATACAATGCAATCATCTTCCCTCAGTCACCCAGGCATTGTCACTTTTGTTTTTTTCAAACTGAAAAGTCCAAGTGTTGGTAGTCATGTTTTAAACAGAAACTGTTCTCTGTGTTTTATTATTCTTTTCTGTCTTTACCTTCTTTCTGACCTGGGAAACCAGAGCTTCATACTGTTCCCTAGGTGTGGCCATACCACTGATCTACACAAAGATGTCACAATGTTTTCTGCTCCATTTTGTCTTCCTTTCCTGGTATTTTTGACTTGGAGCTGATTTCCAAAGAACTACCTATAGAGACTCTAAGAACTCCTTCTTCAGCAATAACAGCATATGTAGAACTGTCGTGGTTTAACCTCAGCCGGCAACTGAGCACCACACAGCCGCTTGCTCACTCCCCCCTGCCCCGGTGCGATGGGGGAGAGAATCAGAAGAGTAAAAGTGAGAAAACTCATGGGTTGAGATAAAAACAGTTTAATAATTGAAATAATAATAATAATAATAATAATAATTATAATAATAATAATAATAAA
>NW_008794621.1:2169839-2177007 GCF_000699145.1 Aptenodytes forsteri | reverse complement strand
GGTCAGCTGTCCTGGCTGTGCCCCCTCCCAGCTTCTTGTGCACCTCCAGCCTTCTCAGTCCTTGACTAGTGTAAGCACTGCTTAGCAACAACTAAAACATCGGTGTGTTATCAACATTGTTCTCACCCTAAATCCAAAACACAGCACTGTACCAGCTACTAGGAAGGAAATTAACTCTATCCCAGCTGAAACCAGGACAAGAACTTACCACTAGGCACATGTAATTAAGCTTGGTTTTGCCTGTATGCATTACTTTACATTTATTGAGACTGAATTTCAACTTCTAGTTCAACACCCATGCTGCTCAGCAGAATGAGATCCATTTGCAACTCCTTGCTGTCAGCTTCATACTCCACTACTGTAAAGAATTTTGCATCAGCAGCAAGCTGTGCTGCTTCCTTACTCACTCTCTTTCCAAGACCATTTCTGAGTATGCTAACTAGTGCAGGTCCCAGCATGAATCCCTGTGGGAATCCAATCGTAACTCTCCCGCAGTGTAAAAAATTACTATTTATTCCTACCCCATTAACCCTTCTCTTTCAGCTAGTTACTAATTCACAAGACAGCCTTCCTTCCTATCCTATGACAGCTAATGTTCTTTAGCAGCACTGGTGAGGGACTGTGCCAAAAGCTCTTTCGAAATCACTACAATGAATGTATCACCCTGGTTTATCAGTTTGTCGATTTCGTCAAAGAACTTCATAGTTATGACAAAGCTTCTCTAGCTACAAAAACCCATGTTGATTTTTCCATAGTCTGACATACTTGTCTGTGTGCTGAAGCCTCACCCCAGCTCTCTGTCACTGATTTGCTTGTGTGACCTGAGACAAGTCTCGGTGACTACACCAGTAAAAGGACTCAGATGCTGAAAATGAACACTTACGATCCTTAAATCCAAAATGACTGTCTTCAGAATTCTCATCCAGATGCTTTCCAGCTATGCAGGTGCTTACATTCCATAAATTCTTATTTCAGTGAGGTTCCCAAAACATCTCTGACTGCTTTAGCATATACTTCCCAGCAAGCTAATTCTACTCCTAAAGGTCCCGCCCAGATAGTCACAACAAAACTCTTTCAGTGGCTAGGATTAAGGAAGCTGTAATAACCATATGATGGTTGTAGCACACCCCAAGTGAAGGAAAATATTAATGTATATGTTCACAGATGGAGGATGAAACCAACCCCAGGTCCCCCACAAGCAGAGTTTTGGGGTTTCTAATCACTGAACTATAGGAAAAGGACAGGATGGTTTCTCCTACCCCTTAAATGTTTACGTCCTGTGTAAAGGGGCCCCCTTAGGCATCTAACATGAAAGAGTTTACTGAAGTGAACTCCAAGTAGAGCAAGCAGCTCCTTCCAACTCAGTTAGTTCTGAGGATGTTGAGAGACACACTTAAAAGTTTTGCAGCTGTACTTGCCTGCCTGCTCTGCTTCTGCATTGAAACACCTCCCATGTAGCGGTGTTGGCAAAATGGACTATTTGTCGGTGTCCTAGTTATGAACTTGCAGTGTGGACCTAACTTAACGTTCCTGAATTAACACTGTAGTGGCTGAGGCAAATGCGCATAGTCCATCTGCCAATTTTCCAATAGCAGTCGTAATACCTGCTTGTGGGACACAACAGGCACAAGCCCAGCATCTGACAAGATTCTTTGGCACTAAGCCCCGGCCACTGTGACTTCAGTCCCATAAATGTCATTGGCCTTTCACAGTGAAAAGTTTAGCCAGCTTCTTGTTCAGAGTGCATCCCACGTGATCCCATTCCTCCGCTTGCTTCCGCCACGTACCATATAGGAAACCTGGATAGAGAACTAGTTGCGATTGATTTCACCCAGCAGCAAGGTTCTTCCATGTTAACTGCCACAGATCTGAGTACTGCAGTACCAAGACCCTCCGTAGACCTAATCCACACTCCCTTGTAAGTAAAATGAAACTATATTTCTTCTCTTGTAAAGGAAACAGAAATAATTTCCCTAATGCTAATGAAGTATCAACACAATTAAGAATACCTAAGTAGTTAATTCACTGAATGAATAAATAAATAAGGCAAAGGGCACTTACTGCATGCAGAAATTTAAAACAACCACATGTTTTCTCCTGTGAGAGGCATCTATTCTGTACCCTGAATGAGGAAGAGGCAAAATAGAAAAATGGTGTATGAAAGGCTACTTAATTCTATCCTCCTTTGTGTCCACAAGGGAGTCAAAATTCCAGTTGCACAAGTTGCCTAATTTTTAATGGTCTGACATTGTGACAATGCTCTTTGAACACTGTTTTGTAGATAGTACATAGTCAAGCGTGCACGGTTCTGAGGCCCTGAAACTCTGAAATACAAAGGGGTGAAGTAAGGACACAGCAGCAATCTTCATTTGGAATTTCCTTGCTTTTGTCAGCAGAAGTCAGATCTTGAATGCTATTGCAACACACTGTAGCTTTTTTGCATTTAATTAGATTTACGTCCCACTTGATTATCACAGGCTAGTTGGAAACAGACGTGTGTACATTCTACAGTCAGCACATTGATGCTCCTCCTGGAAAACAGCCGGCAAGAAATTACAGCAACTGCGTGTGGCAGCCTTTGTTAGGGGAATGAAAACAGTTCAATTTGGTTAAGCAGAACATTCATTTGTGAGGAGAACTGAATTTGTATATATACTTGGGAGGCCCAAAAGGCAGCTTCACTTGCAATGATATTTTTCACGCTTTCAATATTCAAATGGTAAGGGACCAAATATCTAGTATCTCAAGGAGTAAAATACATAGTATCTCAGACAGCAAGCTCAGCCTAGAATGAGGTCAGAGAAAATACCTAAGTTTAAAATTATGTTTTTGCAGCTCATTATATTATCTTTAAAAGTCTACCGACCAACTGCCACAGCGACAAGTATCCTCTCCTTCACAGTACATTACTTACAGCTCATGGATCCTTTAACCATGTCAGTGGTATATTTGTACAAGAACAAGACATCAGAGGAAAAACAAATTATAATACAAACAGCCACCTGAGGAATTCCTGAATGACCAGGTCTGCTCCACTTTCCCCTGGATATCACAGGAGTAAGAGCAGAAGGTTTGTCATATTCCAGCAGTCATTTCAGGAAAAGTTTCACTATGTGAATTAAAATGTCCGGCTGCAAGACACCTTTATTCACTATTGGATTGAAATTTCTTTTTCTCATTTTTACCTGAAACGTTGACAACTTAACTAACAATGACAGCATTCAATGAAGTAATGAACTACTGGTTTAAATTATTGGCTCAATCTTGTACTTCCTTCTGAAAAAAAAAAAAAAGACTATTAACTTCACCAGGGCGGTGTTCTTTCTTAAGAAGTGCAGGATCAGGCCATAAGTGGGTGCTGTACAGCCCTTACTGTATGCAAGGGCTTTGTTCGATTGTGAAAACAAAAACTTCTCGATTTATATACAAAGGGTCATTCTACTTAGCATGCCGTACATGAGGGGAGGCAGAATGTGACATGACTGGCGTTACTCTGTTCAGCTAGCACACTAAGTCGAACTCTCTCTCTTTGTAAATCTGTTTTCCAGCTCCTGAAATGTTATTATAGACTGAATGTGGGCATTTTTTTAAAAAGAAGTTTTTGTTAGAGTGTCAAATGGATTTTGGAAAGGGGGGGGTCAGAATAAAATTACACTCTAGGTAGCCTCTTACAGCGGAGAAAGAGAGCGAACTTCTGTACCACATTTCAACCAGAAACATGCTTTCACTGCTGAGTCATAAACCCCAAAAGACGGTGTTTATAATAGAGCCCTCACCTATAGCTGGGTTAGGTGGTGCCTATAGCAGTATCAAAGGCCTTCTTTATTACAAAACAAAGTGACTGCAAAGTTCTGTGATTTGTCATGAAGCTGTTGCTATGGTTTTATTTTTAAGAGAAACTGTTTACTCTCCTATGTTTACTTCAAGACTAGAATTTATAGTTGAAACATTAAGGATCTGAATCAGTATCCATCTCCAAAAATACATCCAGGCTTCATGCTGGGGTATACGCATCTCATGCTGATCAGAAAAGACTTCCCTGATGAGAAGACAAACTATACATGAAATGGGATAGGTTCCAAAGTTCTTGGGAAGAAGAAATATAACTCCCTCACTTCATACCCTTCAGAAGTTTGTTGCCATGAATTTCTGAACAACGTATAAAAGGAAACTGCAGAAACACAATGCAGAATTTGGCATTCTATTCCCCAAGAGTCCCCTTTTTGTCAGGCTCAGGCATTAAGAAAGAATACAAGATAAATAAGGGAGCACTTTCTTAATCAGATAAATCTGCTGTTAAAATGCTGTATGTGACCGGACTACTCTCTTGCTTACAGAATTGAATACTGCCTAAATCAATGTAGGTCACAGGCAAAAGCACTTTACCTGCAGAGTCCAAATTTCATGATAAAACCCACCACAAAATATTGGTACCATCTTGTAAGAATCCAGGAACTGGAACAGGAGGGGTCTATGAACCGACACTGAAATACATTAGGACAGTGACATGAGAACTTCTGGAAATACAAGCTACAGTATATCTGATGCAGTTCAATCTTATTTCCTCTTCAAAGACTAAGAATCTTTTCAAAATATTTATATGACCTTCTAATTTTTAAATAGAAAGGAGGTATTAACCTGAAAATTTTCATTTGGAGTGAAAGTTTCATTATTAATAAAGGAGTAAATTCTAAATAGTACTAAAATTTAACACCTTTAAAGTGAACATTTAATTGGGTAAACCAGTTATGAATCAGAGAACGATGAAATGTATGATTGATTACTTTTGTTGCCTCAGAAAAGCCATGCATTTAGCACACACAGTAGCCACTGTATAAGACCATATAGGAAATGACCGAGCAAACAAACTGAAATGTTTAGCTACTAAAATAATAATTTTACAAATTTTAGCTATGGGCTAACCACTTATGGAAAAGCTTTAAAGGTGGCAGCAGCATCTAATTTTTAAAAAGCTATAGTGAAACAACAGAGGAGGTGTCTGACTTCAAAGTTGATCTAAAGAAAGTTTAGGAAGATCTAACAGAGTTGAAGATGCCATCAAAGAATTTAAAGCAATGTAAGTTCATAATTTGCAGAAGTCTGCAAGCAGCTATGCAATCTTCGAAAGACTAGCAATCCGTACAGCATCTGGATGGAGCTGCAATAATGTCAGTTTGGGATGACAAAAATGATTGTAGATAAAACCAGCAACCAATATGCCGTGGATCCAAAAGATCTATGAAGTGAGAAAGCGAAGGAACAACAATGTGACCAGTTAGAAGTTCCCAGCAGGAATGAGACACAGCAACGTCTTAAGAAGCCAGAAAACCACCTGGACAAAGATATGTAACAGCCGCAGAGCACAGCAAAGTTCCAGTATCTATCAATTGGCCTGTCAGTAAATCTGGGTGAGCTAAGATAACAGGTAAACGGTGAAGATGACCAATTTGACAGGTGAACAAAACCAGCACTTCACCTTTGATGAAGACATTGAACTTGACTGTCAAAGAGACACTATGCTATCCAGATTTAATACAAATCCTGACATACAGTTTAAATGCAGCCATTCAGATGAGCTGGTGAAGGCATGGTGAGAGCTAGAGGGAGTAGAAAAAGAAATAAATGACCCAGCAGAAGAGACGTGTGGAGACTTTATTCCTTGCTCATCCAGGTGCGGCTGAGAAAGGCTATGGAAAAATTGCAATGTACAAATACTTAGCTGGATGTGGACTCACAGATGGAGATCAACAACTGAAGCCAAGACAACTTTAAGGCAAGTCTGCATAACAGAGGACCTAAAGGTCACAAAGAATCCTGCAGCTGTTTGTCTTAAGAGCAGCTCATTGCTTTGTAGCCCACTGATACATTACATTGATGGGATACGAGCATGTACGGTATGTTAGATGACAGGCTTTGCTATGTAACTTCGCGTATTACGTGACTCAGCTATAGGAAAATCCCATTCCCTCTGCTTTATCCATCCAGCTCTCTGAGCACTGACTCACACGCACAGAAGCCAACAGCTGCAATGGTACAAACGTTAAACCGCAGTTGTGTTCCCTCTCCCCCTTTCCTTCTAGATATTATCACCTCTCTAGGATGTACATCTGAAGAAAATCGCTGCATGGACTTCAGCTTCTCCAGCTCTCATAAAACCTACAGATTAAATGAGTATGGGGGTAGTGGAATACTGTCATCCGTTTGCTTCTGCTAGAAAGCAGCAACTGTCAAGGGAAGAGAAGAAAGGTGAGCAACTGTCAGAGCAAGGTTCTCCATTCTCCCTGCCAAAGACTTTAGGTAACTGAAACACAGTCAAAGCATGAGTTGCACAACCCCTGAGAAAGTAAGACACATGGACAGATCAGTTCTGTGAAGTAATTAAGTTCTAGGCATTGTTTGGTGGAGAGGTCAGAAGTTGGAGCAAGGCCAAAGAAGCAAGACAACAAGAGGGAAACATATGTAGCATGATCTGAGACAAAGTGGAGAGTTTTGTGCAGGCTGCTGGCTGCTCTACCTGCGAGCAATGTGTTTGATTTGTGTGTGTGTTGGGACATTAATTACACATTTAAGATTAATTGTAGATTACAAGGTCTTCTGGCCCAAGACCTGTCGCGCATATTGGTCTGTAAACAGGCAGCAGACAAGACGACGTACAGGTAGCGACCTTAAGCACAAAAGCACTCCTGTTGCACTGGCTAACAGGAGTGTTAAGTGTTTCCACAAAACTGCACAACATGCAGGTGCAGAACCTTCTCTCATTATTCTTCTTGTTTCCCACACTTCTTTTTGCAGTATCTTTGTTTTTAATATGTACACTGCCTACCTTTGCTTTCAGTTGCACACAGCGTACTTTCTGAAAACACAGCAACTTCAACGGCTGCGGATGAATTACCACAGCAGTGTCCAAAATAACGCTGTGACATCGTGCACAATGTAACGGACGGAGGCTGCCTCGCAAGAAATTTAAAACAAACCACACCAAACCGACTGAGCCAATCCTGTCCAAAGCTGTGCGCGCAATTACAGCTTTAATTCTTTATTTCTTTTTTTTTACCTGAGAAACCAGTGAGACCCGCTTCGTGGCCGCCTCCCTCACAGCTGGCCCCTGCAGCGCTCTGAGGCGCGCTCTCTATCGCCCGCCGCTTCCCGGGAGAAGCCCTGCCGGCTC
>NW_008794621.1:2160497-2169128 GCF_000699145.1 Aptenodytes forsteri | reverse complement strand
GCCCGCCCGCCCGCCCGCCCGCCCGCCCGCCCGCCCGCCCTTTTTTTTTGTTTGCTGGAGGCAGGTCTGGCGCGGGGCGTGGATCCCGGCTGCCCGCCCGCCCGTTCGGTGCTTGGTGTGTCTGATGGTTCAGTCTCATCTTGTGTGACCTGTCAAGCGCTTGCACCTTCCTCTAGGTCAGCTGCTTCCGTCACATGCTTCTCAAGACAAGTGCATTTTCTGCTCCACGTCGCCGAGCAAGTCCAGGGGCTTTCGAGGTGCCAGCCCCGAGACTAATTGAGAGCTCTGTCGGGTCAGCGGGTTTGGGTCAGCAGACAGAGCCTCCCGAGGGGAAGGGGGTCCTCCGGGCTTTTCAAAGTGGTGCTGTGTGTATGAATGAAAGTGATACCTAGTTTACTTGCTCGTCGTTTTAAACTCCCCTTTCTCTGACATATCCCTATATGTGATCGTAGTAAGGATAGATCTGAAGAATCACAGAGGTCAAAAGGTGTCTCAGTACTCGTTCTCCATCTAAACTTGATTTTCTGGAAAATGAAAGCACGTTTTCTCATATTCCTGGTCACTGCACCTTGTTCTATGTTAATGCATAAGAAATTATAATCATGATTGGAAATCACTAGGAGTGTTGTCGGACTGTGAGTTGAAAATAATACTGTTATTGCAATGAATACATACTGTAGAAATCAGGGTTGATTTTAGTAAGTGTTGAAACAGTTGCCAACTGTGGTGTGATATTAATATTTTTAAACATTTTTTCATTTGTGACTTTTTTTGAATAGTCTGAATTTTTTTTAGTTTTTTTTTTTACTTGAAGTACTAGTGACAAAGTGACATTTAGTGTAATGAGCAAAAAAGTTTTCTGAATAAGTATTTTTTATCTTTAATGGTGTTAATGTTAGCAGTAATTCTATATTATGAATCTGTCATTAAATCTGCTCTTCTAGCTCTAAAACATATTTGTATTTAGGGGAATGCAAACCTAATTTTTTTAAGATTTATTGCTGTGTTAAAAGTGATTTGATATTAAGACGCATGGGTTCAGATCCCGTAAGCATCCTGTTTTCCTGTTAAAGTCAGCAGAACTGCCAGGGAAGTTTGTTGTCTGTTTTCCTCGGTTAGCAAGTGCATTTGAAAAGCACAGCTGTCTATGCCTGCTTAAAAAGAAACCTGTATCAGTATAAATCACCAGTTCAAGTCCAAAAACTGTTAACTCCATTCCAAATGGAAAGTGATTAAGCACATTATTCCTTGACTGAGATTCCCTGAGTTTATTTGCCTCTGTGTCAAGAATGCTTTGAAAATGCTTGTTGAAACAATGCGCCAGCAGTTGTATGTATATCTGGTTAAATGGCTTTCCAGGGTTTTGCTCGCTTTCCAGTTCAGTGTCTTGCCTTAAATGTTGGTCGTGAGTTGTAGTCAAAATAAACTCTCTCATTTCTGTGTAATTCTTACAGGCAGAGTAGTTTGGAACACTTTTTCATCATACAAGAAATTTCTATTAAAGAGAAGAAAGGTTGTCTTCAATTGTTGCAATGGGCAAGTGGTGGTAGTTTGTGGAAGAATCTTATCTTTGTAAGAAAAGGAGAGTTTAATAAACTGGAAAAATACAATATATAGCACTTGGGAAGACTGGTTTGCAGATACATGAATCTGATTCTGCAGTGCAGTTATACAGTTCTTGAACTGTAATGTTGATATGTTTTGTCTTTTGAATTGATATGATTATGTTTCTTTTCTTTGTTAACTGGATGAACATAAACGAATATATTTACTTGCCATGGAAATAATTCCCTGCTACATCTAAGGATCCAGTAATAAATTCTATTGTTTGGAATTTAGCAAGATTATTTCTAACAGTCTGTCTGTACTCCTACTTAGAATACTTTACTGTTCAAAAACTAGCTTGAAAGTAGCTATATCCATGTTTATTAGGGGTCTGATTCTGAATTTGTTGAAATGAATTTTGTTCACTTCTGTGACCATTGGGTCTTGTACTTTAAACAAAACAACTTTTTGAATAGTGGGTGAAATTCACTCCTGAGCAGAGAGGTTTATAGGACCACTGCAATCACCTGAACCATTGTTTAAATTCCTTGGAAATACTAAACTACAGTTAAGGTAACAAAACCAATGCAGTCATGTTAAGTATTACGTGTATGTTCTTCTTATGCAAACATCCGAGGTGATTTGATCAGTGATATTTAAAAGCATCTCTGGTGAAAGTATCATTAAGTTAGAATAACTAATACTCTACCTTCGTTTTATTAAACACGAAGAGTTTAATAAAATGTTAATATAGTGAACTGGCCTCACTTCCTGCTGCTTGTGCCCAAATAGACTATGGCTGCTTAGGTTTCTGAAAAAAAACGGGACAAGGTTTAATCTTAGGAACAAATGAGTTAAAAATAGTCATGTTCAGCTGCTCTGGCAAGTTTAAATTTAAAATGTGGCGGTGTATGAGTGTGTTTCCACAGCATCATAAGCTGATCAAAATTGGACCGTCTGCCTTCCCAGCCTCCTTCCTCCTCTCTCTTCCTTGTGCTGGTAAGGATTGCACCGGGAGCTGGTTCAGGAAGCTGAACTGGCTGAAAACTAGCAACTTTTTTTGTGGTAGCGTTAGTTTTTAATTGACTCAGCGCCCTGAACCGACTCACCCTGCAGTTGCATACCTGTCAGTAGCTGTGTGAGCAAAGAGGTGGGATCCGAGAGAGGGAGGGGAAGAGTGGCACTGCATAGGCCTGAACGTGGGAGACTGATGTTACGGGACTCCAGCCTGCAACCTACTGCTTTGCATAGGCGTACAGCTGGCATGGACCAGCTCCACCATTGAAAAACATGGTCCTGTTTGTTTCCACCCTGCTCTGCTGCTTCCTCCTTTGTGCAGGCAAATACTTGTATGGTTATGTGGTGAACTGGTTGAGGTTTGAACTAACTTGGGGGAGGGGCAGGGAGGGGAGGGTTAGGTTTAAGCTGGATCAGTTTGCTGCACAAACATTTGTGCTGGCGCAAAGATGGGGGTGGAAGCAAGCAGTAAGGGGAGCAGGGTGTGTCTGTTTCTTTTGGTGACAGTGACACATTATGCCAGTTTAAAGTATATTCGATACTGGCTTAATTCAGTGAGTTTAAGCTAGTACGGCATTGAGGGTTTGAATACATTGTTCAGCTATGGTTCATGGGCATATTTTACATCTAGGACCCCTTAATCCATGGCAGTGTGTCTTTGAAGGGATTTTGAGGGAAGAATCTGGCCTTTTGTATAGTAACTCCATTTTTTAGGATTTTTATTTGGTACCTATTGTGTCATTTAGCGGTACTTAATGGGAAAAATATGCTCCTGTTTATAACTGCTGTTCATCCATCAAATTCCTGAAACAATGAATTTGTTCAGCATGTATATTGAGTTTTTAAATTTAAAAGACTAAAATCAGAAAAGATAGTGATCAGAGTGTCCACTAAGAAAACTGCAAGATAATTTGCAGTAATAAGTAGATTAAAAAACCCAAATGAACAAACCTATGAAAATTATGAGGCTGACCTAAGACATAACTTCAGACAGTTTCCTAGAAGGCAGTATGTGACTTTTCTTCTTAAGTAACTATTTAATGGTTAGTGATTTTCAAAATCTGTCTTAAGGCTTTCAGGCTATCACAGAAGTTGTACGTTTCAGGATATGGATAGGCACTGATACTGCTCTGCCATAGATTGCCATACTTCATGATCCTTTCCACCAGAGAAGCTGTATGCAGTGTTATGTGCTTTAGGCATAACCAGCAGTTAAACGGACAGCATTAGCTCAATCTACCTTCACCGGTCAGTTACCTTGATTAATTTTTCCTTAAGTGGATTAGTGTGCTCTTACATGATTCACTCTCTTGCAAGTCTGTATGGGTGGTAACCTCTCTTTGCTGGGTGGTGATGAGTAACTGTGGGCAGTAGCTACTGCTGGAAGAGGTGACCTATCTGCAGCTTTTCAGTGACGTTTTCTGAAACAAATGTAATGGGTTTTATTTTTGTCTGCTACTGGGTAACATCTTATCAAAACTATTTGAGGAGCTGTTGGCTGAAAACTGCTGTCCAGAGATGTGTAATTTCACGCAGCATATGCAGATGATATTTTAGTTGTGTGTAAGTTGTAGAACAGCAGTCCTCTAATATAACAGACTTTGAACTTTCTGCTCTTAAGCATCATCTTTTCTTGTTGGCCCTTCTGTGTAATCAGTGTTAGATGTGAACATTCTTTTTGAACTTGAACTGGTGATAAACTGGTGTGTGATGTTTTCTCATATAAGTATGTATGCATAAAAATGTGTGTGTGTGTATATGTCGTATTCTCCAAGTATAATGTACTCTTCAAGTTTCCTCTTCACTGCTTCTGGCAAGGTGGCAACAATCATGACAACCAATTTAATTCACTCTTTATTGAGGCACATCCTCCTGGAGCCATGTGATTCTCCAGAATTCCAGTCTTTCCCTGACACTTGAAATGACAGCAGAAGTAATTATCCCTTGGCTTTAATAAAAAGAACGAATAACTTATTTCTGATGTTTATACAATAAAGTTTCCAGATTATTGCATGTTTGGGACTGACTATATGCATTCTTTTCTAATTAGTAGAAATGGCGTTGTGATTACTGACTGTTTCCTTCTCTTGTCTTAGAGTACTTTAATTTCATGGCTTATTTGTTCTTCTAAAATGCTTTCACATCCATATGTGGGGTAGTGAGATGAGAAGCTTCTTGTCACGAGTTGTACTTTATCTGTCACTGACTTCTCAAGTGGTCCAAGATAATCCCTAAACTTTTTGCCTGAATCTCAGTCAACAAAGTAATACTAATACCTGTGTTAGGAAATGCGTTCCTCTGAATTACTGCAAGTCTAAAATGGTTGTGTTGCGTGTCGTTGCTATCATAGCCACCCGTGCTGGATGGCCACCTTTATTTCCTTCAGCTTCCAGAATCAGCCACAATTACTAGACTTACCACTTCTTCTCACAGAACTTTTTTTTTTTTTGATGTAGAGGTTCAGGTTCAGTATTGGATGTTGGTAGAAACACCTCTCTGTTGGTACATTTTTGAAATGGGATTTTAGAAAAAGATCCCAAATGTAGGTTTTAGCTTATCCTTTTTCTTTTCCTTTATTTATGATAAGCGTGTATCTTATGGCAAAGGTACTCAAGTATTTCTTGCTATTCAGCTTTTTCTTGTACATGTGTCTGTTAGTTTTCTGTTGAGGAAAATGTGGTTCAGAAATACTTTATGAATTGTCTGTGCTTGTAATAAAAGCTGAGAACTGTAGGGCAGTTGGCATATCTGAAATAGTGATAGTTTTCCTGGACTGTACTCCAAACTCAGGAGAGACTGGGGCACCGTGTTTTTAGTCTGAAGAACTGACTTCGTTCCCTTGACTTTTCTTCATAGTGATTTTGGTCCTGGCAAGGTTGAGATGCTACTGCTGTCATTCATACACTGGTGACGGTTACTGTAAACCACTGATCCGTTACTGTGTGCTGACTCAGTGGTGAAAAGTTGCTTTAATTTCGTGCCTTTTCAAGGGTAAAACAGACTCTCTATCCTGTATGCCGGTACCTGGATTCCTGTGTTTCTAATGGAAGATACAGAACTTTGATCTATCTCTCTCTGGAGCTGCAGTTTAAACTGATGTGTTGATATTTCCACTGTTTTCCTGTGGCTGCTGCCAAAGAAGTTAAACTGCGTGGTAGTTCTTATCTGCTGGGATTACTCACCTTGACACAAATGAAGCATTTGTCTTTCAAACAAATTTTCTTAAATGCTTTGCACAGGGATATTATCTTCTTGTGCGTTAGTATGACACCTGGCACAATATGCAGGTGGGGACGTTTCATTCTTACCATAATTTAGTCAGTAAAAGTGATTGTAGTAATACTGCTTGTTTAGAATCATGGAATCGTAGAATATCGCAAGTTGGAAGGGACCCATTATGTGAACATTGGAAAGATATTCATCAGCACAATATTAGATGTATTTCTGAGATGGAATGTCTTTATTTCATGACTTGCAAGATGTTTGACAGGGTGGAGAGTTGACTGGTTTTGCCATGCGTTAGGACAGTGTGACATTCTTTTCCCAAATGGAGATGTTGAAGCAGTAGCGTTAAAGGGGAAACTCCCACTATTTTTTTTTTTCCCCTGCAGAAATGCAAACTTTGGTTCATATATAAACTTAAAGTGAAAAATGAATGATCTAGTGCTGTGTTCCATCTTGGTAGCAATCTATCTTATGCTGAGCTTTTCTGAAATGACAGCAGTAGCTTTTTGCTTAGCTGCACAGCAGAGCAAAACAGAGCTGACTGTGCAGCAGTTATCCTTCAGACATGTCTAAATTTTTCAGTCTATTTATGAGTATCAACAAACACTTTGTGCATACTTTCGCCATGCGTTGAATGCTTCTATTTTCCTTTAATTTAGCTTAAAACTAGTAATGGAATTCCTGAGGTTTTGAAAGGAATAGCTCTTGGCAAGCCTGGAGTTTTGAAACCAAAGGCAAATTAAGATACCAAGCAAACACAGGGAGGGCTACTTCTTCAGGGAAGTATGTTAAGATTCTTCCGACATCTTAGAGTTTGTTGTATTTATGTTCTAAAAAAAAATGTATCTCTTTGAATTACTCCTTTAAAGCACAGTTGTTGTTGTTTTTCTTTTAAAAAAAATCTTACTGGCACACAAGGGGACACACACCCCACCCCCCCCCCCCCCGATGTCATTCAGCAAGTTTAGCCTTTTCAGCCAACCGTTAGACATAGAGGGTGTAATACTCCTTTCTTTGTAGCTGTCTGTATTTTTCAGTAACTCAAACACTGATTGAAGCATGTAATTAGATTACAAATTTTAGTTTAAATAAAATATGTTCTTGCTTTTAAATCACCACAATAATTGTAATTGAAAGTAGTTGTTATTGTGCATCTGTCAGGTGGTACAATAACACAATAAAAAAGAAGTTATTTACATTTTCAAAGTGTAGTTGCGCTGTTTATAAAGCATATAGCTAAGCCGCTTTAGCTTTATGGGAATAAGAGGAGATATGACGTAGGGAAACTTACCTGGCTGTCACAGCCTTGTCCCTCTTTGGCATCTGTGGTACTGCTTGCTGCAAGCATCTTCCTGCTTTTGTACTGTCTTCCCACTAATCCCGAGGTGTACAGCGTTCGTAGAAATCTTGCATGCTCTCTCCTTTATTTAAGTTGCTGCATTTCTTTGTAGAGTTTTGTGGCTCTACGTGCCTTCATTCAGTCCTGCATTTCCTTGCAGTGTTTTTTACCATAAACATTTTGAATGTCTCAGAGCTCTTTATCTCTTAAACTTAACTCGTTTGCTCGCCATTTGCGATGCTGCTGACAGGGGTATAATCCTCTCTCGCCCAGGGCAGTTGTTTGGGAGTAGCCCTCTTTTTTTTCCTCTTCTCCTTGAATCCACAGTCATGTTTTATTCATATCCTTCTTCCTTGTCTAAACAACATTTTCAAGACCACGTTTTCTTTTTCTGTTTTTACAAGTGAAGTTTAGGCCTGGATCTGTCATCTGGAGTACTTCAAGTACCTCCTCCCTCTTCTCCTGATACTCCTATCTCTGCAATCTGTTTAAAATACAACTGGTACAATTTTTCAGTAGTCTGTGCTAGTTTTCCTCATGCTAAAGCTCATTGTCTTTGAATTTGAAGACCTGCATCTCATATTTCTACATCATACTCTTCTTTTTCCCTGCCACTCTTGGCACTCAAATCTATCTTCCCCCTACCCCTATGTCTTTACTTATGTTTCATGTCATATTCTTCACTTTGATTTAGGAAACTTTTGAGTATAATTCTATGTTATATATGTTAATGCTACTACAAGAGAAAATCATTGCATCTCTGACTTTTCTTCATGGGTATTAGAGTATCCTGTTGTCTCTCTGCTTATACAGATGAACTACGTTTTTATCTACCAAAGCTGATGGGGATGCATGTTACCTTTGGATCTTTTCTTAGAGACCTATGAAATGTATGTTGCTGTATATCTTCCAACTCTGGTTCACTTGTCTGGTGACTATACTGTTTACTTTGGAGTAAGCAAAGAGCACTGGTGACATGCTTTAAACTCTGTTGTGTGAGTGCAATGTCAGATTTGGTGAACTTTTATTATTGTATGTGATTTAAGTTAGTAAATTTTTTTTTTCTGCACTTGGCAGGTTTCTTTGGTGAGACAAATCAGATGTAATCTGCAGCTTTTATTTAAATGATACACAAATTCAATTAAACTGGCAATAGAAGTAGTATTAAGTGCCATGTCCTATACTTGACTTACTACAGAACTAAAGCTAATATTAACAGAGGTAATACATTTTTATTAATAAGGTGTCACTAAGAGTCTAATATTAATTAATAAAAGTCACTAAGCCAAGTGGCTCTTAAATATTTTTTTTCATGTCTCATGAAACTTTAGGTCACAAGGTTTCTGAGTCAGTGACTTGTGCAGTGGGTTTGGGTTTTTTTTTTGAGAAAGTTAAACTTTTGGGGCTCCTCATTATTTGAATGTTTTTGTGGTTTAACCCTGCAGGCAGCTAAACACCACACAGCCGTTCGTTCACTCCCCCTCCCACCCTGCCGTGGGATGGGG
>NW_008794621.1:2141473-2160322 GCF_000699145.1 Aptenodytes forsteri | reverse complement strand
CTCTGCCCCCCCCGGCCAACTCCCCCCAGTTTTTTTGTTCAGCATGACGTCACATGGTATGGACTATCCTTTTGGGCAGTTTGGGTCAGCTGTCCTGGCTGTGTCCCCTCCCAGCTTCTTGTGCACCCCCAGCCTACTCACTGGCAGGGCAGTATGAGAAGCTGAAAAGTCCATGACTTAGTGTAAGCACTGCTCAGCAACAGCTAAAACATCAGTGTGTTATCAACATTATTTTCATCCTAAATCCAAAACACAGTACTATACCAGCTACTAGGAAGAAAATTAACTCTATCCCAGCTGAAACCGGGACAACTGTTAATACAATGAAAAAGTAATTATAATAGTTACAGTAATCCATTTTAATATATAGCTTGCTGTACCTGTCTTAGAAATGTTTTAGGGTAGTAGAATTAAATCGTTGTGAGTCTCTTCTGGGTCATGGCAGCTGCCTTGTGTTTCATTCTCTTAAAATCTACTGAGCAGACTTTCATGACTTGAAATTGAGAGTGCAGCGTACGCGTTACTCATCCATTTGTATTGCCATAAATGTAAAAGGACTAGAGCAGTGGTAGTTTTAGTGTTAATTCTCTTAGGTGTACAAATGTTAATGCTAAAGTAAGCTGGATGTTTCGTATCGGTCTATACAGTATTTGTGCAGCTAGAGTGGAGGTAGTCTTCAGTTCTTAAATAATTGGCTCCTACTTCAAGGTTCCTAAAAGCATTTAATTGGCAAATGTTTGGATGCTCTGTGTGAAAGTGAATGCCTACTTCCTTATCTTTCCGATAGCTGTCTCTTTCTTCATTTACTATGTAAGTTTTACGTGATGGTGTTCAGTTCCTGAGAGAACTTCACTTGGAATTTTGCTGGGAAGGATACCATTACACTAATCTTTGTTGTTAAAAGGCATTTGGTTAAGACATTTTAGGTCTTAAAAAGTAATGAACAAACTAATATTAAATACAGTATTATCCAATAAATTGTGCTCTAAACTTGAACTTTGTGGTATTTATATAGTATTATTGTAATAATATTGTTATGCCTATATTTAGAGGAATTCTGAGTAATACATGCCAGTCGGTCGGTCAGTCCTGCAACTCCAGAGAGTGCTCCATTCCTAAAAATTGCTGGACTAGAAAAGAATGTATGCAGGAAGGGAAAACGGGAATGTGCTACATAGGCTTCAAACTATTTTCTTTTTTTAGTTTTTCTTCCCTCCTCCTCCTTTTTTTAGTAGACAGGTAGATGGGTGAACCTTTATTATACAGTGCTTACATCCTCCTTCCCCAAGTTCCAGAACTTTTTCTGGTAACAGAGGTGGGGAGAGCATTTCCAGCTTGTCCTCTGGGTCTTCGGTTCTAGAGCAATGTGTGTTTTGTCTCAGAGGCACAACATATACCAGAAACTTAGATAAGCTTCTAGTTTCTGTTTAAGTGTATATTATGACTGTTACTTTAAGATACTTATGGCCACTTAGGGTCTTGAAATATTTCTACTAGTAAAGGGCAACAAAGTGCCCTTCAAAATCTAAAGTCCAAGTTATTTGTCTTGGATTTTCTGTGCCTACAGTGAATATGGATCATCTGACCTTCACCAATGTGTTTTCTTTTACTATTACTTTAGTCCATAAGTGTCAGTATGTTTGCTTAATAAATATTTATTTCTTCCTGCTTCGGGGTTCCTTGTTCTGTTAAGTCCCTATAAACTGGTCCCAAAGAGCGCAACTTCATGTATGTCTGCTAAATTTAATTTTACTTCTCTTGAAGAGTTTGTATTTCTTAATGTCAGCTGTAATACAGAATTCTATTTGTTAAACGGATGTAACTTACTAATTTTAAATGGTATGGTTTTTAAATAGTTTCATATTAAAAAGTAGCTTAACATTGTCAGTAGCGTGAAATTAAAAAGAAAACTACCTTTCCAAAGGTTTGATTGTGCCAATACCATATCAGTTTAGCATTTTTCTGTGAATTCTTCACTGCTGATGTTAAAATAAATCAATAACTCTTAGTTATGCTAAAGCCTGTCCCCTATCCTGTCTCCCCCCTTGAAGGACATAGCACCTTTGATTTTCCCTGGGGCTCAGCCTAAGGCAAGCTGCGAATATTTGTGTCCTGGTTTAAATACTTGTGAAATTTTAAGGTTCACAAGTACAAGCGTGTAAAAAATTAATTGGCAAGCAGTTAAATTAAGTTTTATGTTCATATCTCACCTCTCATAGCTTCCTGTACCCTTACCTATTGATAAGTAAATTGGAGCACAGTTTTGAGTGGCTTTTTACTTATTTAGATCCTGGTTCATGTAAGATTTTGCTTAGTGTTTTGACTTCTCATTGAACTATAGGTGAAAAAATTTAGCAAGATATGTAGGAAAAATAAGGTTCAACTTAAGCATATGCCAGTCAGTTTGGAATTTACTGGTTATAAGCTGTCCTTAGGAAGGATGATTTCTTTGTAGTTTGGAGTAGGAAGATGTCTAAAGAGGAGGAAACCTTTTCAGCTGAGGCTTTGAGGACAGACTGAAGTACTTAATGATAAGTTGCGTACTCTAGGGAAATCTCTTAATAAAATGATTAAATGTTGACTACCATGAGAACTTTGTGCTAATAAGTAGAGTGGTATTAACCAGTTGTTCTGTGGTATGTCAAACTGCTCTTGCATTGATTATAAGATGACTGGTTGCAGTGATACTATTAGATTGATTAGCTCTAGTGCTGACTTATAAAGTGAGCAGTGCATTAAGGATGGTGCACTGGATTCTTATGAATTGTTCTATTACAAGCATAAGTTTTTATATTGTACATGAAAAACATAGTTTTAGGCTTTTGCACCACAAAAAGTTAAGTATTTGTTTCAACATGCTATGCATTTAATAGCCAATTATTTTGAACTTGACTGACACAGTTTTTTATGAACTGCTGTAGTGCTTGATTACATACAGTTCTAGAATTTTTTCAAGAAAATAAACATATTTGAAGTAAGACCTGTTTTCTAATCCTGCTGTCAGATGTCAAAATGTCTAGAATAGGTATTTCTTCATGGTGCTTTCCAACGCCCCACATAAGTGTGTGACCTAGATGTGTGGGGGGTTTATTTTTTTCTTTTAATGGAGTTATGCAAGTTAACATAGCTTTTATTGTTGATTAATAGCTAAATTTTTTTTTGGGGGGTAGGATGGGGAAGAGACGGCTAGTGTTCATTCTGTTATAGAAAGAAAATCTTCAGCTCTCTTCCATCATTTTGGTGCATTCTGCTTTATGTTCTGCTCCATCATTAGTCTGTAGAAATGCTAGCATTCAGATTGTCAAAAATTGGACATAACCCAGGAGCTGAAAAGAACCTAAACTCTTGTATAATGAAATACATAAAACTTCCTTGTCAGCTAAGGCGGAATAAGTGAAATACTGTATTAATGAGGTTTTTAAGTAGTTAGATTTTAGGTTTGTTCTGTATGAAATGTTATTTCTCAAGTGTGCTATACCAACGAAATGTAGCTTCAGAAAGCCTTCTATGTTCTTGACTTCAGAACAAAGAAAGAAATATCACAGAAGAATGCTTGAGACGACGGAATAATAAAGCCTAGCAGTGTATGGTGAACAGTAGAAGTATTTTCCATATTACTTCGAATAGTAAATATTGTGGGCTGGCTGTTAGTGATTTGAGAGAGATCTTGGTTTACATTCATTGTAAAGGCTTTCTATGAATTAATTCCAACACAAACACAACTTCAGTGAAGTTACATCACTGATTACCTTTCATTATGAATGGACTATTTTGAGGTGGGTAGTTATAGGAAATTTTGTAACTACGTAGGGGCATGTAAAAAGAACATAAAACTAGAAAGAATAAGGAGGTGTTGTCTTTGAAATGCAAGTCTAGAGTTATGAATAAAATGTAACTCAAACTGCACCAAAATGTTTGATGTTAAATTTTGTCTGTTAAAAGCTACTTGCCGAGTTACTCATAGTTTAACCCTAATAACAAACTTCATTTAAACTTGTGAATATGTATTTGTGAATATATTGCTTTTACGCTACTGGTGAGAGTAAACCCATTGTTGAATGGAAATTTGGTAAAAAGCTCAGAAACCTAGAAGCTGAATTTCTTTTGCTCTGTGCTAAAATCCCATCACACTTTCTTTCCAAACCAAGATATGGAGAAGAAGAAAATTCCACTTTTTTTTTTTAAGTAGTGTGTAATTTGGTACCAGGGACTTCTGCTTTTTAAAAAAAATATTTTTATAGAAATGCGTTATTACTGAGACTTAACATTTTTGTGCTGGTGCAGATACACAGTGAGTAGATCATTCCCACTTCCTTTAAAAATATTTTTAAGTTGCTTGAATGGCACAGTTTTGCCCAGCTGCTTTACACATGGGTGAAGTGTTAACGGTTAAATTGGATGTCAGTAGGTTTTGTTTTTTTATTTTAACTCAAAAATAGTGACAGCATAGCTTGGGGCCAGCAGTGCACTTTTTTCTAGTTTGCTTTGCACAATCATCTTGTACATGGAAGATTAAACTATTTGTAAATCAGTTTACGGTATGCCTTACCATGTTTTTTTGTTTGTCTGCTTTAAAAGGCCATGATGTGAACTGCAGCAATTTAGCAGCTGATTCGTGAGTGGTTCAGTGTTTGTCTCCTGAATGAGGTAGGGATTTTGTTGGGGGGCTGGCACCTTGTGAGGATAGTGAATTTATCCACTGGCTCCTCGGTGATGGTGGTTGCTACTTCCCAGAACTTCATTTTATTTCCAAGAAAACTGTAAATGCTTCCCTATCACGTGTGTGCATTCATAGGCATACATTAGGCCTGTGCCTAATGTAATGAATTGTACCAATGGGTTATGTGGTGCCCTGCAATTTTTCATATAGATTTTATGCATTATTTATACATCTATTTGTACTTTTTTTTTATACTTCTTTTTTAGTTCTTTTTTTTTTTTTTTTTACTAGCTAAGCTACTAGATATGCTTCATCTAAGGTTATATTTCGCTATTGATGGCATAAGTATATAGTAGTGACTTGGCAGAGATTTTAAACACTTACAAATGTAACTAAACTGCTCAAAAGCGTCAACTATAGATGATTCTCTAGGGAAACTCTCAAATGAGTCATGTACAGTACCACAGAAGTAGTAGACTGACTTCTGAGGATCTTATGATTACTCCTTGTTCCCTAGGCTTTCTGATGGCCAGCAAGGAAGCCTGGGTGTGCTAGAGATTAAAGAACTCGGCTACCGCTTCGGTACATAGTGAGTTACAAAAATGGCTAAAATTAACGTACCCATACAAATTTGTTCTATCCAGTTTGGCCCTAGTTCAGTGAATATAATAGACAAAAGGTATCACCTCAGCAGCTGAGAATGAATGCATTTTAGATTGAATAATGTAAAAATTACACCACTGAGGCTAACTGATCCATGTTGCTGCTCTGTAGGGCTGTTAGAATGGGGAAAGTTAACATGCTCATGATCCTGTTTGAAGTAGGCTAGTGCGATAGGACTGCCTGCAAAGGTCACTGTCTCTGCTGGAGAAGAATTTGCATCGGTCTGCAGCACTAGGCAGGCTTCAGAATTTGACAGCAGCCCTCCTTGCAGTATACCACAGGTTTTCAGTTGCTGGCACAGCAGAAGTGAGGGATGAATATAATCTGGCTGTGGTTCCATCATATATTATTTAAAAGTTTTCCAACTGTTTGTTTTCCCTTCTGCACTACACTTTGCTGCCCTCTCACTGGTAATGTTATAGACGTATATAGGGTGACTGAAATAATGTAAATTAAAAGTCCTCTGTCCTTCCCAAGGAAAGTAACATCAGTACACGTGCTTTGCATAATGTTCTTGTTATTTTCCCGAACACTTGTTAAGCAGACTTCTAAATGAAAACCAACAATTTTCTCCTACTGTAGTTTAGGGGGTAATGTACAGAAATTGATATGCATATTCAGATAGTCAACATAAATGGATTGGAATTTATGAAGGAGCGTAGGGATGTTAGGTTAATAATCTTTGAAATATTCAGGATTAAATAATTTACTTGAAGTTGTACAACAGTATCAAAGCACATATCATGTTTAGAATAAGCATGCATGCTCTCTCTTGTTATGGTCAGCTAGTTATGGTCAGCTATTATAGAGAATACGTCCACTCCAGATGTAGAACTGGACCTGTGGAAACCTGGGGTGTTTCACATAGGTGAGCAGCCTAAAGGTTGGTGGGGTTAAACAGAAGTTGTAGGAGCTGGGCAACGTAAGATAAGGTAGTGGATGAGCATAGGGAATTGAATGGGAACTGATAAAGAAAGGGGACTAGGAATCAGTTAGGAAGAAGCTTGCTTTTTGGAATATTTTGAATTTTGGGTGCTTAATTTATCCTAATATCACCTATTACGTATAGAATTTGAATTACAGTGTTTTACTGTCTTAGCAGGAGCTAATTATCACGTTTCTTATTTCTAAATTACTTTCAAAATATCTGCAGTATTGTTAGGCAGGGATACGTGGCTTCTGTGCTTTTGTTTTGGGGTGTCTTCCAGTGTAGACAAAGGGGTTGCAATAAACGGATAGAGTATCTGGGATTAAAGTGCACCGTAAGTAGCATAATGATTATTTCATGCTGTTTCTGTAACTGTGTCTAAATTTTCTTCAGTTCCTTTCTATTTCTGTTCTAGAAAATAATGTAGCTTTTGCAGATTTTGTTGTTGGATTGCAGTTTCTGTAACATACTCTTGTTGACTCATTCAACTGTTGCTGGATGTAATGTGTTGCTTTGACAGAAGCTTGTGTTTTGTTTGCTTGTACAGTCTGAGACACACCATTTTCATTTGCTTTTGAATTTTTTATATTAACTGCAAAAGTACAGAGAGAAAGAATAGGAGTCATGGTTTATCTTGGATTATCCAAACTCACTTTGGAACATTATTGCCAAAGGCTATTACGCTTAGTGATTATTATGTTTATGAAGTTGTTGTATTTTCTCAAACCACAATTCTTGTAAAAGGATAATTAAGTTAAAGCTTGGGCTATTCTTTGCAGATTCTGTGCCAGTGCCAAAATATTTTCAAACAATACGTAGTTATAATTTCAAAGGTATCCTTTTAACTTGAAATACTAAGTAGTGTAATAAGCTTTTAAAACATACTACTGTCCTCCTACTTTACTGAATATTAATTTTAAGGTGAAAGCAAGCCATTTATCTTGCACTGCCATTAGAAATCAGATGTGAAATGTGCTACTTCATATGAAGGCTTAAAGTTTATGTTCTTGCTCTAAATTAATCTTTGTGCTGTCAATCACAGAGAAGGACTTGTAGGTGATGTGACGGTTGAGGGCCATCTTGGGCATAGCGATCATGAAATGATACGAGTTTTTGATTCTTGGAGAAGTAAGGAGGGGGGTCAGCAGAACTGCTACCGTGGACTTCCGGAGGGCAGACTTTGGCCTGTTTAGGAGCCTGGTTGACAGAGTCCCTTGGGAGGCAGTCCTGAAGGGCAAAGGAGTCCAGGAAGGCTGGACATCCTTCAAGAAGGAAGTCTTTAAGGCGCAGGAGCAGGCTGTCCCCATGTGCCAGAAGACGAGCCAGTGGGGAAGACGACCGGCCTGGCTGAACAGAGAGCTATGGCTGGAACTCAGGGGAAAAAAAGGAGAGTTTATGACCCTTGGAAGAAAGGGCAGGTGACTCAGGAATAAAAAATGTTTCTATAAATACATTGGCAACAAAAGGAGGGCTAAGGAGAATCTCCATCCTTTATTGGATGGGGGGGGAAGCACAGTGAGAAAGGATGAGGAAAAGGCTGAGGTACTTAATGCCTTCTTTGCCTCAGTCTTTAATAGTAAGACCAGTTCTTCTCTGGGTACCCAGCCCAGAGATGGGGAGCAGAATGAAGCCCCCATAATCCAAGGGGAAATGGTTAGCGACCTGTTACACCACTTAGACACACACAAGTCTATGGGGCTGGATGGCATCCACCCAAGGGTACTGAGGGAGCTGGCAGAAGTGCTCACCAAGCCACTTTTCAATCATTTATCAGCAGTCCTGGCTAACCGGGGAGGTCCCAGTTGACTGGAGGTTAGCAAATGTGACGCCCATCCACAAGAAGGGCCTACGTATGTCAAGCATTGCAACAGGCTGCCCAGGGAAGTGGTTGAGTCACCATCCCTGGAGATATTTAAAAGACATGTAGATGTGGCATTTAAGGACATGGTTTAGTGGTGGACTTGGCAGTGCTAGGTTAACGGTTGGACTTGATGATCTTAAAGGTCTTTTCCAACCTAAATGATTCTATGATCTTTTGCGGAGGGGGACACACACACAAAAATCTTGCTGTTTGAAGCTATTGTTGCTGAATACTTCAATAATCAGGTTTAGCAAATCACAAACTTTCAAAGGTTTCATGCTGTGGGTTTATGTAAAGTACAATTTAATACTGAATTGGATAATGCTTGAGCTGGAGTTTGTAAGGATGCTTGACATCTGTAGTTAACTTTATGAAAAATGATGGGAATGACTTCCATCAGTCAAATGAAACATCTTAAATGTCAGGAGCTTAATCTTAACTTGTACACTTAAGTGAAGTTTTATGTTCTTATTTTAAAGAAAATGCAGAAGTAAGTGGGCTTTTTTTTTTTTTAAAACAAAATCTGTACTGGCTAAATGGTCACTCATCCTGTTCCTAAACATTTAGGAACTTTTGAAGCTGTAGTTGTGCAGAATTTTTGACACTCTTACTGCAATGTAAATGGAAGGTAGCAATAGCGCTGTTAGAAGTTGTAGAATGCCAACATGCTGCTTGTATAAGTCTAGATTTAATAAGCCTTATCAATACCATTCATGATGTTGCAACTGAAATACTATGCTTTTTATAAAAATCTTACTTTTCCCAACTTTTAAACAGATTTCAGTATTTGCTTGAAATTATACTTCGCACACATAACTGTAGCTTTGTATGAGCTTACCTTTGCATAAAATACGTTGAAAGAAAGCAGTTTCAGAGGCTACGGCCTGTTTTCTTTTCCGTTAGGTGTTCTGTAGGTTTCTGTAAAAGTGGTATACAAGTTGATATATTTTAGCAGATCCATGTAATATCTCTTTACATTATGACGAAACTGTATTTTCATGACCACTTTAAAATGATCAAAGTATGACCTGTTGCCAAAAAATGAGTATGATTTCTCCTTAGGCTTCATGGTCCAGCCTCCCTTTTGTCGGCACTAGTAATAGTGTGGTCTTCTGATCAGCAAGATCAGTGCAGTGGTTTGGATTGATGCTTGTCTGGCTAAATAGAAGATTAGCCAGAGCAGGAAAGACCACGTCTTTCAGCTGCAGTCACCTTTAGATCAGCTGAAGGTAACACAAAATAGCATTCTGAGAAAGACCATGGCAGTTAATTTAAAATATCACATCTCACAATGACTCTTTAATTCACAAAAGGAAAACTTCACATTGCTTGATAACTGTGCACCTATTTTCTATACATGGGAGGAAACAATATGTCCTTGTTATAAATTAAATTTATATTATCTCAGAAACATAGGCTTGGTTTTGAAAGGGGTGTTTTTATTATCTCTTACCTCCTGTCAGTTCTAGTAGACATAATTCTAGTAGAGAATTGCAAATTTTTAAAATAATGATTTATTTTTGGCATTTTTCTGGGCTTCAGTGTCAACATATAAAGAAGAACAAGTTGAGTGGGATGTAGATATGTAAATATTAGTATTGTGTCATTTGGACTTCTCTGTGATTTCACAACGGTAGTAAGAAATTTTTTTAATTTTTTTTTTTTTGTTTTTCAGGGAAGCAAGCAGGGGTTGGCAGTGTAAAAGTTTATGGAGTAGCCCAATATTTAATCTGCAATATTTAGAGTGGCCTTTAGTGAGTGTTACACAACTGTTCTGATTATCTATATTCACTGTTTTGCCTTTTTTTTTTTTTAAATGTACAGTCATCTTAGTTATTCCCTTTATGTAACTAATATCAAATGCTCTGGTTAAAGTACATAAGTACTACTCATAATGGAAATGATATATGAATAGAATACAACTGAATTTCTTCTGTAAATGGGATATTTTACATCCTTCTCCCCACATCCCAGTCATTCCTGTATCACACATACTTTAATTGTGTCCCGGTAGCCATATTTATGTAGTGTGGCTTTTTAAATTGTGAAAGAGAATATTTAAGAGAAACTCAACTTTTAAAAGTTTAGCTTTGATCTTGAGTATACGGTTAAAAGAGCTTTCACAATTTCAACTGTTTTGAAAGCTGTCTGCCTGTAATTTTAAAATCTTTGGCATAAAACATGACCCTTATTAACATGAGCATCTGCTTATAAGAGTAGAAAAAGCACCTGTTTTCTTTAACCTTAACCTTAATATTTCCTTTTCAGTATAAATACTTGTTGCTGCCTATAAAATAATTGTGCTTTTGGTTATCTTCAACCTTCTCCTGTTCTCTCTGCCTAGATTAGTGCTGTTCCTTTGATGTGCAGAATAAATTAAGATGCAAAATTATTTGGGATTTCTCCTCACTGTTAAGTTCAGAATGATCGAAAGTTTATTACCTGAAACTTAAATTCATAATGCTAACTTTTAGCTTTCCTGACTGAGGGGTGGTCTTAGACACAGCTGTTCACAGGATTTTTTTTCTCTCTTCTCCCCAGAAATTTCCTATCTGTCCCCATTGCTTGAAGACAACAGAAACCCCAGGTTTCTGGGGTTGCACTGAATCAGTAGCAAGCTTGTGATGTTATTACATATTATTGATAACATCTGGTTTTGCTATTCATACTGCTGTCTTTTTCTGGATAGCCTTACGGTTACAGCCTACAGAACTAACAAGAACACTTAAATGTTTTGAATTTGAAAGCATCAGTTTCTGGTAATTGAAGATGTGGCTTTTAAGGAATGACTTGGAAAATACTAATAAATCTTAATGGCATCCTTTAATGGTTTATATTTATCTTGACATTGTTTAAAATATTATTATATTGTGTATATAGATAAATTTCTATGGGAAAACGCGCACAGAGTATGATATACATGCCATGTTAATTTGTTTGACCATTTTTAGTGGTGGTTTGGGGGGCATGTTTGTTAACTCAATGTGAAATGACAATCTTTGTGTTAGTGCTCGCAGATCTGTTACAACTCTTTTTACAAGTAGCATGATTTATCTAGCTAGCACAGGCAGCAATAGCAGTGACGAGATGGAGGCACAGGCAGGCAGTTGGTGCCCTAAAGTTTCTAGACAGCTCAGAGAGACTATTCCTTTTTATGAAATGAAGACCAGCAACCTATTTCAGAGTTAGTGGAGCAAATACTATACTTGTGTGTTGTGAGACCACGTGTGAAATCCATCCTGCTTAAAACCAGTCACACTAGATAACTGGAGGGTTCTTGTGTGTAGTAAAGCTTTGGAAAGGAGAAACAGCATGCTCAGGAACTAGTTGTCTGTATTACCGTGCCAATGGGTACAAATGATCATGTCCTTCTGCCTGTTTATTGTGTAGTTTTGGTAAAGATTGACCTTTTTGCATTAGAGACTGTTAACTTGGATAATTCTGTGTATTTTGGGACTAGGTAATTAATCATAGAATCATAGAATTATTTAGGTTGGAAAAGACCTCTAAGATCATCAAGTCCAACCGTCGACCCAACACCACCATGTCCACTAAACCATGTCCCTAAGTGCCGCATCTACACGTCTTTTAAATACGTCCAGGGATGGTGACTCAACCGCTTCCCTGGGCAGCCTGTTCCAATGTTTAACCACTCTTTCAGTAAAGAAATTTTTCCTCACATCCAATCTAAACCTCCCCTGGCGCAACTTGAGGCCATTTCCTCTCGTCCTATCACTAGTTACTTGGGAGAAGAGACCGACACCCACCTCGCTACAACCTCCTTTCAGGTAGCTGTAGAGAGCGATGAGGTCTCCCCTCAGCCTCCTTTTCTCCAGGCTAAACAAGCCCAGTTCCCTCAGCTGCTCCTCATAAGACTTGTTCTCCAGACCCCTCACCAGCCTCGTTGCCCTTCTCTGGACACGCTCCAGCACCTCAACGTCCTTCTTGTAGTGAGGGGCCCAAAACTGAACACAGGATTCGAGCCTGTGCGGCCTCACCAGTGCCGAGTACAGGGGCACGATCACTTCCCTACTCCTGCTGGCCACACTATTTCTGATGCAGGCCAGGATGCCATTGGCCTTCTTGGCCGCCTGGGCACACTGCCGGCTCACATTCAGCTGGCTGTCGACCAACACCCCCAGGTCCTTTTCCGCCAGGCAATGGATGTTTCAATCCAACTGATGACCAAAGTTCTTTGAACCTGTCAAACATACTTGCTGATGTGTTTCCAAAACATGCCAATATCCAAAATTACAAGCTTGTTGGGCCCCTTGGGCAGATTGATGAGATAATTTTTGTGCATCTGGTAGAAATAAGTTGCACCATCCTAATGACTATTCATTGAAGTTCTGGATGGTTGTTTATGATGTAATCCATACTGTTACATGCTCAACTTCATTTACCATGCAGTAAGAGTTTTCTTAAATGTTTGTTGGGTACATGCTCTCCTGACCCACCTTCTCTCCTTGCCACATAGACTTTCCCTTGTATAGCCTTCAGATTGTAAGGGAATGGCGAGAGATTTTTTACAAGATGGCCTTTTTGCCTTAGTATATATAAGCAAAGCTCTAAAAATGGTTATGAAAAAGATTTTAATCTCACATGATTGAGCCTCCTATATATGGACCTTTGGACTCACTAGTTGTATTATCTCTAAGAATACAGTTCTTGTAGGAAAAGTAAACTACTTTTGGCACAGCATGTCTTGAGAATGTCCTGATTTCAAGGTCTTCCACCATTACTTTTTCTTCCCTTTTCTCTTGTACTGTTGTAGACAAAGGTTTTAAACATAAAAATAAAAAAGTGGATTTGTCAGCACTGTGTGCTGACTGTAAGTAAGGTATAGCTGCAGTTCCTTAGGAAGCTTTGTCTAAGTCAAGTTTACTGACAAGTTGTACACTTTCCCCTTTCCAAGCCTGTATCCATCAGCTGTATGTTTGATGTCTTTACAGTTGTGGGTTTGAAGGGTTATAAGCAGTACAGTATCAAATAATACCATAAGTATAGAATTGCACATAAAAACTCGTAACTTGTACTCAAATTAAGGGTGAACTGCAAGGCACTTAAACTGTATGATAAGCATAACACTGTTTTAACATAGTTGAAACGGGTCTGCTTATTGCCAGTTCTTGGATGGAGCATATTTTCACTGCACGGGAACAGACAAAAGCAACAAGGTAGCTGTGCCATAAAACGGGGATGCCAGTTTAGACTGGTAGAGGTGTTCCTGCCAAGGAATTGTGGCTGGACATACAGTTTTCATGTCTGTTACAGTGTGTGTAATAGCCAGCTGAAATTACATCTCTCTTGTGGTAGCTGCAATACAAATATTAGGGCAGGAATTACCAACTGTTTTTTAGAGTTTATAGTCTAAATGGATAAGACAGGCATGCAAAATGAGAAAAATACATGTATTACATAAGTGATTGTAGATTGACAGCAGTGGTGATAGCAAGGTCCTGGATATGGACTAGGGGTGAGCTGAACAAAGAAAATGGAATGAGAGGCAGATAGCTGAGATGAGGTGTGGTGAGAGGAGAAGGAGCAAGGAAGTGAGATGAAGACTGTAAAAGAAAGAAACGGTCAAGCCAATGTAGAAAAGACAGTCAGTGAGATGTACGGAGAATCTTCCATATGTCCTGGAAACCAAAGGTACCGGCCTTGGTCACCTCTGGTCCTGTCACCTGGGGTACTTGTCTGGCTTCATCTGACTGGCCATCTCCACTGGACAGAATATTTGGCAGTGTGGTCATACTTATCACCCTACTGATTCACTAAACCCCAAAGTTGGCACAAAAGGGCCAATTGTTATTTTCAGGGTATTTCCCAGTGGAAGTCCCTGTGGCAGGAGATGGAATGCTACAGGAAAGACATGGGAAAAAAAAATAATTGAGATAGAAAAGGAAGGAACGCTATGTTCAGTAATCAGGCTTTATAAATCAGTTGTCATATAAAATTGTTACCTGAACTGTGTGCTTCTGAAAGACCTCCTCTTAGACAGTACAGCGAGGGTTTTTTTTCTTAATGAGTTTCACCTGGTCAATAATCAAAGATACTAGATCAAAAGTACCAGTTATGTTAATGAAACCTTAAACTTTACACTTCAGACTTCATAGCTGTTACATACCAAATATTTTGATTTTTCTATCCAAAGATGCACATACTCTCAAACTGTGTGTGTTCATTGATGTTATTTCCACTGTTCCATGTTTTAAGATACTCAGTAATCACTTCTGTAATTTACATCAGTCTTGTACGTAATGTGGTGATATGCTAAAACGTAGTCCTTGGCAGGAATATATTTCAGCACCAAGTTCAAATGCAGTTTTTATTCTAAAACTGCTTTTGAGACTCTTTAAGCATTGGAGAAAGGGGTTGTTTTTTGTTTTGGGTTTTTTTAAATGCCAACATTTATTCTTAATCGTAAGTTGCTTAAGGCTAGAATGGAGGAATCAAGTCTGACTCCTTTGTGTTCTGATAAGATACTACATCTCACCCATTTACTCTTGAATTGAAAGCAGTTAACTTTCTACCTAAATAATGTATTCCAGAAAGTTATCTGACCTTGATTTCGGAGCTGCTCAAGACCTCAAAGCTCCACCAGTTTTCTTGTCAGAAGTTCTTTCTAATTACAGACATTAATTACCATGTATTTATTGTATGTTTAATTATTTGGTGTTTTTTGTACTTAAAGGTTCTTAAAAACTTTTTTTTTTAATTCTCAAAGGTTCTATCTAGTTATCTTGAAGTGTAAACTTTTTTTTCCATGGTTTTTGGGTGTAAATATTTATTGAACTGTAACTTCTAAACCTAGAAGTCCCATCTTAATCCATTGTAATGAACTTACTTGCTTAGGATAGAACAGCTCAGGTATTGGCAATGTCCCACATCTCTTGAACACAAGAGAGCACCTCAAAAATCATTACTGTGTTTCTTCAATAAAACACCATACAGGGGTTTCAGGTGACAGGGTGTTCAGCTAATAAAATATATATGAAATAGCTCCTCAGAAATTACTTTTAAATTGCTGTAAAAAGAAATCCTCTCTGTGGACAGTGCTGTTTTAGTTTGGTTTAGACTTTTTGTATATCGTTTGTATATCGTTCCCTGGCTGTTCGAGAGCAGTTGGAATGTGTTGTAGGGAGTGAGAAGATCCTTTAACTACTATACAGGAGTTTGAATATTAACAATGGTAACAAGCAATTTCCCTTACTTTAAAAAAAAAAAAAAAAACGTTAAAATGTATAGTTCACTGCAGAAATGCTAATAAGCTGGAATAGAGAAACGTAACAAGGGAAGTTAGTACTTTATATAGATATTTTAGTGCTTTGAGTTTTCACCTAGAGAGTAAATCTAGAAGGGACTTAGTAAATCAGCTTAAGTATCTGTTGGAATTGGTTTTTAACTTGCATTCATCTGTACTTGAAGCCTAGTTTAAGATGTTGACTTATATAAGTTTATACTAAATTTAAAATACAAATCTAGTTCTTAGAATTGAGCGAATTAGAATAGATTTTTGTTTTCTTTCCATTCTTGTCTAAGTAAGTACCAGCAAGCTTTATGGGCTTGTTATTTAGATGGGTTTTATGCCAAAACATTTTACATCCTGTGTTTTTAACGGGATGTATCTAGCTGTTTTGCTAGAGACCACCGAGTTTTCACCCACAAAATGCTGCAGTTGTAGAATCTGTGAATGATTGTTTTTTGTATCATATTTGGGCAGACTTCTCATACCCTGAAGCAGCAAATTGGCTGTTTAAACTATGTAACTAAAATTATCTGTCTTCTAGAAAATTGTTGGATTGGGGTGGTATCCATTTTGCTTGTTGCACCTGCTTTAAAATTAATCTGCAAGCCCCATGGATGGGTCAGATTCGTTACTTTTTTAATGTTTCTGTTAATAAAAAACAAAACAAAACCCCAAACAAACCTGCCTAAATCTGAATTCTTCTGTGTTCTGTCCTTTCTTTCAAGTTTTCTGTGACTTTTCATTGACAATAAGGTGTGATTGATTATTTAACTGCAGCACAGAATAGAGTTACTACAAAGGTGTACCTGTGGGTGTAGTTTCAAAGAGCATTTCTCTTTGTGATGCTGTTGGTATAAGCAGTGCCACCCCCTTATTTGTGTTTGGGTTTTCATGTGGTGAACCTGATCAGGAAGCTGGTCCAGATTAAAAAATAGCTGAGCAAGGAAAATAATGATTATTTTTAACCCAGATCAGTTATGAGTGACATACTGATGTTTGGAAGTGATGGGTAACTGAAGAAACATTTCTAGAAAGTAAAACCTGAGATAGCTGAAATTCAGGTGGGTATGGGGTTTTCTTACTAGTTTTTTGTTTGTATTTTATTTCTCAGTATCAATAAATGATATTTTGCATACACTTAGGCGGAGATGTACATATTAGCTGGAGGAGGAACATAAGTCAATTTCTCTCTGGTCAAGTTATGCTAACGAAGCTATGATCTGGGTATGGCTTGAAGTCCCAGCTGAGCTAAGCACTCAGCTAGTTGTAGTCCTGCTCCCCCCTGCACATTCCTGCCTTCTCTCGGTTGTGCCAGCTCTGTCACTAGGCCAACAGGGAGGCAGCTCAGGAAGCTAAACTGGCTGAAACGTAACCTTCCAAAAATATATTTTCTGCTGGCCTTGCTCCATGAAGCAGCTCACCATGGAGACCAACGAGAGCCAGAGCTCACCTGTGGCCAGGAGCAGCAGGAGAGCCCATTGCTGTACCTCTGACTTGTGTTACTGTGTAGCCTCCGGACAGCAGGAGTGTGACCTCCTGAGAGGTGGCTGCATGTACTTCTAAGCAGCCCTGCTGTCCTGCTCTCTGCACTGCCTGCCTGTCCCTCCACGCTACCGCTGCATGACCCCTGCCTGGTTTCAGCAATCACCTCTCCCCTCTGCTCCCCTGGCACCCTTGCAGTTCTCTGTCGCCTCCTGCAAAGTGCTGCTCAAACTGGAGGGGAGAGGAGGAGGGATGGGAAGGTGAAATGAGCCTTGAGCTTGTGGACTTCAGTTTGAGGAATGCTGGTTTGAGAGATGTGGTGGCTGGCATATGAATAGGGACTCTTCATAAAGGAGACAACTTGTCTGCTTTAGCCAATAAAGCAGTTAACGTCAAGAATACTTCAGAACTGGCAACTCCCGTGGAGGTCTGCAGGGCTTCCAGAGCATCAGTAGTACATTTCTTTTGGTTTCTTGTTTGCAAGGCCTTTTTGAAGTTTAATAATAAAAAATGTAACAGAAGAGCTACTGCTTGTGCCTTTTAAGCTAATATACTCTACCAAGTGGTAGTACTTCAGTATCCATTAAATAGCACAGCTGGCACAGAATAACGAGAGTGTGATCTGTTTGGGTAGTGTTATTGATAAAAGAGAGTATAATATAAATATTAAGAATTAATGTAGTGTACCCTAGGAGCACACATGTTGGTTGGTGTGTTCCCCCTGCCTTCAATGTATGTTTTCCAATGTGGAAGTTCATCAGAAAAAAATAAATTGTGTAGTTGTAGAGGGTAAATTTTGGAGGGTTTAGTCCCAAGTAAAGACAGGACCCTGTTGTGGAATTGATATAATTTTCAAAGGGTGCTATGGGTGCTGCTTTGACATAGTCATGGCTAGTAATGGTGATAAAGTCTTGGCATCTTCAGTGGTCTCTAGAATTAATCCTTTACAAGAGAAAATGGGCATTCGATATAGTCATCAGATGCTAGCAAAATGGGTGGGCAAGGACAAGCTTGTCCATGCTAGCTATAAACCAAATCAGGTTGTTTTCCATATGCAGGAGTGTTTGAAGTTTTAGTGTGGTATTTTAAACTACATCAACCTCATTCTTAATATCTAGAAGTTGCAGAAGTTTGCAGCGTGTAAGATTTACTCATAAAATAACACAGAATCATAAAGCCAGCATGAACTCTTATGTAGAGATTACCGCTGAATGCAGTTGGTAGAGAAACAAAAAAATCTATATGAAGGCTTTGAGGGCTACAGTATTTCAGGTAATATTTGATGCTGTACAGTACTCAGAATTCCCTGTAGCCGAGGAGAGGTGGAGGTGTGTGAGGTTTGTGTGAGGCTGAAGCTTAGGCTACTGTCCCAGCACCAGGAAAGTTCGGTGCACTTCTTAGTCCTTTCATTTAGGATTTTTTTTTTTTTTTAATGGAGTTGTGTCACTCTTGCTCATTCAGAGAGGATTACAGGTGAGTAGTCTTATGTATTTATGAATCCCAGTCTTGGATATGACTGCTGTGTGAGAGGATGTGCTGCACGTATTCAGGCATCATAGTTGTTGATTAGAAAACATGCATGTGCTATCAAGACGAGAATCCAGAAAGGTTATTTTTATCCTTAAAGATTATCTGCCACTTAAGATAACAGGTGATAATTTCAGTACAATAAGGTCAATATGACTTTTCTGTGTGGTTGAAGGTACCAATGCTTATAGATGTCATGTGACACACAAAGTCGACAGTTTAATCCTGAAAACTTTCCACAGAAATTATTTTCCAATGACACTTAGTCAAACTTGTTAATGGAAGGAATCTTATGGAAGGACTTGTTTAAATAACAAGCGAGGTGAGGAATTGGTTGGATGGTCTCATCCAGAGGGTAGTGGTCAACGACTCAATGTGCAGATGGAGATTGGTGACGAGTGGCGTCCCGCAGGGGTCTGTATTGGGACTGGTACTGTTTAATATCTTTGACAATGACATAGACAGTGGGATCGAGTGCA
>NW_008794621.1:2138535-2140736 GCF_000699145.1 Aptenodytes forsteri | reverse complement strand
TTATTGCAGGGGGGTTGGACTAGATGACCTTTAAAGGTCCCTTCCAATCCAAACTATTCAGTGATTCTATGAAATAAAAGTATGTATGACTTTGTTGGTGAGGGAAGCTTCATTTTATTGTAAACTTCTGTTCTTCAAAATGGGCACCTTCACTATACAAAGTCTTTCAAACTACAAATTTGGGACAATAAAATGCCTAAAGAAGAGCCTTCAGTAATGTCTTGGGAAGAGTTAAGTCTTACAAAAAAAAGAATAAAATCAGATTTTTTTTCATTTCCCATCATCTCACCCCAGATAATACTCTTCCAGGTAATAAATATATAGTTGGTAATAGAGATTTAGAAAGGTGTCCCAGGGAAAAATAGAATTATGTAAATACTAGCAAATCATGAGGTCCACAACTGATGGTATTGAGGAATTTTAAAATGTGGCTGGGTTTGCAAGCCATGTGTGCATTCTTACGTTACAATCCATTATTTTGAAAAGTAAAAGAGAGCTAACTTTTTAATAAAACCAGTGTTTCTGTGACAATTATTTTGCAATACTAATTAAAGATAAAATTAGGAACAGGTTCCTAACCTTCTTTTAGGAAGAATGGTATAACAAAATTCAGTGCAAGATCCTACGGAAGGGCAAGGTGGTATTTGTTTCTCTGATCTCTTAAGTTACTTGACACTTGTTCCCTGACAGATTTCATTTGCTTGCACTCTTGTGTCCACTTGCTCAACAAGCAGCAAGACTTGTGCCCAAGTGGTTTAACCAGGGTCCCTTGTGAGTGACCCAGGACAAGAAAAAAGCTGTCAAATCCTCATGACATCTCTGGGGTTCCTCTTGACAGGTAATGCCAAACTAATTTTTGGATAATTTCTATCTTTTGACTGTCATCGGGTGTTGTGGTGTGGTTGTCTCAATCTTCAGGTTCCATAAATCTTAGGATGGGCAGCTGTTCATCGTCTGTTTTTCCCTTTTTTTTTTTTTTTTTTTTTTTTTTTTTTTTTTTTTTTTTTTTTTTTTTTTTTTTTTTTTTTTTTTTTTTTTTTTTTTTTTTTTTTTTTTTTTTTTTTTTTTTTTTTTTTTTTTTTTTTTTTTTTTTTTTTTTTTTTTTTTTTTTTTTTTTTTTTTTTTTTTTTTTTTTTTTTTTTTTTTTTTTTTTTTTTTTTTTTTTTTTTTTTTTTTTTTTTTTTTTTTTTTTTTTTTTTTTTTTTTTTTTTTTTTTTTTTTTTTTTTTTTTTTTTTTTTTTTTTTTTTTTTTTTTTTTTTTGTTTTTAAATTTATGTTCTAAATCTGTGTCGGTAGTCTGTTTTCCCACAGATGGGCTAACAGGAAAAATAACGATACATGCAATGTGATGCAACCTCAATGCCATCCTCCTTGTGTTAGGCTGCAGGCTTTTCCACTGGCAAGTTGTCTCTGCTGTGGTCTGATCAGAGAACAAGCCTTACTGCTGGGACAACTGTTGTGGGAACGGTGCTCTTTCTTATCAGGACAAGCTAAGCTTTAATCCTTGTTCTGTTGCTTGTTCTGGTGTGTAGGCACTGACACACGCACACACAAACACCCATGTTTCCATTCATGCTGAATATCCTTCTAATATTACTTTTACAGATCTTTACAATATTAGGAAGAGATTTATACAAAGCGGGCAATTCATTATGGATTCTGTAGAAAGGTATGTTTATTCTTTGCTAAAAGAAAATGCTGCGTGGTGTTAACATTGGACAGCAGTTGTTTAATGTGGTATAATCCACATCCAACACAATAAAGCTTTGTAGGGCTCTATATGGAGAGATCTGGGTCACTACAGAAATTTCTGTAGTGTTTCAGCAGCGTTCAAGAAGGAAACATTATATAAGACCCAAAAAGGATTTTTTTTTTTTTTATAACGACAATAATACAAGGCGATATAATACAAAGACCTTTTAGCTGTGTTAGTTGTAAAGCACTAAAAAAAAAGATTTTTTCATTTAATGGAACTTTGCTCTCCACTGTACAGGTAGATCAAACTACAGTTTTTGGTAACTTCAATTTCAAATAGGAAAATACTTTTTAGAGCATGGATCAGCTAGACTAATGGGGAGTGTGTTAAATCACTAACAGAGGAGTACTCAAAACTAAAGAAGATATTGTAGGGGGGATTGACAAGTGTCGTGGTTTAATCCCAGCCCCCAACTAAGCACCACACAGCCGCTTACTCACTCCCC
>NW_008794621.1:2119237-2138334 GCF_000699145.1 Aptenodytes forsteri | reverse complement strand
GCTGAGCATGACGTCATATGGTATGGAATATCCCTTTGGTCAGTTGGGGTCAGCTGTCCTGGCTGTGTCCCCTCCCAACTTCTTGTGCACCCCCAGCCTGCTCGCTGGTGGGGTGGGGAGAGAATCAGAAAAGGCCTTGACCCTAAGCGCTGCTCAGCAATAATGAAAATATCCCTGTGTTATAAACACTGTTTCCAGCACAAATGCAAAACATAGCCCCATACTTACTACTATGAAGAAAATTAACCCTACCCCAGCCAAAACCAGCACAACAAGTTATTTAATTGCATAGAAGTTGACTGTAAGAGATTCAGCAGTGAAAAGAAGAAAATGGTTCCTTGGATGCACAAATATGATTATACTTGAGTTTTACTTAAATCTGCTGGGCATGTCCTAATAATCAGAATTCTAATCGGTGTAGCCCAAAGCATGGACAGGCATCTGTGCAGTCAGGTTACCATGGTTTAACAAATCAGCCACATTAACTAAATGTGCTTTTGCTCTTTTTCATTGCAAATGCAAAGAATAAAATTTTAACCTAAACCTGCTTTTTGGCAGATGCAGTTCAGTGGTGACAAAAGGTACCCTGAGATTGCAGATCTTGCTTCACATCAGTTGCCAGTGAAGAGTCTACATAGTTTTGATTTAGAGGAGTAACTAACTATTGTTAATCTTCCCCTTTTACACAATGAATTGGGGTCATAGGGGAGATGAAGTTAAATGATTATTAGAATTCCTTCTTAAAGTGGGAAGAAAAAATGTACAAGAAGCACGTGAGGAGGCATGTAAACAGAACTAAGAAAATCAGGAGCCTTTCAAATGTGATCAAAAGAGTTCTATGCAGAAAAGGGAGAAATGGTAAATACAGAAGACTATTTTTAAAAGAACCCAGATTTAATGATATCTTGGGAGGATGGGATTGTCAGTTTTTCAAGAAACAAAAAACATGTATAAAAGCTAGATATTCAGGTAACACCAGGTTCCTTGTATCCAAGTGCTAAGAACTTGCTGATAGCGAAAGAGGAACCAATGGATGGATGAAGAAGGGCGCATATTGAGAATACATATTGAAACTGTTATTTATCTATTTATTTATTTGTATAAAACACAGTGGCGTGGTCTTAGCTTTGATAACATCTTACTGAATCTGCTTAACATTTTGGTAAGAAAGACCTTGCAGGCTTTTCAGTGTTGTTTCTGTTAATGTATTGGAAGACTGTGTGGAAAACATGTCAAAAACATAAAAGCAAAACTTAACCCTTCCTGAAATGTTCGAATGAACAGTATTTCAGAGACTAAAATATTACAAAATATAAACTCAATGCCATTTACTTAATTAGAAAATTTGGCACTTTGCTGGCTTTGATGACTTCGCAAGAGCTGTGAGCTTCAAGTTTTAGGAGGCTTTTATGGTTAAATATTGGAGAGCTGACTCACTATATTTAAATAGTTTCAAGCCAGGCATCCTTTTCAAGAATTAAGCTAGATTCTCTCTTCCTCTTAGGCCCCATTACTTGACTTAATTGTTGTAGCCTTCTACGTTATCTTCCCATATCCTTACCTTTCTCCTTGATCCTATATCCAGGAAGCATTTCCATAGCAGTGATGCTTAAAACTTCAGTCCTGTTCCTGCTGTTTTGTTGTTGTGTGAAAATGACGCTTTTTGTATATGCTGTTCCTCAGGACATTTTTAAAGAGATTCAGAATTTCCACAAATAAAATAATTCAGTAGTCCTTGCTTGTTTAACCTAATGTCGCAGTTTGGAGTTCTGTGTTCTGGCTGTTTCTTTTAAAAGGATGTAGTTAATCTGGCAGACATTCACAGAAAACAATATGGTGGTGTGGATCTGGAGAAATTGTTTTAGTAAGAAATTGAAAAATATTTGCATGTGTGTAAGTTGTTTTAAAAATGATACCAAGTAAAATATAAGTCTTGTTTCTCTGGAAGTTTAGAGTAAGAGGATCGTTTTTTGGAGAGCGATTAAAAAATAAAACAAGGAACATTTTTCCACATCCTCAGAAGGATTAATGGGGACAGTGGAGGAAACGGCTTGTATGCTCCTGTTCAAGATGCATGTTCATTAAAGACCTAGAGTTTTCAAAATGTGCTGAGGTGATTTGAAACTCCCATTTAATGCCGTGTATATGTATGCACCTATTGAATAGAACAGTTGTAACAACCTACTACCTGGATGAAATGTGTGATTAACTTTTATATTGCATTAGGATAGGCCAAAATATGGGGTGCCACACCTCAGGGTAAGGGAATGCAGGTCTTAAAATGTCATGCTAGAGCGAAGTGGAGAGGTGTAGGATCAGTGTCACATAAATCAGTCTTAAATGTCATGAAGTATTTAAGTTTTAGCACAACATTGCTGCCTGCTGCAGTTCTCCCTGCTCGTCTAACTCAGGTGTTTGAGTTGGTCTTTAATCTTCAGTTCTACTATAATTGTGGTGAATATAAGAGCTTTTCTGTCAGAACGAGCATGTTTTTTTAAGGAATTGCTAATGAACAGTGTTCCAACAAAAGTTTAATTAATTTGCCTAAATTTGAGCATTTTGCTAAAATGATCACTTTTAAGGAGAACTGCAGAGAATTAATTTAATACTAACATGCCATTTCAAAATTTTACATAATGATCTCTTCAAGATCTTCAAGATTCAAGTTGGCAGTCCTGAAGTTAAACAAACCAACAAGGTTCCTAATTTGCTTTTCTTTATGGTTTTTTTTTTTTCCCGTTTTTTAAATGGTATCAGGTATTTTTATATAGCACCAAGGTGGGGTGGGGTGAGGGGGAAGAAGTAAAAAGTTGCTGATCACTTTGAATCCAAATATACTGAAACATATACAGCAAAACAGATCGAGTCGTGAGGATCTGGGTGTTAAAAAGGAGGAGTAAGAAAAGAAAAGAAAGCCTCCTGTGAGTTTGAGGAGCAGGCGTTTGGCAGCGGCAGGAGGTGCCGGCAGAGGAATGCTGCTGAGAGGGCGAGTTGCCGGTGTGATCCTGCATCAGCCTTCTCGCCGCGTGTTCAAAGAGGGCTCTGAGGGCGGCGCGCCGAAACGGCAAGCTTGTGTGCTGAAGCTTGTGTGTGGTTGCAATAATTTTGTTTTCATAGGAGCCAGAAGGCTTTACAGTTTAGCTTGGGTTTTGCCAGTTTTGTGGGTTCGCCCCCCTCCCCCCCGCTTTGGAAAGGGCTAAGGAGAGAAAAGGAGTGTACATTTATTACTGTATTTTAATCATAAGTCTGACAACATGCTCATTTAATAAAAAACTTGAGGTAAAACTCCACCTGTTAGCATAAGCGAAGGTAGAAACTAGATTTTGCAACTTCACCTCTACCATTCATCATTTGTTTTCCATAATTGCAGCCAGCGGCACCAAACTCTTTCTCAGCATGTTTAGTTTCTTCTTGCATCTCCTTCATTGTCGTTTTTAACTGTGTTATGGTTTGTTAGCACTGCTGCTTTTTCATCCTTCTAGTACTTAGGCACCTTCAATATTAATTTTCTTAGTAATCATTGCCAAGTGGATGAAGGGCAAGGATTATGACTGACCTTAGTTTAGCTTGTTTTACTTTTAAAACACCATCTCCCCAAAAATGCATTCGCTGTTTGGGGGTGAATTGTTGTTACATTGTCATTTGTCAGACTGTGCAAGGCAAGGGCCTTCTAGGACACCTGAAAGAAGAGGAGTTGATCTGAAGGATGGTGGCATGCGTGGGCAGGCAAGGAGAGCGTTTCGTGCCCCTTTTGCTGTATTTCTCAGGGGTTTCTTCCTGTTCTGCTGAACACTCGTATGCCTTTAAACCCCTGTGTTTCCACGGGAGAACATTCCAGCTCTGGCACCTCTTAACGTCTGTTCTGTCTCCAAACATTAAAGTGAATTAGTCAGTCTTTGCTGATGTACAGAAATCTTTTATTTTTTTTTCCAAGTAATTATAAAGTGAAGAGGTCCTTTTTGTGACCATTGGGGGAATGAGGCTCTTGGAGCTGACCACACTCAGTAATTACTAGTTCAGGGCAAATGCTTTATTTAGGTGCTACATCTCTTATGTACATGTGAGGTCTGGTACGTGGGAGTCCCGTGTTCCAGAAACCTAAGTTTTGCTTTCCAATTGAAAGAACTTGGCTTCATGGTAGTGAAGGAAGAGGTCCTTTTTGTGACCATTGGGGGAATGAGGCTCTTGGAGCTGACCACACTCAGTAATTACTAGTTCAGGGCAAATGCTTTATTTAGGTGCTACATCTCTTATGTATTTTTTAGGTGTGGTGTGTGGGAGGTGGGTGTTCCAGAAACCTAAGTTTTGCTTTCCAATTGAAAGAACTTGGCTTCATGGTAGTGAAGATACGCTAGCCAAAATAAATAGAAGGTCAAAGTATGGGCTATTTTAAGTCCTAAGTAGGATACCAGGATTCTTAAATCATATAGAATTTGCCACCATGGATTACATCACGACTCTGAAGACGCAGGATTTGCCACATCAGATAAGGTTATCCATTTAATCCGTTGTATTAGCCAGTTACAAAATGGGCAGTATTTGGCTACCAGCAAAACTCAAAGGACTGATTGCAGTACCATTTCAGCCGCCTTCACCTATCTTCTGGCAGCAATAACATGGCAATAAAACAATCATTATTTTACTCAGCAACATTTTTCTTAACGTGGTAAATTGGTTCCTCTATTTATTAGTCTGTTTGCTGTCTCAAATGCCTGTAGGACTTCCACTTTTATCCAAAATTTGTTTTGTGAGGAAAAATTAAAAGCTGCTTTGCTGTAGTGACAACTCTGGTTAATAAGCAGAGGATGTAATGAGTTACTTCAAAATTGTTTATGTATAACTTGAAATGCTCAGATTTATACTCTCAGTTTGTACTTAATCTCTGAGGCGACAGTATCCAGGTGAAATTATTCCATGCTGTAGAATAACCATTAGCATCAACAGTGTTCAAAAACTCTGAGCTGAGATTACTTATCATAATGTATCTGTGGGGATTTGGCTGTGCTTTCTTCAAGTATTTCCAATTGTGAGAGTTTAAAAGAGGAGAAAGATGTACTGGAATGAGCTTCAGGGAGGGGCAGGTTCTATGCTGTGTGGCTCATCATAGGGCAAACAGAAAAACAGAAGTTGAGTGGAGTTGCTAGCGTTCGAAGGAATCGAGTAGGTAAGCTTCATGTTCTGTCATAAGATTTTGGGCTGGTAAAGGTAATGCAAATTTTGCCATCATTTGGGGTTAATTTTTAAATAGAGGATTTACTGCATGAATTGTGGATTATCTCTTAAAGCATGTTTTCCCTTTGACATATTATGTCCTCAGTATTCTTCATGAAGGATCTAGAAAAATAGGCTGCTTTATAAATTGTGTTCCATCCTTGCTGCTTATATTTTTGCAGGGTGAAAATGCACTGTTAAATCTAAATACACCAACTGTAATCAAATATCAAGCAATATTTAACATGGTATGCAAGGGTGGAAATTATGAAACATGAAGGATGTTGAATCTGAAATAAATCAATTTCTATTTAGTATTATTCTGTAAAAAGTTTATATGGAAAAATAGGTCCTGAAGGGAAAAATGAGGGACAGGGAGAGAGATAAAAAGTAGGTTGCAGAGTGGTTTGTATCTGTAAATGTTTGACAGTGATTTTGTTTCCATATACTGAAAGCCATAAAAAAGATTAAAACTAACTTCAGTTTTAAAAGAAATCAGTTTTAAGACATCTGTAACATTCCTGTAAGAAGCCACTCATCCAACTGTAATGAAATTAGATTTCTTGTTTTGAATAGGTCACCTCTGTCACCAAGTATTTTGTGTGTGAGATTAGTCTTGCAGCACGTGCCAGGCAGGTGTGCCGATGGTCGCTGTAATACTGGCTCTGAATTGGGGATGCTTCTTGTCTGAATCCCTGTATAAATGTAAACATCCAAACACTTGGGGCCCATGAATTTTGAACTTTGAGAGGAAATTATCACAGTTAGTTTTTCCTATTTCATTGTGTTCAGTTGCCTAGCAAATTATTTGTGATGCCTACTCCTAGTGTCTAGTTTAGATGCAATTTAGACAACCAAAATTTGGACTCTGTTTCTTACACACTAAATGGAAAGAGATCAGTCTCTGTGGGGCGAAGGCATTGATTGACAGCGTTTAGGTTTGACCTAAAATACAGGATGAATCTGGTGTCTACTTAAATAATAAAAACCTTTCCTCCATGCTCCCTAGGTCTTCCTTTGCGCCTTTCCACTTGAAGTAAAGAATTTACTTTTTTAAAATTTTTTTTTACTCCAGGTGAGGTAGAAAAAAAAATGGGTCTGTAAGAGGCAAAATCTAGAAATGTGATGGGTCTATTCCTGCACAAAGTACTTTAACTGTTAGCTATCTTAAGTAATAGTTTTGAGGAGTTTAAAAGAGGTGACAACATTAACATGCTTGGTGGAAGGGAGAAGGGGGAGTTTTACTTAGTATTAAGCAATGTGTGCATATTTTTATATAGATATAAACAATTTGCCGTTGCCATCACTTCTGATAATTCCTGAACTCCAAGGCATCAGGAGAAAGAGCCCCTTCTGGGCTCCTTTGTGGAGAGCTAATTTTACCTTTAAGCTGCAAATACAACAGACTTCATGTCTCTTAGTGGAGACTTCATGGGTTTTCAGGAAAAAAAAAATTTTTTGTTGTCTCCCACTTGCTTCTGTAGTTTTTTTTGTTTTGAGGCTACATCCTCTTACCTGGGAGGAGGTTAAGGAGGGGCACCCTCAAGCTCTCCCATTTCAAACAGGCTCACACAACAGGTGTCAAGGAACAAAAAAACCACGCGTAGCTCGCGCTACAGTTTGTGTGGAGAGATTCAACTATGTCGCAGGAAAACACGGCTCCAATCTGGCATATAGCTTAGGTCCACAACAAGGCAATTGTGAAGGCTTCAGGAAGGCTTCCCAGGAGCCTCCTGATTTTCCAAGGAGGTCTGGTCCCTACTGCTGTTACAGCCATCAAACAGAAGGATGAAGTTTGGCTCCCAGCCAAACATGCTCCACTTCACACAGGTTATTATATCTGCAAGGTCACAGTTTCTGTGAAAGATACCACTTTTGTTAGGTATTCAAGTAAACTTCTGTATTTCTATTGTGTGGGCTATTGCCAGTTGTTTTTGAGATGAGAATGCTTCATGATGAAAAGTGCCCAACATGGATGACCCTAGGATGGAAAGTCATGTGCAAGTTAGAAAGTTTTCCTTTTGTGGTAAAGTGTCTCTTACATGGTACATGTAAATTGAAACATAGCACAATTTGAGTTTGAAATAACTTGTAGAGTCCGTTCTTTCATAGTTTTAAGAACTTAGGAAAAACCCACGCTAGCCACTTTTAAATTTTTTTACTCCCACAAACACTGGTTTCAGCAGAATACTTTTTTTTTTTTTTTAAGTAACAGTCATCTTTTCATACATGTATCTCATGTTCCCAAATAACTTTAACTTTTAAAGAGGACCCAAAATGGGGAGGAAAAGAAATGGTTAGTCTCCTGCTTTGTCACTATTATGATGAAACAAAACTCTGCAGCTAAAAGAACAATTTGAAAAAGTGAATTTGAAAATATCTGAGAGCTTGTTTTTTTAAAATAAATAAATGTTTGTTATTCTAACTGTCCCCTAGGCAGTAACTTCAATTTATTTCACAGGAGGCAGCTATAATATTGAAACCTTCCTAGCCTTGCTACAGATGAGAACCACTACATTCTGTTCCCTCCACTCTCCTCCCAAGTATTGGGCTTTTCCCTTTAAAAAACTTAAGGATTTTTCCTGAAGCTGTCAAGTACAACTCATTTCCATTTTTTTGTTTGTTTACTTGATTGATCTGAGTGTTAATTATGAAGTTAAGAAAGAAGCAGGTGTTGAAACCATTTAAACTTTTTAACTTGCATTTAAAGAGTGTTTTAATAAAACTTCAAATTGAATATAGTCTTTTTGTTCGTTCTTTGATAGTAAACAGCTGTGAGAACCCAGTTCTGTAGTTCTAAAACACTCAAGTATTACAGTGCTGGTGCAGTTGAAAAAATCTTATATGGACTTAATTTTTGAGCTTTCTGAATTGTAATGATTGATTTCAGTGTTGGTATAAAGCATGGTGGCTAACATGTTTCAAGTTTAGGTAAACCATGGCTATAACACTTTACAATGGTTATGGAACCCATTTTGAGAAAGGTATTTTAGGAAGTGGCAGAGTTTAAACTATGAAGGTTACATCCTTGTGTTGTTATTGAAGACAAAAGAAATCTGAAGTGCCAGGCAGTTTCAAGTTTTAAAAATAATTAACAATTTGAAAAATACTATTCTACTGACTATGCTAAATAGAATTGTTCAAAGAAATGAATGAAAAAGGTAAAGTACTCCTGATTATGATTTATCCATCTATCAATGAGTTTGCAATTTTAATATACCTCCAAAACTCGCAGCATTTCTGTTGGTTTGTTTTTTGTCATAACTGCTTTATTTCCACAGAAATTGATGTTAAATGTAGAGGGTTTGATAATACTTCTTTTTACTCTACCTTTTTAAGCAAATACTTTAAATAAGAGTAGGAAATAAAAGTGCAGAGGAGTTCGGTGTTCTAGTGGTTGGGATTATGTCCTTTTATTTTGTTTTTTTTAAATAGCATAGGCCAAACAAGAAACAGTCTTTGAAAATGGTCGAGGCAAAATGACGGTATGTGTTTATATCGCTTAGCCATGATCAGAATATTATCAAGTGCTTGATAATATGCTTGGTAATATGTGAATGAATAGGTTCAAGTGCTTGTCAGCCTGAGTGCTAACTACCTGTACACAGGCACCTTTCTCCAGTTACTCCATTGTATTCATTGGGCTTTCCAGATATTAAAATTTCTGAAGGAGGAAAAAGCCCTAGTCATCTCTTTCTTTTTTAACTACAATTTTGTGGTATAAAACGCCTTAAAATTATGTTAATGCACTTCAGTTACGTTTTCTGCTCTCTACTTGTAGGTCTGAGAGCAAGACATACAGAGGATCTAGCACTGTGGCAGCTAGTGGTTTGAAAGGCCACTTTTTCATTTGAAAAGAATATGTGCAAAAGATCGGTTTACAGACAAGGCACCTTTGCTTCTCCCTACCTCTTCTGAGACGTGCTATGGTTTGGGGTTTTTCCTTCCCTGATTTTTAAAAGGTGTGTGCTAGGAATTAATGTGTACAGAAAATATCCCCCAAAGTTAATGGTTGATTCTGCAACCAGAGCATGCAGAACTAAGTTAATGCCAGTTTTTAGATCAGCTTTGCAACCGTGAGCCGTCTTTTAATGGGGCGACCAGTTACCGTGAGCGAAAGGAGGAGTACGATTGCAGCTTGTCCATGTGGCCTTTCTTACACAAGGGGAACGCACGCGTTGTTCAGACCATTCCCAACCTGGGGAGATTTGCAGAATTGCAAATGCTAGAATTTCTACAGGCCTTTGACTGTGACTTTTTTTTTTTTAAAGTATCTACTGTGTTTACACTGATGCCTTGTCTTCTTTGACTTGAGAGATTAGCATAACTTGTTGCCACTGCTTAGTCTCTGAGGGAAAGAGACCTGTTTTTACTTTACAAAGCCAAGTAATAAATCTTAGTGAAGTTATGGCAGTTCCTAACTTTCACTCCTGTTAACAAGGTTTAGATAAGTGCTGGTCCTGGTTTGTCTTGCCTGGGACTTTTACCTTGCAGTGCAGTTATGAATGTGTTAGGGAGAAGCAGAAAATACTCTCCATCCCCTTCCTCCTTGCATGACTGCACCCAACCACCACTGATGCCTCATGAACGGGAAATTACAGCTCCTAAATTTGACATTGTAGACATAACTGAAAAGATTAACTTTTAGGGTTGTGACTGTGAAAATGTCTACTTCTCCTTGTATGTTTAAGTTCGGGTAAATATTTTGCAATCTGGGAAGATTTGAGAAAATCCCAAACAGAGTAAATAGCCAACTTTTAATTGGAAACAACTGGTTGGAGAATTTGTTATTGCTTTACATTTAAAAGAAGTTAGGTGCTGTAAATTTGTGTGCTTTCTTTTGTCCATTAAAAACTCTGTTTAGATCATTTAAGAATCATTCTTAGGTAACTGAAACAGGCTAGTCTGCTTTAGGTAGCCAAACCATGTGAAGGCTTTAAAACTTAGCTAGAAAAATACCAGAGTAAATACCAGTGCAAACACACCTGTATTAGTGTAGCTTGCCTGTGAAAATTTTTAATTTCATTATTTTTCAAATGACTACCTGTAAGATTCTACCAGAGTGGGTGGGTCAAGCTTTCTGCTCCCTCTTTCCTTTCTCCTGTCATGAAGATTTTAGCAGGGAATTTGGTAAACTAAGTAAATCCCAGTAATTAGTGAAGGGGCTAAGTTTTCTGGAAACTGGGCAGAGGTGACTAAGGCTGTGAGTCTGTCCCCAGCTGGCTCTGGCACTTGCTAGACTCTCTGCTGAGCTGGTTTGGTGTGCTAAGCCAACAAATATCTAACCTGACCCAAAAACACAGTTTAATAATACCGGCTAGATTGGGTAGGGCCATCACAGAACCAGAGCCTGTGCGTGTTGCAGAGGGATAGGTCTTGAATACAACCATGTACAATTTTGTCCAAGATCAAGAAAGCTTATGGCTAAAGGGCAAATAAATCATAGGAAGGGTATGTGACTTGCTGCAAGTTCCTGATACTAAATACCACTTATGCACAGCAGAGAATCTTTATGTTTAGTATGTGTATGCAAATATACATATCTATCAAGCAGTTCAATAAGTTTATGCTTCTGTACCTTTGTGAAATATAGGTTTTAGTTTCAAGTTAAATACAAGTTGTTAATTATTTCTTTTTTTAATGTCTTATGACAGTGCACTTAAAAATTTATGCTGAGTCCATGTCATCCTTTTATGTTAACTAGAATGGCTTTATTGGGTCAGACTTGAAGTATCGGTTTGTCCAGTATCCTGTTTCTGACAGCAAATAGTAAATTCTGACAGCCAATAGTAAATATATAGGGAAGGGAATAATAAGAAGGAGCATTTTATGATGATTCCCTAAGACCCTTCTAAATATCTGCAGCTTAGAGACTTTGAGCCAGATATGACATCCTTGAGTTTAAAAAGCTCTTCATGGAGCTTGCATTTGTCCAGTTACTTTCTGAATCTTTTTGGAACTCATTCCCACAAGACGTTGTGGATCACAAAGTTTAACTACATACCATGTGCAAAAAGTATTTTTGTAGTTTTTCTGAACCTGCCCCTTAATAATGTCAACTGCTGCTCCCTAATGCTTCCATTTGGAAAATAGTTGTGGTTTGTTTATCTCCTCCATGTCACCTATAATTCTGTACTCATCTTTTCTGTCCTGTTTGGTCCCTTTTTCCAGGCTGAGCAGTCCAAGTAGCATACTTCTAGTTTTACTCTGTCTTTTTTGACAGGGGGAGGCATGATTGCATACATCACTACATCTGTGGGTGCACTGTGGATTCATACAATAGAATTGTACTTTTGGTTTGGCTCTTTTAGTTCTTTCTAAACAATTCTGTTTCATTTGCTTTATGATATTGAGCTAGTGTTTTCACTGAACTCTGTGACTACATGACTGATCTTTCCTAACAGATAGAGCTCCTTTGCTAGGTGCATTACTTTGCATTTACCAGTATTGAATTTCTGCTGTTCTCTTGCATAGTCCCCCCACGGTAAGTGTGTTCTACAACTGTTACCGTGATGCCTAGGACGTGGGATGAGTTTGGGACTACATTACACTTGATACTATGCAAAAAAGAAGAGTGCTTTGGGTTCCCAAAATGCTTTTAATCCAGGTGCAAGGCAGAGGACAGCAGATGAATACAAAGAATTATGGCAGTATTGATAAGCAGAGCTGCAATGGTCTCAAACAAGTTTGCATAGACATCCTGAAAGGCTGATAAGAAAGGCTAATAAAGTATTTTTCTGAGAATTCAACCCTTCTCTCAAGTTTAAGCAGCAGTGTCAAAGGAAACATCAAGTGTTCGTTTGGCAATTTTACAAACAGAGAATGGAGGCTGCCAACTGTTAGCCTGATGGAAGCAGCAGTTGAGTTTTCAGTGTTAAATGTGAGTAGATAGGTAGTATGAGAGTAATCTGGGGGGCAGGGGGGAAGTGAAAACAAGCAGTCCATGGTTAATGTCATGGAGCAAGCATCATGAGGGAAGCAGAGAAAGAGTGATGTGTAAGCCATACAAGTCAGCATTTGTATATGTTCAGTAGGATAAGCAAGAGGGACTTAAGCAGAGTAAGTTGTATGTGTTTTGTTTGTCTGCTGTGGTTTGGTTTGGTATGTGCTAAGGATAACGGGAGCTTTGCATCTGTCATTTCCACACACTAAATTGGGTAAGGAGTGAGTGGAGAATGAGTGGAGTCCCCAGCGTGACAGGCTACACTGCAGAAAGGGACATCAGATTATTTTCTTCCAAGACGCAGCTAGGCACTGAAATGCTGGGGAAGCTCTAAGAGATCAGTCTCTTGTCTAAAACTCCACTTAAGATGCATCCTAGCCATGAAGACCTCACTTGATATAATACTGCCAAAATTAAAAAAAAAAAAAAAATAAAAAAAAAAATGTATTTTTGTTTGTTTACTAACTGGCATCTTAAAAACAAGAAAAATTACATTTTTATGTACTCTTCTAGTTCTAGGTCAAATGATTAGTTCTGTGACAAGACAGCATGACACTTTGAGTATGACAGAAGCCCTGATGCTGCAGCAGAGGCTGGGAATATTAATGGCCAAATCTAGGTGAGTGATTTTTAATTCTGCCAGTGTATTTTTGTTTGTTTACTAACTGGCATCTTAAAAACAAGAAAAATTACATTTTTATGTACTCTTCTAGTTCTAGGTCAAATGATTAGTTCTGTGACAAGACAGCATGACACTTTGAGTATGACAGAAGCCCTGATGCTGCAGCAGAGGCTGGGAATATTAATGGCCAAATCTAGGTGAGTGATTTTTAATTCTGCCAGTTCCCTAGCTGTTTCATTTCTTCCTCATAGCTTTGGTTCACATCTCTCCTTTGAAGCAGCATTGCAGTTCTTGGTTTTCTGAAGCGTTAGTATTAGAATATATTGGAGACAAAATAATGAGCTTGTGTGATTATTGATTACATACCCTTTCTTTGTCATTCTTGAGATACAGTGGCTATACTTCATACATCTTCATATACCACAGCTTTCTACTTGCAACTGTAGTGATTTTTCCCAAACTACTTTGCAGTTGTGGTTTTTTTAATTGTTTTAAGTTTGCAGGCACCTGCCTCCAAGAGATTTGATCAGTTATTTTATGCTGAATGCAAAGAAAGGCATGATACTATAACAGCATGCTGCTGTCTAGTTCTGTTTCCACTTTGTCAAAACGTTTGGGGAGGTCTAAGACTGGGCTTTATTTAAAGTGCAAGCATCTGTGCCTGAAGGCTGCTAGAAGCATCTGCAAGACTGCTGTATGGACCAGAGCTTGAAAACCTTTGCTGCAAATTTATATATTCATTGTTAATCTGCATTGCAGCTGTTATCACCTGTTGTTCTTTTTAGCAGTGAATTCTCAGAATAAATAGGGTAGCACCAGTAGGCTAACAAGACCAACATCTGAACATTACTGTAGTGAGGCATTGTGGGGTGCCAGGGTGGGAAATTAGTAATAGGTGTTACTACCCGTGTCTCCCCTTCTAAATAAAACAGGCAGAATTCATAAGAAAAAAAAAAAAAGGAATAGCTAAAATAACAATGGGATGTATGTGTGAAGACTATTAACAGTACTCTGTAATTGTGAGAGTGATAGGACTGATTAATAAAATTCAGGACTTCTCTTCACTATGCAAAAAACCCAGTTCTATGTAACATAGCTTCTCTCTGCAACAGTAGAAGCAAACAACCAACCCCCCAGTTTCATGCTGAGTTGGGAAAAAAGCTCTGTCAAATTAATGCATGTTTTCATGTTACGGCCAGAAATGACATTAGAGAATCTGTGATTTTGACTACGTTGTCTGGTGCTCTGCCTCTTTCTTGCTGGATTAATCCAAGCCATGTTGTTAGCCTTTCTGTTAAGTTCTCCATTTCACCTCTGCAGGGTGAAAGATTTATAACATTTATATAAATCTGCAGGTGGCAGATTTATACAGATTTATACAGTCTCTAGGGTAGCAGTATCTCTTTTGCGTGGCTTTTCTGGTCAAGAAGAGGGAAGGAGTTAGCTGCTCTTCATTGTATTCCTTGCACCCTTTTTCTCAGCAGACTAAAGTGCTACTTGGATACTACTGCCGCATGCTAATACAAATGCCCGTCTAGAAGGCAAGTCCCGGTTTTCTTAAGGTGACATCAGATATTTTTTTTTCCCCCCCTTTAGTCAGGAAAAGTTATCAAGCAGTTCCTGTCTTCCTTCTTCTTGATTCCTAATGTCATCTCTTGTTGACTTACTAGCTCTCTTCCAGGATTTTGCCCCACTTTTCACTTGTGTAGTGGAAATTTTAGTTCTTATTCAATATAAAGATGATGTAAATGGGTTTAGTTTTCTTTTATCTGACTTCCTTGTATTTAAGAAGTACGAGACTTACCACCCTCTGGAAGGTGGTGGAGGGAGTTGAAGCAAGTTGTGAGACTTGGTTCTATGAACATTTTATCGTACTGTTTTATGAGAGTTTTACCATACATACAAAAATCTTTAAATGAAAATATCAAAAATATCAAATATTTATTTTTGGTTTCCTTAATTTACCCATGCTGTTCTGTGTTAGTTGAATATTTTACTGGTTTATAGCAAATGAAGTAGACTGTGTACCACAATTTAATCCAAATGGAACTTAATAGAAATAAAAAAAATACAAGTTTTAAAATATTTGTGTTGAATGTGGGGTTTTTTCCTTCCCTTGACTTCGATTACATAGTTTTATGTACATTGCTATATGGGAAGTATTTAAAAGTGGAAGCACAGAGCCTCACTGCACGGCTGCCAGCACCGGGCTGCCTCCAGGCCTGGAACGCCTCCACCCTCTATTGCAAGCCAGCCCTGGAGCTGCCGAAGCCAGGGCAGCCTTTCAGGCTTGCCATGTGGGCTCTTTGTGTTGCCTGTGCCTGGTAACCTCCTACAGCCCAGGGCTTGTATGGGCGTCACTAGGGCTGTGCTCAGCAGTCTAAGCCGAGTAGACGGAACTGGAATCCAGGTAGTTGCCTTGTGTAAAGGCCCTGGTGTAGGAGATGAGAATCGCACCCGGTAAGTTACTGGTTTTTGTTTTCCCCCCAAGCTGCTACCATGGGAATTAAGGTGACAAATCAAATGGGTCTGTTTGGTAGTAACCTCACGTTTGAATTACTGGTAGGACTTTAACAGCTCGCTGTTGCCACTCCTTAATGCCAAATCTAACGTAACTGTTTAAAAATATTTGTAATATTTATGTTGATTTTTTTATTACTTATGACTGCAAAATTCATCACGAAGAATTGTAATTTCAGAGAGCAATTTATGTTGGGTTGTTTTGTTGATGATACTCTATTTTATTCTTCAACTAAATGATCATTTTGCTTGGTTTTTTTTTTTTTTTCCCCTCCCTTTAGAGATCACATGGTCTTCTAAAGAAGTCATGGGTAGCTGTTGTAGCTGTCCAGATAAAGAAACTGTCCCAGATAACCATCGAAACAAGTTTAAGGTAAGCAACTGACATGGTATGCTGTGAATTATTTTGTTGCTTTATTGCAGAGTAGGTCTGTGATGGAAAAAAATTAAATGAAAATAGGGTGAGAATTACTGAACAGTTAAAACATTGCAGAGTTGCAGGCATCTGTGGCTACAGGTTTCTCTTGCCCCTTTGAGAAATCCTCTCTTACCAGCAGTGACAGGGTAGGCTTTTTTTTATGGTAGTTTTGATCTTCAGGGAGGAGAAGCCGGCCTGTGCTTTTGATCCATCTCCATTTCAGTTGGTAGGGCCTAAGTAAGCATTGTTGCCTCTGGGAGGTTATGGAGGTTAGGAAGGGAGTCGTAAGCATAAGGGAAGAGCTATTGGAGAGGTGTGATTATGAACCTGGATGCGGGGTCAGCAATGGAAAATTTTAGGGCTGCTGATTTTACTTGCAGATCACTACTGATACAGCATTTTGAGAACTTTTGTCCTTTACTTGAAGACATTTTATTTATAAATGTGCTTCTGTCCCTTATATTCCTGGAATTTATAAGCTTGTGAACACTTGTTCATGTGCTTAACATGCTTAACATGAAGCTGCTGAAGTCAGTGACTTTAAGTAAACATACCTTTGCATAGTCACACAAGTCAGATTTGCTTCTGTGCTCCAAACTGTCTCTGTGAATTGGCAAAGGAATGTAATGCTTCCGTAGTGAAAAATGATTCATGCGTTGCCTTAGGGCAACACTGAAATGAGCTTTAAAGCCATGGGAATTTCTGGAAATGTTTAATATTATCGGTAAAAAAAGCTGAAGGATAAAATATTTTTCTGTTTTCTTGCTTTTTATGCCTTTGACATCACTTTGTGTAACTAGTTCCTATTTTTCTCCTCGTAGAATTTCTCTATTGTTTGTGTGGGTTGCTGATTTAGCAGCAGGGGGGAGAAGATGAAAGAATGTAATTTGCAAAATGAAGAAAGTTGGCATAAGCCTCAGTGGCAGATGAAACTATTCCTAATTCTTTTCAATTGACTAGATTTCAAGTTGAAAACGTCTCTTTAAGGAGTAACATTAATTGATACCATCAGGAAGATTCTTTTTATTGAGTAAGAAGGAATCCCACTAAAAGCAGCATTGTGAGATAAAACACATGCGGAGGAAAATATACATTGTCCAAATTCCATAAAGGATGCAGATGACCTCAAACTGGTTTAAAAGCAGAAAGAATAAGAGTTTAAGCTTTATACACATTTTCATGCAAGATAACCATAGGGTATTTGAATTATTTGTTGACTTTAAAAAGGCAGGAAAAAAAAAAAATCTAAAACAGTCTGGTGATTCAGCACAGTGCAAGGCTATACAGGTATGTGAAGGAAGCTTTATCTTGGAGCCCCTTACCCTTTTTCATTCCTTTTCCCAACTGTAAGTGGGGTTATATGACAAAGCAAATATTTATTTTTTTAGAAACAGGGCTTTGAAAGATTCCATTATCTGAGGTATGCCTTATCTGTGTGGAAATACTAGAATATGTACATAAAGCCAGTTTTTAAAAAAATGAATATTTAACTTACAGATCTCTTCTATTTTAAATTTCTCCTCAGATTTTACAATAATGTTATGCAGTCTCATTCATACTGCTTTTAAATATGTATTATTTTAATTCTGGGTTGGGGGAGCAAAGGAACTGGTTTGGTGAGGTGTGGGGGTTTTTTGGGTTTTTTTTGTTGTTTGTTTTTTTTTTTTAAAACTTTTACCTCAAGGATTGTCACTAATATGACAGAGCAGATGGAGGGCATCAGTGAAACATTAAGATTATTATTAGTGGTATTGGTGCTCAAAAGAGTACTTACCTAATGCTATTTAACTTCCTTTTTATAGGTTATTAATGTGGATGATGATGGTAATGAACTGGGTTCTGGCATAATGGAACTTACAGATACAGAACTAATTTTGTACACCCGTAAAAGGGACTCTGTAAAATGGCACTACCTCTGTCTCCGTCGCTATGGCTATGACTCAAATCTTTTCTCTTTTGAAAGTGGCCGAAGGTGTCAAACTGGACAAGGTATGTAGAATTTTTGTATATAAAGCTTTTTGGAAATGTATTTGATGTTGGAAGACAATTTTTAAAAAAAAAAAAGTATATTTGCCTGTCCTTTGGCAGGGGTTATAACGTCTATAGTTTTATAGGTGAATGTGGTTTCTGGAAAAAAAATGTAGGTTACCTTGTGAGGAATGGTCTTATGGTAAAATGAGGATTTGAGTTGCCCATAATTTTTGGCATTGTAGGTCTGGAGCACTTCATGCCTGTGTGTGTGCGGATACTTCTGGTCAACTTAGGAGGTGGTTTTGACAGGGAAATTCTCCTGTCTCAGAGGTTGACTTGACTTTCAGGGAGGGGCAGTGAAACCTGGCACTGTGGAGGAATCTCCTCAGAATTCAAAGAATTCTCTATTTTTAGATTTTAAGACTGGAGCACTGATACGAACTGGATATCCCTACCCTGTTATTGTCTTCAGTAACACACTTGTGTGTCATCCTCTTCCTAAAACAAATACCACTTTCATTTATATCAATGACATCATTCTCAAATTTTGACACATTTTTGTATGAAGTGTGTAAACTCCAGCTATGCTCAGTTATTTTCTGTGTGCCTTTAATTGGAAAAAGATGGTTACCTTTCCAGTTCCCAGATCATGCCTGCCTTGGCCAAGGTTGGCTCCCACTGAGAATATTTAAGCTTTTCTCTCTCTCTTCACTGCAGCAGTCCCCGAGGGAATAGCTGTTTTGGTTGAGGTCTCACCCTCGTTTTGCATCTTTCTACTGTGATGTAGCTGTGTGTAGTTGGAATTCTTATGTATTCATACATTGTGAAATTAAGTTGAATTTTTATTTTCTTATAGATTTTTAGCATTAACTAGTGTTTTTATCAATAATGATATTTAGCAATTGCAAATTTTTATTTATTTTTTTTAATTTCACTGTTTATTTTTTTTAATTTCTCTGTAAAAAATCAGGAAGATGAAAGAACTTGATCATAAACAAAGCTGGTGAATCTTCATTGTCCAAGCAGAGGAAAGGGCAGACAGGTTTTGGTTTGTTTTTTGTTTTTTGGTTTTTTTTTTAGTAAGAGTTTAGAAGGCATTCTCAGTTCATCTCCTAATGAGAAATGGAGATGTTTCGAAATGGTACAATATGCTCCATACTAAACTAAATTTTCAGACTTCTAAGAAGAAAGTAATAAACTTTTTTTTGAAGAAAATAACTTTAATTGATTTTGCAGGTTTAATTTACTGCTGCTTCTAAGCATGTAAAATAGATACTAATAAAATTCAATTGAAAATACTATTTTGAAGGTTCTTTTCCATGGCCTATTAGCAAGTCTGCAAAATTTTCCACCGAGTCTAACTGATTTCTCTCCTTCTCTCCTAATTTCTTTTTTTTTTTTTTTTTTTTTTA
>NW_008794621.1:2102970-2119212 GCF_000699145.1 Aptenodytes forsteri | reverse complement strand
GCTGCAACCCTTTCCTCCCTCTTTTGTTTCTTGCCTTTCTTACGTAATTTTAAAATAATGTGATTATTGAGAAAAAAGAAATCTGGCAGAAAGTGTTCTCTCTGCTGCCTTTTTGCAATGGAGCATTGTTCCTGAGACCTATGCTGGGTTTTGTGGGCACAGTTGCAAAACTTCATCTTCACTTGGTGAGATGACGGAGAATTTTCTCATTTGAGAATACCCTGAATACTGCCCAGCAACTCTTATTGATTGCATTAGTCAATATTCTTGTTTGTGTTTTCCAGTTAATCTCAAATTATATCTATTGATAAGCTGTCAGAATGCACTGATGGCGAAACATTGGGTTTGTGCTAGGTATTAAAAACCTTGAAGACGTGTTTTGGGAGCACAGCTAATAGATAATTCAGGATAGAAAACTTGGAGGAGCTGGTGTGTCACCATATTGTGTAACTGACAGATCACATTAAATACAATGTGAATGTATTTAGTAAAAATCAAGGTTTCATCAAGTTATTTTTGCTTGCAGTTTCAGTGCCAATTTGGTTCACCTCACGTTTTTTTAAACAAAGGGGTAAAGGCAGCTGAATTTCTCAGAAATATACTGGGAGCTTTTTAAAGCTTTTGAACCTATTTTTTTTTAGTTTTATTTTTTGTCCATTAAGATTTAAGTATCCAGTGTGAATTTTCAGAAATACACAAAAAATTAAACATGGACTATTGTACTTGAGCTGGATCATGGGTTGGGGAAATGTAGTAGAAGAAGCTCTACAGCTGCTGTGTTGCAAGCACGAAGCTTATTCACTGCACCAGCTGAATATTAATTGTTGAGCATCATTCCTCTTAGCCCATTTGGTATATTCCCAGCTGGGTTTTTGTGAACTTCTGCCATGGGGAGCATTTCTGGTCGTTCTGATCTGTCAGTTCTGCATCCTTAAATAAATATATGATGATAATAATTGCCAGCATATTAACATAATTGCACTTACAGGCCTAGCTATATAGGTAGGTAGTTCTTAGTAAAGAGTGTTTTAAGATTGTAATACTCACTTTAAAAACTGAGCACCTGCACCCACGTTTAACAAGCATGTCAACTTTAACTTCATGCTTTCAATGGAAGAATAATCCAAAGCTGCGACTTTGCTGGTGAGGGTAAGTTGGGGCGCTCCCTGCTGTTTAAAGGCAAAGTGGCACAATACACACACAAAATACATGGTATTGCTGCTAACTTTGTGTTCTGTGTCTATCCCTTAGCCTAAAGCAATTGGTTTGTTACTGTACGTTTCACACAGTTTGTCTTACTAGCTTTTCATTTTAATCTTCTTAAAGAAACTAAACTTTTACCCAGTGTTTGAATCCTTCTTTCCTGTTGTGCAGGTATCTTATTTTTATGGTAATTTAATAGAAATCTGGTTTAAAAAATAGGACCTTGTAGCACCACAGTAGTTTCATTTAGTGTTTGTATTTATCTATTTAATTAGTATCCTTTTTATCAGCTCAAAAAAAAAAAGAAAAAAATCTTGCCCTGCTTTGTGCCTCCTTTTTTTTTTTTTTTTTTACCCCTCATTTAGCACTCAAAACTTAGTTTTGCTTTTAACTGAATCAATTTTTTGTTCTAATTTAACTTTTGGCGCATGGGAAACTTATTCTTCTATTAGATAAACACTTTGAAGGTTCTCACAGTAATTTTGTGTGTTTTGGTGCAATAAAAAATTCTTAACATTTTTGCTTCTTTAACAGGTATTCATTATGTGGATTCCAGTTCTATTGTTTGAAAGTTACATGCATTGTAAGGCGTGTTTCTTACATTGAAGGATTTTGATTTTTTTTTTTCTTGTGTATTTATAGGAATCTTTGCCTTTAAATGTGCCCGCGCAGAAGAGCTATTTAATATGTTGCAAGAGATAATGCAGAATAATAGCATAAATGTGGTAGAAGAACCAGTAGTAGAAAGGAATAATCATCAAACTGAGTTGGAAGCTCCAAGAACCCCTCGAACGCCTACCAGTAAGTATGGTTATACTGTTAGATGACATACGTGAATGTAATGTGGTACTTAGCTTTAATTAGTTTTCTTTTTAATTACTTAAAGATTTAATGCAAATTAAATGCTATTTTCAGCTAAAAGGCTAATTGCCAGTAATGCGCTCTCTTGAGGTACTTGCTGAGGATTCTGTTTTGAGAATTCTAAATCTTGGGAGCAAAACTGCCATAGTCAAGTTCTTCAGCTTTAAGAAATAAGTTTTGGAAACTTAGTTGTTGCCGAAGAACACTGCTTCAGTATATACCTGTTGAATTGCTTTATAATGTATCACCATATTTTACTGGTAGCATTTCTGAGAAATGTTAATGTTGGGCAACGTTCCAACCTTTTTATTAGGAAAAAAGTAATGGTAATATCGCATCTATAGTGGGTTTGGAATCTTTCTTTTGCTGTGAGCAGATGGATGGGTAGAGTGAAGTCCTTTCAAAAATACTGGAGGATTTTAAGTAGTCCTAGGCAGATGGCTTGGTATTTGAAACTAGGAATTCCAGGTTATTGATTTATTTCAGAGAAATGGAAGCTTAAATAAATAAGTCCCTGTTTGTTAGGGAGACATGTTGTTAATGGTAGAAAGAGAAGTTGGATAGGTAGTTTACTGGGAGGACTGTGGTGTGTAATACACCTAGATTTCAGTGATTGCTTCAGACATGTTTCCCAGTAAATACTGGGATGCTATACCCTGCAATTTGCTTTCCCTTTCCTTCCCCCCAGCAAAATTGAGTCTTGTGAATATTTAATACTGTTTTACATATTTTAATTTCTCTTTTGAAAATTGAAAATGAAGGTATAAAGCATCTTACTCATATACAGTAAAATGTTCTCTTTTAATACGGTTTTGCTTGTTTTCTAATTGAATCAGCTCCTGGGTTCAATGCACAAAGTTTACCTAACGGCTATCCCAGATACCCATCTTTTGGAGATGCTTCATCACATCCTTCCAGCAGACATCCTTCTGTCGGAAGTGCACGCCTCCCCTCTGTCGGCGAAGAATCAACACATCCTTTACTTGTACCAGAGGAGCAAGTGGGTATTTCAACCCCCCATACAATTTATGTTCTACATTAGTTCAGGTTTTTCTAATGTTTATTCTGTAGGCTTTCATTTGTGTTTTTCAGTATCAGGTGTAATGTATTTCTACCATATGTTAACTACCTCAGAAAAGTGTTTGCTTTGCCTCTTTAAAATGATACTTTGTAGGATAGCTGGCTGAGGAAGAGTAACTATTTTAAGTTGCTCTTTGTATTTATATACAAATAAAGATATAGAAAGTATGTATTTGCATATATTCTTTTCAAAAATTTCAGTAATTGTTTTTAAACACAAATTGTATTTTATAATGAGAGATCCTGGTCAGAAAGCTTCTTTACATGTAAGTCTTCTATTTGGCGAATAGAAATCATGAAATAATTTAGGTTAGAAGGGACTTCTAGAGTCCTCTAGGTCAAATTTTAAAGTTAGAGGAGGCTGCATAGAGCCTTGTCCTGTCATGCTTTGAATACTCCAAACAAGGGGATTCCACAGTGTCTCTGAGCCATGTGTTCCAGTGTTTGACCACCTTTGTTGTGAAAGCATTTTTCCCTAATATATAATCAGATTTTTTCCTGTTACAGCTGGTGCCTGTTGCCCCTTAGCTTTTTGCTGAACGTCCCCATAAAGGGTCTGGCTCTGTCTTTTCTTTATCTGTTAGGTAGTTGAAAACAGCTATTAGGTTTTTTCCTGGCCTTCTCTTAAGACTGAACAAGGATGGCGCTCTCAGCTTCTCCTTGTATGTCACATGCTCCAGCCCCTCGAGTCATGGCCCTCCACTGGATTTGCTCCACTATAGTGGTGTCTGCCTTGTACTGGGGAGCCAATTACCCCAGATTCAGTCTCACAAGTGCTGAACTGATGGTAATAATCTCTTTCCTTAACCTACTGGCTGTGCTTTTACTAGCACAAACCAATGCACGTTTGGTTTTCATTGCTGCAGGGGCACAGTGCTGACTCACATTCAATTCACCATCCACCTGGACCCCTGGTGCCTTTCTGCAAAGCTGTTTTAAAGTCAGTTGGTGCCTAGCCTGTACTGTTGGTGGTGTTCCATGCCAGGCACTGGACTTTGCATTTGCTGTTGCTGAACTTCATGAGGTTTCTGTGAGGTCACTTCTCCAGGCTGCTGAGATTCCTCTCAATGGAAACTCTGCCAATCTGGGATAGACTGAAAACTTTCTGAGGGTGTGTTCTATCTCATCGTTCAGGTTGCTGATGAAAATGTTAGTCAAGTTTAATAAAATGTGATGTGGTTTAGGAAGACTCTTGTGCTTGACAAGAAATGGTGTTGGAAACGAGAGAAGGTAACCAGAGCAAAGTGCAGTGAACTGTCTTGTGGGAAAGGATTTGTTAGGAGCCCCCCCAGAAGAATCCAAGTGGTGGTGTTGGAGTTATTGAAGAGTAAATGAGTTTAAAGATCAATGTAGGAGTCAAGTGAGCTGTAAATAATACTTCAGCTTGTAGAGCTTGGCAGAGGAGTTGGGAAGGCTAGATGACTGCTGCTATAAAACACTACTTTTGCTGTTTGGGTATCTAGACACAGAATTAAAATTTCGAGAAAGAATCCATTACTTCAGTCTTTACCTTTCAGCTTCGTGTTGATCTGCTGTGGGGACTTGGAGGCATAAACCAGTGGTGTATTCCTGCCTTTCTTAGTGGCATTTGGTCTAACTCCTGCTCCTTTTTAATTCTGAGTGCCACAGTTCTTATGGAAGTGTATGTTTGTCTATTTCACTTTCTGGTATTAAGAGGCTGTTGGCTCTTGAAGAAAGAATGGACTGTTCTGCCAGTAAAGCCAACTTCTCTTCTCATTGCTTAAGTAGTACACAAGGCAGGACCCTGGGGATTTTTTTAGGTGGTGGTTGGTTGGTTGTTTTTTTTGTTTAAACGGACAGTAAATTTCCTTTGCAGTGTGGAAATTGGAGATAAATTTAGCCGAAGCAACTATTGAACTGTTGGTCACTGTCATGGTAAGGAACAACAAAGTACAGCTCTGCTTCACTGATTTGTTCCAGTGAACTAATGAGCTAAGTTGGAGCAGCCCAAGGTTGCCCTGACCACAGCAGAGCTGGAATAGAACCTGAAAAGCTGTAACTAGAGCACAATTGGGATAAAACATCAAATCAAAATAATTATTAATGTAGGATGTAAGTTGCATTCTTTTGTTTGCCTTGAGTACCTCTAATTTTATTTAGAGTAACATTAACAAAACCAACAACAAAATTTCAGGGGGAAAAACCCAAAACTGGGCACAGTTCAGCAAAATGTGAGAGATGACCTTTGCTCTTAAACAGCTGCTATCATGAGATTTGGTTTTCAGGTATTTTGGTTAGAAAAGTGGGGAGTTAAGAAGGAAAGCAATTTGGAGGGGAAAAAAGCGCAAATAGCATTTGAATTTCCTTTTTTTTGCTTCCCCTTTTAGGTGCACACTTATGTCAACACTACTGGGGTACAAGAGGAAAGGAAAAATCGATCAAGTGTGCATGTGCCACTGGAATCAAAGCTTTCAAACACTGAAACAACTAAAGTGAAAGAAGATCAGATGTGTACTGATGACAGAGATGCTCAGGTTCTCCTGGAGCCTGAAGGAGTCAAGTTTGTTTTAGGACCAACACCTGTTCAAAGGCAGTTAATGGAAAGAGAGAAACTGGAGCAACTTGGGAGAGACCAAGTTAGCGGCAGCAGCGCAAACAACACTGAATGGGACACTGGGTACGACAGTGATGAACGTAGAGAAACACCATCTGGTAATAAATTGGTGTATGAAAATATAAATAGGTTATCAATCCCTAGTGCCTCAGGGGTCAGGAGAGGTCGTTTGACATCAACCAGTACCTCAGACACCCAGAACATTAACAACTCTGCTCAGAGGAGAACTGCGCTGTTGAACTATGAGAACTTGCCATCCTTGCCTCCTGTTTGGGAAGCCCGCAAGCTGAGTAGAGATGAAGATGACAGTTTAGGACCAAAGACCCCATCTCTGAATGGCTACCACAATAACCTAGATCCAATGCATAATTATGTCAATACAGAGAATGTAACAGTACCAGCAAGTGCTCATAAAGTAGAATTTACACGACGTCGGGACTGTACCCCAACAGTCTTTAACTTTGACATTAGGCGTCCAAGTTTAGAACACAGGCAGCTCAACTATATACAGGTTGACTTGGAAGGTGGTAGTGACTCCGACAACCCTCAGACTCCAAAAACCCCCACCACTCCACTTCCGCAAACTCCAACCAGGCGCACAGAGCTGTATGCTGTGATAGACATTGAAAGAACTGCTGCTATGTCAAGCTTGCAAAAAGCACTGCCCCGAGATGATGGTACTTCTAGGAAAACTAGACATAACAGTACTGACCTGCCTATGTGAGCCTGGGAAGCATTAAATCATTTGCACCTTTTGTGAAGTTTATAAAATTGAAGATGCAAATACTTTGCATTTCTTAACACTAACGCCTTTTATAGACTAATAGAACTTTTTCTGCATACTTCATGTACTTGTCTAACTAAAGGGAATTAATGTAGAGCAAGTATTCATTTAGGTAACACTATTTCATTCTACAGTAGTAGTAATTACTGCATAGCAGCATCACCACCTTTCACAGTGCCTCTTTTAAATTGATTAGAGTCTGAGTGACATGCCAGTTTTGAATTTATAAATATTCTGGTCTGGTGCCTATACTTGTTAATGGCATTTATAACACTTTTTAAAGCCTCTTGGTATGTGCATTATTAGCAGGTAAACCTAATCTTTCAAGATACCTATCTTACGTTCATTCCTCATTGAAGTGGCTCCTCCAGAATGAAATGTATGTAATGCATTAATTCACTCCGTTTGATGTACACAAGATATATTGGTTCATCTCAAGGGATATAAACACCACACCTTTTTTTGTTGTTTTGGGTTTTTTTCAAGACCACATGGGCAAGAAGGCCTCTAATTCCCAATAGTTTTCTTAACTTCTGATATTTGAGAGGTCACATCGAAGTTCGTTGATCAGAGCTATAAACGCATCTAAACCCAGCCTTAAGCTCCTTCCGCTAGAGGAGAATTCCAAGTGGCATATCAAGTTTCCTGTGAAATCTGACAGAATTTTAATCTCATTAGAGTTTTTGGGGTTTTTTGTGAAGGAATTCACAGGTTGGCTGTATAAATTAAGGCTCTCTTGTCATTTCTTAGTTCAGTGTGCCTTCCTTCCTTTGCATTTGTGTGTTTCTTTTTTATCTGTTCCGTAATGTCTTGTTTTAAAAGTCAAAATTTTGTACATAGCTTTAATTATTTTTCAGGGTCATTTATGTGTTTGTCTTACTCTCTGCATTTGACAAAGAAAGACTCTTGAAGGTCAAATGGTTGTCTTTGTCCAGTGTTCTACTTTTTTATGCCTGACAGAAATATCCCAGCTCTCCAGCAGCATGTATTATTGCACAACTGGAAAGGTTTATTATGCAGTTATTGTCTTCCTCTAAAGCATCAGACACAGGTTACACGGGAGGCAGGGTACTGGACTTGATAGTTCTTTATAGAAAATTGTACATTCTAGCAATGTGCATCCATAGTTGATAGTATAATTTAGAAAGATATGTAGTAAATTATCTGAAGGTAGTATTATCTACAAGCATACTTCTTTTCCTTTTGCAGTTGGTGAACTTGGTTACAATGATGGCTGCTCAGTGTTACAGGTACATCCCGGTAGAATGTTGTTTGTTGAATATGCCAGATGCACCCTTAGCAGAAGTTTTGGGTTGTTTGTTTTAATACTCTGAATAATTTTAGAATTCTGGCAGTATTGCTGGTGCACCTTGGTACTAGCAGCAGAAGAGATTACTCTCGAGCCTGTGATCGCAAAGGAACTGACACTTGCGTGAACTGGTATGATGTAAAACAACCCTTGAACTGTGAGTGAGGAAAAACGTGCAAGAAAAGCCATTTGGAGATCTGAAAAAGAATTAAGGGTCTTCATGCAATATTTGAATTGAAGTTTTATAAAAAAGAAACTACAATTATTTTCAGTCTTTTAAATTGGAGTGTATTCCTGTTCCTTTGTTAACTTTTTCTTTGGTCTTCTCTCCGTTTAGTAGTGGCAGCAGTGGTAGCACCTGAAATACATGCGTCTTGCCACACCATTAAGGGATATCAGGCAACCTTTTCGCTCTGACTTTCATTATTCTTTACAGACTGTATGGTACTGAAATACCAGATGCACAAAGAACATTAATTTGCAGAAGTAAAAGATAGGAGTCATTGAGACCATTACAAGGAACTTAAATGAGATTAAAAAAAAAACCTCATTAATGATTTCACGGTCAACCTATGCATACTCTTGTGATAGACCCATTGACTTGTGGGGAGACCTTGGTACTCCAGAAGGTAATGACTACCTAGAGCTAGGCATTTTACAGGTCTGCAGCGTTAGTGCTCCTTCACATCTTTGCCATTGCCTCACCTTACGCTATGGACCAGTCTTGGTCTGTACTGAAGAGAAATTGCCAGGTATTGCAAAATACTTACTGGGTTCATGATACTGGTATGATTCTTGTTCTTAGCTTATAGCTCGCTTAAATTTGTGAGCCGAACTAATGCTTCAGCATGTGTTTTGAGGCGAACATGTTTGATCTAGCTAGCTGCCTAGAAATATTTGGTCCTCATCTGTATAGCATGGGTGTTTCAGAAATACTAATTAATTGGACCCTTAAAACACACCTGTGAGGCAGGGAAGTAATATTCTTAATTGACAAATAGGGAAACAGAGGCTTCAGGTAGATCCTAAGTGACCTGCCAAAATTACAACAACCAACCATATCCCTCCTTAGTTCCGGTGTACTGTCCTATGTGTTTATCCTGAATAGTCTCAGATAACAAGGGATGGTCTGAGTAATTTTTTTATTATTGTTGTTGCAAATTTCACAATACTTCATAGGGGTGTTTTCTTAGCTCTGGTCCCCAGAATTGAGAACATACTGAAAATTCAACTTTCTGTAGCCTTAATTATATTAACAAGTCTGATGACCTATTTTCCAGGGCTATTTTTTTTACCCTCTTATATTTTACAGGTGGGATAATGCTTTCTCGTTCTGTGTATGCTGCAAACATACTGGGTAGTCCCTGTTACCCACGCTACTCATCTTTAGCATTCCTTATTTTCTGCCCCTTGAAGTAGATGTAGTTGCAATGCACTTTACCCTTTGAGACTTGGTAAATATTTTTTCAATTCAGTTTCTTTAAAGGCTGTGATGTTAGGTTTAGTGTCTGTAATCTAGGATTCAGTTTTCAGCTGAAATCTCTCACAGCATTTAAGATAGTATTTATTTTGGGCCTACAGGTGTATAGATTGAGAAACTACAAATATGTAACCATTTTCTTTAGTAACTGAGACATGTAAAGTTTACCTAAACTAGGTCCTGCAAAAATCGCAGCATCTCTATCAGTTCTGCTTTTCATCCGTAACATGCAATTGGCTGCTACCCTTCAAGCACATTTGACAAGGGAAAGCCTTTAACTGTAGGTATTCCTTTAATGCAGTGATTTGGGAAAGACATACATTAGTGTATCTTTTGAACAAGGAAACTGAGTTGATAAAAAAGATGAAACAGCGACCAAAAGTACCTAATAAAGATTGTACTAGAAATACAGTTAGTGAGAATTTAATCCATTGGTTATATCAGAAAAACTTTTTTTTTTCTCAAATTGATGTCAAGAGGAGGACCAATTTATTTAATTTTGTGGTGTTTCTTGGTGACTCCATAAAACAATATAAAAAAGACCATTCTGAAAACCTTAACTCTCATTAGAACATTTTTTGTTTCCCCCGATAAGTACATTTTGCATATGACAGGGGTTGAATGTAATAGTGTGTGTTGAAGCACTATTCCTGTTCCTATTAAAGTCTACAGAACTTTTATAGAAATCTTAAGTGTTCAGATAGACATTTCATATCATAAACTGCTTAATTTTCCCCCCAGATGTTTGGATATTTGTGTGTGTGTGCTACACCTCTGACTAGGGCTTGGGTGTAAAAAGGGTCACAGAAAGGTGTAAGCTGTACAAAGTCCAAACCAATGTCAAAATGGGGCTGCTCTTTTGCAGGTGACAGACCACCAGTTGATTTTGCTGGTTTTTTAGCAGTGTATATTGGCTCAAAATCTGGCTATCCTTGTTTTTTGTTTTATATTTAACCACTTCTCAATGAGACAGAGTCAGGAGAGAGCAGATTGTCTTTATTTGCTGTCAGTGAAGTAAAAATGCAAGTTCTGAGTATCTGATTTGGACCTCTATTTCTAAGCAGTATTCTCCTCTTTGTGTAAGGTGGGATCAATGGTGAAATTCCATTTCTGCACTGTACTGATTTATTTAATGGCTGCGAATAAGATGAAACTGATTTAGTAGGAACTAATAGTGGACTTAAATCTGAAATTCTCCTATTTCCCCTAAAGAAGTTTGGTCCTTCAGTTTGATAGATAGAATTAGGTATATCTGGAATTTAATGATAAGATCTTTCCCATCTTTTCCTTGAGGTAGCGATTCAGGCATTTATATTTGACAGTATTTACTTAATATAAACATAAGTTCATTTATAATATCTTTATTTTAAATTCATATACACTCCAAAAAAAAAAATCCAGCAGAAATTCCACCACAAAAAACTGCGTTAAGATGGAGTCAAGGTTGCTGATGTCCTTCTCACAGAGCATATACGAAAAAGACGGGAAGTCATGAGTTAAGGTTCTTTCGCAATCTTTAGGAATTACTTCCTCTTTTGGACAAGATAAGTAAAGAAGAAAAAAAAAAAATTAGCGGCTGTAACTCTGACCATGTATACATTATTTCTTGTGATACTGTGCTGTAAGGTATGTGACTGAGTCTGTCGATGTCTTATGAGGATGTTATCCTAACACGGTGTTTACTCCAGATTAACGCAGTATTTTGTTTGGAAATATGTAGGTGTACAGATAGAAATAGAGTATGAGAGATAAAGTTACCTTTAAAGTTGATGAAACAAGTGTTGGACATTTCTATATTTTTATATATTACAAAGGGCATTTTGAAATTTTCCTTGCAGTTTTAGTAATTATTTAGTGTGGTAATATACGTATATTGTGACAACGTTTTCTGCTATATCCATTACTTTGGTGTAATTCTATTTTATGTAGCAAATATGTGTATATACAAAGGAGATTATGTAAAAAATACGATTAAGAAATAGGCTCGAGCCCTTCAGAACAGGGACTGTCTTCCTCTGTGTCTGCAAAGTACTTAATGCCTTGGGGTCCCAGCCACAGCTCACGTCTGAGACCCGTGGTGACTGAATTGCCAAGCGATGAGCGTGGAGGAGCAGCTCCTCTGCTTTCCACGAGAAGCCTTAGTACAAAAGGTGCCGTGAAGCTCACCTTACCACTCCCTGGTGCTGGGGCTGTGCTCTACATGGTCATTCCCACCGCCACCTGCCAACAACCCAGCGAGCCCAGAGTCCGTGTGTCTTTTGCTCCAGTTCTTCCCTTTGGCAGTAGGAAAGGGAGTCTGAGGTAGGAGCTTTGATGTCATCAGGGAATCTTCCTTGTTAGCAGGGCGATCCTTCCGGAGCTTGTTCGGGCCTCATGCAGCGTCTTTTGAAGCCAAACGAATTATTCGTGTTGACTTCAAGGGCCACTGGATGTGTTCCTGCAAGATCAAGTTCTGCTGACGTAACAGCTCTGTTACACCTGAGGACCTGGTTGGTCAAGTTCTTCAGGAATGGTCTAAAAATACTGTAAAAATATAAATATATTTAATTACATGTACTGAAAAAAAAATCCTATTTGTTGTGGTCAGAGTTCAGATTATTATGTGAATTTTGATTTCTTAGTCATACTTGCATATATATTGCTTTAACTATTATGTATGAAAGAGGAAGTGATTCTAAAGTGTGTGAAAGATCAGGATTGCACCTGTTTTTTAACGGTTTTGTTATTTAGGAATGGATGTCAGCAAATTTAACTCCATATTAATGCAGTTTTTTTGCATTAGAATGTGTGTATATCATACACCCACATTTTATATATAATATATTATATATTTGGTACTAACTTTGTATTTTCCCTGAAATTTTGCCAAATCTCAAACACCGATGTTCTCACTTGTAAGACTTTGGTACTTAATAACTGAATGTATAAGAAATGCTCTGGTATGAAAGAAAAGAGTGTTGTATGGTGTCCCACAATACAGATGTCTCAACCAGCAGGCACGTTGCCTTTTTCACACCTCGCTTCACTGCAGCATCACCTTTTGTCTCCTGAAAAAGTGTCTGTGTTTTTAACTAAACTGCAGACCTGCCATTACAGTACAGCTGAGTACCGTTCTAGCATGAAAGCTGACTGGTAGTAGTAAGAATACAATAGTCACCAGTGTGCCACAAATGCATTTATTAAATGCAGAAATAGACATTTCTACAAAGGCCAAATCTTATGTTGTATGTTCCTTTCTTGTCATTACATTGTATGATATTGTAAGATTATTGTATGTCCTAATTTGCATTATAAAATGTTTTTTCCTACTTAAAGGCATAAATATAGCAACTTTGTATAAAGGTAGCTTTCTAGATTTTTATTTCTTTTATATAAAAAAGTCTAAACAGTGGGAGTACCATTGCCAAATTGTTTATAAAATTTCAATTAATTTGCCCTGGTCAGTGAATTTGTTTTTACAAACATTCCGTACTTCTTTTATGAAAAAAGTGATATTATACTATGCAGAAAGAGTGTATTTTTATGCCATTCCACACTAATCTTAAAAACATTAATTTCACTTGTTTTATAGCATGCAGAAAGAGTGTATTTTTATGCCATTCCACACTAATCTTAAAAACATTAATTTCACTTGTTTTAAGCTGTCATTATTGAGAAAGCTTACCAAATGTGCATTTTTTAAAAATGTATTGTGTATTATGATTACCTTTTTCCCCTTTACCAGTGCCAACTTCATTTGGAAAAAAAAAAAAATTGTAGCATGGCAATAAACTATTGATTTTACATTGAACATTGTCTGTGGGTTACTTCAGTATTTTCCAATGTTAGTGTCGCTGTATTGTATTTCGTTAATATAACCTTTTTTGCTTTTCTTTAAATCATTGCTTCAGGTACCTATCTCTCCCCCTGCCCCCTTGTATTCCACTCATTACTCAGTGGTAAAACAAAACAAAACAGAACATGATGACCTGGAGTCTGTAAATTTTTCTCCAAGCTTTTGTTTCCTTTCTACTAGTGTTCTGTCACATCTTCCTCACGTACGTAGACTCACATTTTCTGTTGTGGTAGTACCGTTGCTATCGACTACTGGCTAGTGAATCACATGCCAGCAATTTGAATGTGCTCCTTTCTGGGTTATTAAATGACTAAGGTTTCACAAAACCCAAATGGACTTTGTTAGCATAGTGAATAAATTCAGAAAGAAAGTAATAAGAAAATACAGTGTTGAAGTCCTGCCCGGATGGCCTTTTCACTTTCTTCTGGAGACTATAAAATATGGTGGTGATTTATCAAAATTCAGTATTTCCTCTTTTCTCCCTCCCAAGTCACTGTTCTAAGGCATAATTTCAATAAAGATGTTCCTAGCCAACAAATGAACAAAACCCTAGAAACGTCAGGAGATGCTGTTTTCGGAACCTCTTAAGAAACAGCATTACGTGGTCCTTGCACAATGTTGGTTAGGTAACTTAGACGTCTGAAAACTCAGTTCTCAAGAAGGTTTTCATATCCCTGGCCGACAGTTTTGCAGCTTTCCTAACGGGAATGGCTGCCTAGCAGTCCATTACACTTAACACTTCCATACTGACATGATACAGAGTTCAGTAGAAACTTTGGTTCTTTGTACCCTCATTTCAAATAGAAGGGAAGCTTCCCAGTAACGTTTGGTTGAAATGCTTCAGTGCACCAGTTCTGATGTGACAGTAGGTAAAATATATGCAGTTAGAGAATTAATTGCTAGCAGTATTATAACTAAAACATCATGCAACTGATTGATATAGGCGATTCCAATTAAAATATGCATATGCCTCGCGTTCTTGACCTAATGATGCTTTGTTCTGAAATAAGATTTTGAAGCCAGCTCAAAATAGGTGGCATTGAACAGCCAAGCATTAAAGAGCTGACCTTCCAGCCATATGTGCCTAGTACTAGGATTTCCAATAATGATATAAACTGGCCTTGTTAAAATCCCTATACATAAATCACAATAGTACATCTGTTAATTTTCAGTTGGGAGCACCTGAAGAGCTGGATTTTGTGAAAAGTCTCAGTTTTCCTTCCTTCCTTCCTTCCTCAAAGTAGTATCTGCTCAGAGGCTTAAGTGCCTGGTTTGACTGAAGTTAAGCCTCAAACTAGATACTGCAATCGATGCCTGAATTATTGGTCCTGGAGAAACCAGGGAATGGTTTGCTGCTCTATTATTCCTACATCATTAATAGCTCGACTGTAGGCAGCAGGTCTCGATCTGAATTAAAGCGCTATCAGTAGATACTGAGACACGTGGAGGTCTGATGGAGAATTCATCCCTGAGCAACCAAGCCTGTGCTTCGCTGAGCTGTCCAGTGTATCGAAAGGTCTTTGGGGCTGAAACACGCCGTTTCTTAACCTTGAAAGAGATGAGGTGACTTACAAAGTATATGCGTTTATGAAAATATTAAAATGAGGCACTTTTTCTTTTTTCCTTCACTTATTCACAGTGTGACCTTAAAAATGGCCATCGGCACTACAGAGGTGAGGGCACTGCGCAGCTGGAAGCGAGGGGCAGGAACCCAGAACTGGGGCTGCTGCTGGGCTCTTCCTGTTTGGGTGTCACTACTTTTACACGTTATAATAATCATAGCTTAGCAATGGTTAAAAGCCCCTTAAAGCAAACTTACAAATTTGCTGTAGTAAGTTTTTCTATGAGCATTTGATCTTCCAAAGGCCGTAACTCGGTTAATTGTTCGAGGCACTTTAAAATCCTTTTTCCCCCAGCTCACACCACAGTAGCAGCAAATGTGAATTGAAATGAATCGTTAGTTCAGTGCAAATCTTTATGAATGCTCTAGTTCTGACATAAAAAGTTAACATTGTTTTAGTTGGGTTATTAGCCCTAGCCAAAACTTAAAATACTTACCTACATAGCTATGAGGAAAACGGAAGATGTTAAAATTCAAATAGTACTCTAGTTTTCAGAACAAGGTTAGGGGGGATAACATAGCTAACTCTGAAGAAAACAAAGCAAAAAGCCTAAAGAACTCAAGAAAAACACTAACTGGGTATTGACGTACTAAAAACCAGAGAGAGATGTGAAAGTTGGCAGAGTTTTAGTCATGTTCTTTTTTGCTGACTCCATTGGGATAGAAACCTGTCTTTGGCCACTTCAAATCTAGAACAAACAGCTTTGTATATATCGCAAGAGATTTGTATCTGGCAGCAAGAAGAGGAATACCAGCTAGAATTAATTCTTGAGGAACAAGTCATACAAACTCATCCACTTTTTTTAATACGACCAGGTACCTAACAGGCTTTTTGTGTGGAGGAAAAGTAGCGACAGAACAAGGCTTGGGCGTGGTCTCGCACACCCACAACGCTGCCAAGAGAATAGTTACCAATTGTTTAATATTGAAATGAAGAGCGTATCAAGTGGGATTGTTCCTGGGTATCTCCTGTTCACCGCTTTTAATCAGCGACGTGGGTGATGTAATAGCAGGTGTCTGGAAAGGTCTGGCAGGCGCACTGGAGGCCAGGGGTGGGAATTTGAAATGCTTTCGACCGGTCTGAGACCTGACCTCCAGGAGCGTGATGAAATTAAACCGGGGAAACCGCAAGCTCCCTTGCTGAGGCAGAAGCAGCTTGGTATAGAAACACAGCGGGAAGCGCGTGCCTAGATGGCAGCCCTTCGGAGAAAGGTTGGTGGGCTGCGGTGCGCTGCCAGGCAAACCCAGGCCGGGTGCTGCCGTACAAGAGGCCGGCATTGCACGGAACGGGGGAAGCGGCGGCAGGCCTCCACGTCACGTAACTCGTTAAAAAAAGAGAAAGTTCCTGCACCAGGGCCGTGCCCGCCGCGCACCGCCGGCAAGGAAGCCGGGCCCGGGGCGGGGCAGCGCCAGGGCCCGCCGCGGCAAAAGCTGCGCCCCGTCTTCCCTTCCGGGGCAGAGCGCCGCCTCCTCCTGAGGGACGGACTGCGGCTC
>NW_008794621.1:2091607-2102480 GCF_000699145.1 Aptenodytes forsteri | reverse complement strand
TGCCGGGCGCCCGCAGCATGGCTGACACGATGGAGGCGGGCGGGAGGCCGCTTCTTCCTTCCCCTCGTCTCCAGGAAGACCTGGAGAGGCAGCACCGAGTCCCCGAGCGTGAGAGGCCGCTCCTGATGGGCTACTGAGAGCTGCCCGGGCGCTGTGTGGAGTCTCCTGCCGCACCCTGTTGGCTTTTCTTGTTCAAAGCGATGGTGGAATGGACACGGGACTGGTAGAAAAACTGTGCTGGTTACGCAGCAAAGTAAAAAGTCACGGAATTCTCATAAGAGGGTTGATACACTTGTTCTTTTGGGATTTGATCCTAATTCATTTAAGGCCTTCAGTTCTTTGCAAGTATTAGTCTCTAAAGGCATATATTCATTACTGCTATAATTAGTCTGCATGGAAATGCAAAAAAAGATTAGGCCTTAACACAAATATCAAAATATTAAAGACCCAGTGCGCTCAGTGACTAGATTTTTTTTAGGTTCTGCTGGTTGTACTTACCTTTGGGTTGTTTGGACCCGATGGTTAGCCACGCAGAACAGCAACACAGACACTGCCATGAAGTAAGGTACTGCTAACGGCCTTTCAGGCTCATAGATCTTATCAGAGAATACGGTGTGCAGTCTCTTGGAGTAGGTTGCAATTCGTCTCGTAATCTTGTCACATGATTACAAGATTGCAAGGTAGATTTTTAAGAGTCAAGGTGAATTTGTCTTGACTATACCTTTTATCAAAACCAAATGGGGTATAGGAATAAATCATTTTAATAATAGAAACATTGTTTAGGTTGTTGGTGTCAGGGATTGATTTTTGAAAATGCATTGTTTTATTAAAGCTAAAGGAATATTCTTGTGTTAACTCTGTTTTAGGCATCCATTTCCCTTGCTCCTGTGAACATTTTCAAGGCAGGTGCAGATGAAGAAAAGGCAGAAACAGCTCGGTTGGTAAGTTTAATTCTCTAAGAAACGGGTAATACTTGGGATAATTAAACTTTGTCTTTTCTACTGTTAAATGTACTTTCAGTTTATGGTGATGTGGAACTTCATCTGTCTCTTACTGTTTTTTCTTGTTGCATGTCTGAGCAGAAGGTAGGAGGAGCGTTGTTTATACCAACAAGTAGAGAAACTCCTCATAGTTGTTCAACAACTAAGTAGTTCTGTACCTTAGCTCAGAAGATTGGTGTTCATTGGAAGGCATTTCTTTTGGCCGTGAGACAGGCTTTTATGGTTTCTGTGAGAATTAAGTGTATTTGATCTGGTTATCAAAATGTAGCAGTTAAGAAACTTGGACCCAGACTCTGCTGAAAGAAGTGTGGCTGCGGAAGGGTTGGGTTAAGATGTCTTCCTGGAAGTTACGGGCTAGCGTATAATTCTTGTATTAAAGTAGAAATAAATTGCTCTCTAAGGTATATTTGCTTTCATTTCAGTCATCCTTTGTTGGTGCCATTGCTATCGGTGACCTGGTCAAGAGCACTCTGGGGCCCAAAGGCATGGTAAGACAGCTGCAAGCTCTCAGTGGTCATACCTGTTAATTTAATTTTATTAGTTACAGTACGTTTTCAAGCAGTATTCTAAATCTTGCATCTTGTAGGACAAGATCCTTTTAAGTACTGGGAGAGATAGCACAGTAACAGTGACCAATGATGGTGCAACCATCCTGAAAGCTATTGGAGTTGACAACCCAGCTGCCAAGGTCTTGGTCGGTGAGTTTTTAACAGCTTGTTATTGCAGTACTTGGCATTTCTTCATCTGTAACTGTATTATGTAGTTTTTATTTGTTCTTAGAAAAGTATTCTTCAAATAGTGTGAAAAATTGAAGGAAGGGGGAGCAGAATTCCTGAAGTAAGGAGGCCCAAGGTATTGCAAGAGTTGTGGAACTCTGCAAAAGTAAAATTGAGGTATATGCTGCTCTTGCAGAACTGTTCTGGTGTCTCCTTGTTCTCCCTCAACCCTGGTTTGTCCCAGGAGTCAGAAGGGACAAAAGACAGCTCTGTGCCCCTCTTTTTTTCACTGGGAAAATTCAGAACAGAAATCTACTGGGGTACAGAGGTTCTCTGGCTCTCCCTGATTTAAATCTTTTTTTCATCACTTAATCAACATTGTACTCTGGACACAGTTGTGATCAACTGCCTTAGTGTGCAAATGGTCCAGTTCTAGTGACAGGCAGGACCCTAAACAATTCGGTTTCGAGATTCTTAATGATTTCGTGTTTGCTGGGTCCTTGTTTATCAGCAGTTCATGCGGCATACTTGGTTATTATATCCTCTGATCCTGTATGTATACCTTAGAGCTTCTCTCCGGCCCTACTTCCTTTTGGTGACCATCTTTAGGAATGGGAAGAGAGGGGAGTAGCTCTTGACCGTCGCCAGGCTGGAACTGGTGTCTAGGTTGCAAATAAGGAGCAGGAATTTGAAGGATGCTGAATTTGATTTGCATCTTAGGTTTTTCTGTGACTTACAGAGTGACCTCTTTAAACTATCGAGGAGTAATATTTTTTTTTCTTCTCCAAACTAATGTGAGATAAAAATAATTGTATGTGAAGCTGGTACTGGTGAGCATGGTATTTTGAATCAAAACATTAATACAGTGTTTTCCTTCTTTAGATATGTCAAAGGTTCAAGATGATGAAGTTGGTGATGGAACTACATCTGTCACAGTGTTGGCAGCTGAATTGCTGCGGGTGATGTATTACAGTTTTTCAGATGTGTTTGTTTGCCAATGTACTTCTGTGATATCAACAGAAGGTGTGTTGTTTGTTTATGAAGAGGGCTCCCAAAGTATAGGAATACCTTGCTCTGTTGCCACTGAAATTGGTAGGAAAAAAAACCCCTTAGGTATTGCGTCATCAATTTTTTTTTTTGTTTTAATTTTAGACTGTATTCCTTTTATTTATAAATTCACAAGTATTTTAATTTGGTACATTTTAGAAAATTACTTTCTCTTATTTCATTACGCAAGCGAAACAGAGAAGTATCACTCTCACAGGTCGCTTCCTGGGTGTTGCACTGGGCAGCATGCAGCACTGCTGAGTTGTGAGGTTCAGTCCTCTGAAATTCTTTTCCATAACATTAATGAGAAGAGGAAAAAAAAAGCATGTTAAATTCTGTTCTTGTGTGCATAAGACCTGAATTCCTACTGTTCTTCAAATTCTGCATGGTTTTTATGTTTACATAAAAGTTTACACTGCCAAACCCTAAATCTGAAATTACTATGAAGGAGACTTCAGAAGTGAGGAATTCTCGTTAGCAGAGCTGTGCCAGTAAACCTAATCATCTCAGATCCAGGAACTGTGATCAAGAGCATCTGAGAAATGATCCATCAGCTTGCCAAGTTCCTTGCAAAAAGGGAGTTTGGAGATGGTTTTTGGTTTTCCAGCTACACTCTAAGTTGCAGCTATAAGTGAACAGGAAACTGATCTCAAACATGAAGTGAAAGATTGCTGTTTTGAAGTACGTGTCTGGTTGCTATTCATATTGGAGTTAGGATTTTTTTTTTCATTAATCAAAATTTCTTCATGATATTCCAAGGGCAGATCATATTTGCCAGATTGGAAAAAAACCTGCCAGTAGGGTGACTTTAATTTCATTGTTAGAGCTCTCTGGCTTTTAATGCTATTCAGAATTTTCTGATTACTTGGAAGTGTCTTTCCTAGTTAGTGTAAATGTACCTTGTGGGGAAAAAACTAATTATTAGTTTCATTTAAATAGGAGGCAGAATTACTGATTGCAAAGAAGATCCATCCTCAGACCATCATTGCAGGCTGGAGAACAGCCACAAAAGCTTCAAGGGAGGCACTTCTGAAAGCAGCTGTGGATCATGGGTTAGTAATGTACATTTGCTGTAACTCTTTATAAACCAGTCAAGATTAAAACGTCAGTGAGAATTATATATCATTGGGAAATTCTTCACTCTCTTAAGTAGTGTAAAGGATGAATTTATGAATTTTAACAGTTAAAAAAGACTGCTTTTTTTTTTAAACGAACTACAGAAGCCTTATGAAATTACTTAAAATCACCTTTGATGTGCAGAAACAAAACATGAGCAGTAATTTGCTCCCTAGAACAAAAATCTGAGCTGTTACTTCAGTTTTCATACTCTTGATTTTTAAATGTGACTGTTTTCTTTACCCGACACTTTGAGAGAGCAGACTTTCTAAAGCTGAATGTAGAGGTTCTCCTAACTGAACTTGTATTTCAAATAGAAAGTTGTATTCTGGGACACTGGAGGGATTCTGTGTAGCATCCCTCAAAATGGAACATGGTACACATAGATACAGGCTGGAAGAAGCAGGGAGAGACTCACAGTGATAGGTTAACGATAGTTAAGGCTTTCAGACTTTAGACTTTAACTGTACTGACTTTATTTTAGTGATGATGAAGTGAAGTTCCGTGAAGACTTGATGAACATTGCGGGAACAACTCTTTCATCAAAATTACTTACTCATCATAAAGATCACTTTGTCAAGCTAGCTGTAGAAGCTGTTCTTAGGTTGAAAGGTTCTGGCAATTTGGAGGCTATCCACGTCATTAAGAAACTTGGTGGAAGTTTGGCTGATTCCTACTTAGATGAAGGTAAGTCTTTGTATGTTGGCTGTAAGTGCGCTTGAGAAATGAAGCTGTTAAAAGTTACACATCTCTATACAAATTTGTTCTAGGAAACATCGCTATGTTATTATTAAATTGAATAATAATTTGAATTTGAATAAATATGAGGGGGATTTGTAATAATTTAAATGAATTGTTCTTTTTTTAATTTGAAGTCTTACAAGGCCTTTCTGTTACTACAGGCTTTTTACTTGACAAGAAGATTGGTGTAAATCAGCCAAAAAGAATTGAAAATGCAAAGATTCTTATTGCAAATACTGGTATGGATACAGACAAGATTAAGGTACGTTACAGAACTACTGTTGTGAAATGATGTTTTTGTAAATGGAATTCATTTTTAGACTGAACTCTTTGTTTTCTTTGATTTAGATTTTTGGCTCTCGTGTTAGAGTGGACTCTACAGCAAAAGTAGCAGAAATAGAACAGGCAGAAAAAGAAAAAATGAAGGAGAAGGTAGAGCGTATTCTTAAGCATGGAATAAACTGCTTTATTAACAGGTATGTATTTTCTTGGAAAAAGGGGATAGTTACAAAGTAGTAAGATCTTAATATTGTATGAGTGTGAAGAACATTATTTATGCCTGTATCTGTAAAATTAGGTGATCTTGCCTAATGCTTAATTGATTCACCTCACTGAGGTTGATGTTATTTTCTGTGCTTCCTCTCGTGCACCATGGCCCCCCTCTTTTTTTTTTTTTTCTTTTAAAGAGGAAGAACTGATGTTATTTAATCAGGGATCCATGTTTCAGTCCAGTTGAAGCGATGTCACTATGCTTTTATACTAACAGATTTATTTAGTTGCGAATACCGGCAGCATTGTCCATGTCCATATTCCCCCTTCTGGGGGGAAATTGGTGCTGAAAGATCTGTGCTGCTGAATGCATTTAGTTCAGATTGAACCAGCTATGTTTTATCCTGCATTAAAATGCTGGTGCTGGAGTACTGCTCCAAATTCAAGAGTGTTTCAGAGGCCTCTGTGCTCCCTGCCATGAGCCTTTTATACACATCTTTGAAAGCATGAAAGCTAACCATTTTCATGTAATGATTCATTCAGCTCATAAGAAATGTCACAATCTAAGTTACTTATTTTTGTTAGCAGTGAACTTCTCTTTTAAACTGTCACAGTGCAAAAAAACCATACAGTTATTCAATGATACGAGAAATGCTTCTGCCTTTCAGTAATTCTCATTTGAGGGCAACTGCCATATGTATGAGCAGCTTGACACCTGGTGTTTCAGCTCATTGTGTAGTCTACTAGGAAGCTGATTAGCTAGTACTACACCAAAGGATGGGAGTTGTGAGAGCAGCACTGTTTTCCACAGTAGCAAAGATACTCTTCCAGGACGTAGTGCATCTTAGAACTCGCCTTCAAAATTTGTGGTAAACATCTCTAAGAACCACTGACAGACTGATGAATCTCATAGTCTCTCCATCTGTGACATGTTTCACATACATTGCGTGTAAGTGTAGGCAAAATGGGTATTCTGTCCAGTGGACATGGTACAAATACAAAGACTCCTAGAGTCAGGAGTCCTGTTGGCAAACTGATGGAAGAATCCTTTGAGGTATGCAAAAAAAAAAAAAAATCCTTAACTCCGTCGCTGTTATCCAGTATGCTTGTAACACAGGTAGTTGCCCTAAGGAAGCTCAGATAGCAGTCAGTCACTGTAGCCAGGCTAGTGGTATTCCAGTTAGATTGACTCAACTTTCAGATTTATTCCCTGACAAAATTTACTTCTGCTTATAGGCATACTGTAGATCCACTTCGCATCTGATACTGTAAATGCTAGCCAGTTAAATGCCTCTAAGGAGATGCTTGACAAAAGTCAAGGATATATGCATGCAGAGTTGGAAGAATCTTCTCTGCGCATACCCAGCAGCACCAATTGTCTCTTTGAAGGTAGATTAGAAACATCTTTTTTGACAGAGATGGCATCTCCCAGCTCCTGCTGAATCTCTACAACACTCAATCTCTAATTTGGAAGGAAAAAATAATTTGGCGTAGCACTCCTGAATGGTTGTTGACCACTCAGCTTTGGATGACTACTTCGTTCTAGAGAGTGGGATACATATTAATAAGGGAGCACATACTCTTCTCTGTGGTCTGCTATTTGTATATGTTACAAGACTGGCCATTTATTGTTCCCATAGAGTTGTCTACTGTTTGGATTTTGTATTGGTGAAAGAATTAAAGATGTTACTTTACGTGTTACTCTAGTGCACTCTGCTAGAATAGGCAGCTAAGTGCCCAGCAGGCACTTAGGATCAAAGGACTTAGAATTTAAAGCGTATAGGCCCCTGTGCATTGATAGTGTGTCTTCAGGGGAAGAGTATTTCAAAGAGCTATAATAGTTTGAATTTTTTATTTTTTTTTTTAGCTTTGTGTGTTTTCCTGTCACTGCATTTGCTTCTGTGTGGTGTAACGTTCTGCGTGTGGCAGGTGCCTCACATACTGACTGCCTTTGTAGCTTTCAGAAATCTATCCACGTGCATGCTACTGAGAATCAGGTGTCCTTTGTTACTCTGGTATTTAAAGGGTCTGTTCTGTGTGTAATGAGAAGATATGCCTGTGTTTTAATTGTAGGCAGTTGATCTACAACTACCCTGAACAGCTCTTTGGAGCTGCTGGTGTCATGGCTATTGAACATGCAGACTTTGCTGGTGTAGAACGTCTGGCTCTTGTTACAGGTATGTAGCGTAGCTTGTCATATGAAACTTGGAGGGTCACATTATTTGTTTGATCTTTAGTAAATGTTAATGCTTGATCACCTAGTTTGTACTATTAAGCAGGTCTGTCATGTGAAAAGTACTCCAAATAAGCTTTATTTTACAGTACTTAAATATAAACGTGTATGGAGGACGCTATGAAATTGGCCATAAGAAACTTTGAAATTACTTTGGTTTATCAACTGCTGTATAACTGTCAGTATTTTTTCAGAAGCAGGTAACTCAGTGTCTATCTTTAGTGTGTTATACTTCACATGTAAAATGTCTGTTTTGATTCTGAATCCTCCCTGCATAATGATTTAAACATACCTTTTTTTTTTCCTCTAGCAACTGTGAATAAAGGATCATAATGCTAACTGTGGAATATAATAGCCAGTTAGTAATTTTCTTTCATATTTGAAAAATATTTTCAGTTAAGTCCCTGCTTGATAAACTTCTGAAATGTTTGTTTTCTAGGGAAAAGACGAAACTTAGCAATAGAAAGAATATGATAAATCCACAAGTTAATACCATCTTGTTATGCCTGGCTGTTGTTTGATTGTAATAACAGAGAAGACTAAAGAGTCATCCTTTGTTAAAAATATGGGCCTGAGTCATCGACTTGAGGTGGACCTCAAATGACATGAACAACCTGGAGATTTTTAGTAGTGGTTAGTGTAAATGTGACTCCAGTAACTAATGAAAATGAAACATCTGGAATGCTACAGATGGTTCTCATTGCTGAAGTTAGAGGTAGTTAACTAGTTAACATCATAAATTCATTATGAAAGTGATCAAGAGGATGGATAACTTGCTTTTCTGGGAGAAGGGAAAAGATACTGGCTTGTTTAGCTTAGCAAAACTGAAGTAGCAATTGTGTATAACTGTCTGTAGGCACGTTGACACAGGCAAACACTTGACTGAGAGGAACATTGCTTATGTTCTGGAACAAATTCAAAGCGAATTTTGTAGGCAGAGCAAGTGGACTGTATCAGACCACACTGGATCAAATAGCATAGCTGAAAAAAATAGACAAGCTTTTAGTAAGCACAAACTCTCTGCTACAAATCTTGTCTTTCCTTGTACTGCTACAACTACAGCAATGCTGCAAGGTAACGTGGAATAACTGAGCATACATTGGGACTGAATACATGTAAATGGTTTTCTAATGCAAAGAGCAAAGTACTAGAACAATATTCCAATCAGAGACGTTTTGGTCTTTGTAATATCCGTTTTGTTTACGATATGGGAGTTTACGAATGGTGCACGATAACACTGCTACAACGTGGCACAAGACTCATAATTCAGGAGAGTGGTGGCCAGCGGTTCTCAGCCATCGTCAGGCAGGCAAAATGAATGCTGGCACAAGCTCAAGTTTAAAAACATAGCAAACTTGATTTAGTATTTGATAAATACTTCATCAGTAAATACTACTAAAACTTAACAGATTGACATTTTAATACTGGCAAATATCAACATTGAATCTCTAATCCAGACAGAACTTAAAAGCGTTACAGCTATTGTAGTTCTTGTGATGTGAAACAAAATACTGGGGTTTTAAGGACTTGTCAACATCAGTAGAAGGTTTCTGGTGCCATACACTGACATTGGAAAAAATTGGTTTATCAGCATTGTTAATTTTAATTTATTTTTGGGCAGTTGTGAAGGTGATTTTTTTCTTTTTTTTTTTCTCCCCCTTGGTTAGACCTTGCCTGAATGGATGCTTTCATTGTGAGCTCTTTGACTTTTGTGTGATATTACATTTGTAGGTGGTGAAATTGCATCAACCTTTGATCACCCTGAGCTAGTAAAACTAGGAAGCTGCAAGCTTATTGAAGAAGTTATGATTGGAGAAGATAAACTCATTCATTTCTCTGGAGTGGCAATGGGTAAGTGTTTTACCACTAATGGCATGTTGTAACACTTGCGTTAACCCTCTGCTAACACTGTTTAGTTACCAGGATGGCATAGGAATTTTGTAATGGTTCATGTAACCATTTTTATTAAAGCCTTGCTCTTCAATAAAAATCCTGCAAAGTGGTATGTTCATGGTTGAAATTGTTCATCTGCATAACATTAAACATACGCATAAACATTTGTAAGGATGGGAACCAAAATTTCTGCTTTGGGAGATTAAATTGACAAGAAGAGTAGCAACCTGTCGTACTTCAAGAACTTGAGAGCTTGTTCTGTAAATGCCAATACTGTAAGTTTCTGAGGGCCTGTTTTGAGATAACATTCATTTTCTATTAAATTAAATAAGGTGTGAAACAGTTCATTGATAAAAGCGATAGCATAGTGTACATCATTTCGTTCTACCTGTGAAATGTCATCATGCTTTCCTTTTGACCCAAAATTGATCTGTGTAAAACTGCAGTCAATGCAGTGACAGCAAAACCGTTACAAATGCTTTGCGATAGCCTCTTTTTGTGTCTCTGGCTTGTTTTTTTAAAATCTTTTCACATTTGCACTTTTTAGGTGAAGCTTGCACCATAGTTTTGCGTGGAGCAACACAGCAGATTCTGGATGAAGCAGAGAGGTCTTTGCATGATGCTCTCTGTGTTCTTGCCCAGACCGTGAAGGACACTAGAACTGTGTATGGTGGAGGTGAATATTAGATTCTTTGTACGTGATATACATCTTGTATTACTGTTCAAGTCAGATATAAAACATCTGTGTGTCTTCAATGAATAGGTTGTTCAGAGATGCTGATGGCTAACGCTGTTGCAGAACTTGCCATCAGAACACCTGGCAAAGAGTCTGTTGCAATGGAGTCCTTTGCTAAGGCTTTACGAATGGTAAGTTTGTTTAATAGATTGCTGGGTTAATAGATGTAAAGTTTTACTCAGTTTACTAACTTCTGACATCACATAGTTGCTTTTCTTTCAAAGTTTTGGTTTTCTAAAAGTAAAAAAGTGAAATTTAGCAACATATCTTGGATGAACAAAGGGGAGAAAGTTACTGTTGTCTCTCATAGGGAAAAAAAAAGCATTGGTGTTTTAATAGTTTTGAATGTTCATATGCTAGCCCTCTTCTAATTGGTTCTTGTTCCTCTTATCTGCAAAGTTAAAAGTGCAGCAGAAACACCACATAAAAATCTCAGTGGATTCACTTGGCAACTGATTCAGAAAAGAGCAACCCTTCTGTTCTGTTGATACTCTAGTGCTATTTGATTGTATTCATGCTCTAGTACTATCTAGAAGTTTCTAGACTTGCATTGGAGATTGCATCTTAGTAGGAAGTAAGAGTATCACAAGAAATGTTTTTAGAATATTATTGTGCTAACAGACTGTCAATTTGAGATTTGGCTTCCTGTATATTAGGGAAAACCTTTCTTAAGAAATGAAAGACCACAGGAAAACATTTCGCCCAAGAAAATTAAATTAAAGAGCATGGTAAGACTTGACATTACCTCTTCAGAAATAGTCCTTGTATCAGAAATAGTGCGGCCAGCAGGAGTAGAGAAGTGATCGTGCCCCTGTACTTGACACTGGTGAGGCCGCACAGGCTCAAATCCTGTGTTCAGTTTTGGGCCCCTCACTACAAGAAGGATGTTGAGGTGCTGGAG
>NW_008794621.1:2078195-2091445 GCF_000699145.1 Aptenodytes forsteri | reverse complement strand
TTAGGTTGGAAAATAGGAAAAATTTCTTCCCCGAAAGGGTTGTCACGCATTGGAACAGGCTGCCCAGGGAAGTGGTGGAGTCACCATCCCTGGAGGTACTTAAAAAACGCGTAGATGTGGTGCTTAGGGGCACGGTGTAGTGGTGGACTTGGCAGTGCTAGGTTAATGCGTGGACTTGATGATCTTAGAGGTCTTTTCCAACCTAAATGATAGTATGATTCAGTCAGCACGTGCAGTTTGCACTTCTGTCACTTAAACAGTGAACAGAATGATCTGGTGGTTAATGCTTACCAGCAAGCTTATGTTCTTAAAATGAAACCATTTGTCAGTTCGTAGTCTGAAATGATAACAAAGAGACAGACTTCTTTCTGTCCATGTGAAATGAAGTAACAAATCTGCTAATGAGCTTCTGTCCTCTCATCTACTGTCTTAACAAGGTCTTAAACAAAATCCTTCAAAAAGTAGTTTGATTTTGCCCTCCTGGCCCCAAACTTCTGATCACTGTAACAGATCATCTGCCACGTTTTTGAAACTTCCTCTTGAAACTTAATAGTAAACTAGTAATACCAAAGTGTGTTTCATGTTTACTAGGGATCAATCCCTGCATTCATTAAGAACAACCTGTGTTTATCCCCATTAGATCCCAACAATAATAGCTGACAACGCTGGCTATGACAGTGCAGATTTGGTTTCTCAGCTCAGAGCTGCTCACAGTGAAGGGAAGACTACTTATGGACTTGGTAAGGGGCTTGATACTACTTCTGTTATTGGATCGGTGTTTGGGAGGGGGATTAGGCTTATTAAACTTGGTCATGTCTGTTTGTCAGTGTTACATTCAGCTGGAAGAACTGAATACGTTGATTTCTGTTTGCTTTGTGTAGACCGTAGGCATACAATGTTACATTCCTTTATCATTCTACCAGGCTTTTCACAATAGAGTGAAAGGCTTTGGTTTTGAAGGGGATGGTTTCCACCTGTAAAACCACTTTACTTACTTACATTGAGTCTAGTTAGAGGACGCTCAAAAAGAAAGGCACCAATTTTAAAGAGAAACAACCAACCAAAACAACCCAACCCCTCCCCCCACCAACTTAAAAAAAAAGTTTTTGAGAATTCTGAAGTTGCTATACCTAAGGAACTAGTGGAGACAAGATTCCAACGGGACTCTCACCTTTTCCCAGTGTATAAATTTTTCATCGTTAATTTTTTTCATGTAATTGCAACATGTTATGCTTAAAACAGGAGCCTTGAAGTGAAAGACTTTATTTAATACTTCTCTTACTATCAATATGGTTCATTTGAGCAGGTAAGTTACCATACTGTCAGCTTCTTGGTGTTTCCTTAACAAAAAAAAAAAGAAAAAGTTAAAAAACCCCACTCCAAACACTCTTAATGTGTCTCTTCTTCTAGACATGAAAGAAGGTATCATTGGAGACATGGCAGTCCTGGGAGTGACAGAGAGTTTCCAAGTCAAGAGACAAGTTTTGCTGAGTGCAGCTGAAGCAGCAGAAATGATTCTTCGTGTAGATGACATTATTAAAGCAGCACCAAGGTATGATTTGAGTATCTACATTGGTCAGTTAAAATGGTATACAGTAATCTGCTATGCAAGAGTAACTGTGTAGAAAAGTCTTGTTCTAAAAAATATTTTATTTGACGTGAAGACTGATATCTGACATGCTAATGTTTGTGTTACAGGATTTTTTTTGCATTAGGAGTATGAACAGACCTTTAGAGCGAGCCATTAGTGCGCTTAAATTAGCGTGCCTGAGCAATGCCTAGTTAATCTTTGGTCACCAGCTACTCTTGTGCTGTATACAGTACTCAAGCATCTGCAAAAGTGGCTGAGCAAAATGTACGGGATCGTGCTGCTTTTTGTTCTTCTGGGAAGAACTGTAGTTAAATGCGCAGCTGCTTCTGAAGTGGAATTGGCAGCTAAAGCAAAAGCACATTTGTTAAAAAGTTTGGGAAGAAATTCCACCTGTAGGCAGGTTTATCCCGTGCGTGCCCGCTACCAGGTAGTTTGCACTGTTTTGTGAATCGCAGGTTTTTACTGCGGTCAAAGGTGGTGTGTTAGCTTTGAGGTGATACTGCCTTTTGTGCTGTGAGATAAAGCTAGCACTGAACACAAAATACCAACTAAAAATTAAAAATAAGGGTGGGTGGGGAGGCTGGTGGACATCAGTGTCAGGGGGAATGTTCTGATTTTTTTTTCTCTTCTCCTCAGAAAACGCGTACCAGACCATCGCCCATGTTAAATTTTCTTCAGTAGCTGAGGATGTGTGGACCAGATCTCACCTAGTAATTTTTTTAATGATGTAATTTTCGTGAGGTTATGGAACAGAAGCTTGAGACGAGCATCTCCATCAATGGCATGAAATAACTGTCTTCAGTTGGTTTTAACTTATTTCAGTTTATGTGTGTTGTGGGGAAGATTCACTTTCAAGTAAAACAGGGGTTTTATACAACCCTATTCCTTCTGTTCCTCTCCAGGTTCCACTTAAAATACACAGAAACAAACAAAAAAATAAATTCAAATCCACCAAAGTTGTATTTGTCTTTGTGTAGAACCAAGAAGGGCAGTTTCACTAGAAAAGCAGCGGTGCGCATCCTCAGTCCTCGGACGCTTCAAGCGGTGGCTGACCTGGCACTCAGCGCTAAGGATAACCTCTCAAGCCTTTGTAGCTTGCTGGTTTGGGTTGACTTGGTGCATTTAGTGTGAGCGGTTTATTCCAGTCCTGGCTGGAGAGGTTTTGAGTTGGGGTCCTAGAAATAGGCTCTGAAGTTAAATGTTACCCTTTTCTAGTGATACTGGAGTACTACTCATTTTTTTGATGATGAAAGGAAGAGAAAAAGCTGAAGAGGAACCTTAGTCAATGCCCAGAACTACAACTTAAGGGATTTTACAGCTTTTTACACCACAAATTTTATGTAGACAGGAGTTCTGCTCATGGGGGTTGAAAGGAAGATGCACTTTGGGAGGAGATATCAGCATCCTGGACCAAACAGTCTGTGTGTTTGACTATGAAGTACTGGACTCGGGCTGACTTTACAGACGCCTGTTATTGTAATAGAGGGCAGTTAGTGGAAAATGTGCCAGGCTGCGCTGCGTTCCCCCTTTCTTCCCCCTGCCCCCTTTCACATCTATTTTTACTTTCTCTTTCCTATTCCAGCAGTTGCTGCAAAGGCAATGTGTCTCTTAATTGGACTAGTTTACGCTCGGGTCCTAAGGAAGTCCGTGATGCCTGCGGCAGTCTTCACGTAGGTTCTTGATGACTGTAAGCAGAGACAAGCGGAGGCGCCCCGTCTGCCTCGAGAGGTGCCAGCTGGGCGCTGTGACCCTTCTGGCCCTTGCAAGTATAGTGCAGCACCTTGGCAAGCACCGGGGGGAGTCTGCCAAAGCAGGATCGTTAATTGGAAATCCAGAAAGTATCTGTGCAAACAGTTTTCTCCCTTAGGTTTCCTGAAATGAAGAGAATCTGCTTACAGAACGCTCCTCCAAACTCTCAAAACAGACTCTCTTCAGATCTCGAAAAGTGACAATGCTGTGTGGAGAGTGCTGTGTTAAATTGACAAGCAGGTGAAAGCACCTTCTTCCCCACCCCCTCAGATAAACAAAAGTACTGATCAGTTCCACAGGAAATAAAACACCAAACTTGGATGTTAAAAAGCCCCAAACTCTTGTTCTGTTGAGTAATTTTGTTCTGTAGGAAGAAATAGTTTGTTGGAACAAGGTTAGATAAAGAATCTGGGAAGAGAAAATTCAGTTAATTCTAAAGAAGGACGGTTTAACTCGGCGGGATGCCAGTATGCTTTATGTCATTTAATGAATAGTAAGCACACTACATGCGTGCCAGCCGGATCCAAATTGAGAATTCATTTAACAAGACAGCAAGTGCTAGCAGAGTCTATATATTTCCAGATAATTTTTCAAGCATGTAAATGACATTAAGCAGTCACGAACTGGCATTGAATCAAACCTTTTCTGGGAAGTCAACTGCCGCTTCCGCAGGTTGCGCTGGTGAGACAGTTCCACTGACGAGTGAGGCAGAGAGGGAAGTGACTGTTCTGTGCCACCAAAGGCTCCCCACCCTTTTAAAAAAAGCTCTCTTACCAAACTCAATGACCCGTGCTATGGAATCAAAAGCTAAAAATGTCATTTTGAGCCAGATTTCTGGCTCTTTAATTACACAATTACAGCAAAGCATACTTAAAAAAAAAAAAAAGTTCAGTGTGTTTCCAAGGGAATCTGAACCAGTCTGAGTTGGAAGCTGGAGAAATACCCAGCTGAAGTCAACTGAGTAAAGTTTGCCTCAGTTTCTGCGCGAGCCTGTAGCGGCAGGCTCCTAGCCCTGGGTTTTATTCATGCAAGTTTACCTTTGCAGCTCTTGTGGTTTTTCCATTTTAGTCAGGCTTTGATTTTCTTCTTTGCTACTGCATGAAAACTCGGCATGTATGGCTGCCCTTACAGGCAGCGTTGTCGGTAACGTAAAAAATAGCAGCAAAGCCTCTAGCTTTCCTCACCATTGCTTAAAATGCTGCTTGGCAATAACAAAATGAGTGGTTGCTAATTTTCCAGGCGGCGGTAAAAGGAGAGCTCGCTGGTACGTACATGCTGTTTCCTTGATAGCGCAGCCAGGGCTCTGCTACTGCTTCCCATGTGGCAGGCAGGGAAACCTTCAAGCTGCTGCTGCATTTCAGATAAGTCAGTTGAGACAAATGCTGTGGGTTACTTTAGAGCTGTGACTCCCAGAAGTGATCACCACCTTGAACAGTGGCTTCCAGCTGAGCTCGGACACCTCAGCAAGGTGGAGGGGAGAAGAGCGAGCCCATGGGCTTCCCGTGGGTAAAGAGCAGCAAGTCTGTACGTGCTCTGTACAATCCACCCATGGAAAATGTCTAAACTGTGTCTTCATCTCTACTGCGAACTCTTGAGCGGTCCCCGCATGGGAGGAAGGGGAAAGGGAGGAAGTCTTTGTTCCAGAGAGAGTGCTGGGTGCTGCGCAAAAGGGGGTGTCTGTACAAGAGAGTTTTGCTGTCACCTGAGTCTAAACTGGTGCACCTACTCCTGAAGACTAGCCAGGTGGCATGGTGCTCCCTGGACACCAGCAAGCGAGGGAGGGAGAGGGAGGTTGGGTGGCATTGTGGCTGCACTGTGCCTTTGCCAGCGTGGGCGGCTGAGCATCAGCAGGGCTCAGCTTCTGGCTCGGGCTTGGTGGCAGGAGGTGGTGATGGTTTCTCATCAAGCGTGATTTCTATCACTGCCCCGGACCGCTTGCGGGGTTCGGGGGTCTCCTCTGACCATCTCCCCACCCTGCGCACCCCTTTGGCCACCTTGGGTGCATTCCTGCAGGGGTTGTGGTCGTAGATCACCAGCTTCAGGCCAGGCAGGTGAGCCAGGCTGGGGAAGAACCGGATGGAGTTGCGATCCACGTCAATCACCTCCAGAAAAGGCATGTCCAGGAGCACGGGGGGGAACTCAGACAGCAGGTTGCCTGAGAGCCAGATGGTGCGCAGCTCCTGCAGGCACCGCAGCTGGGTGGGGAGTGTGCGCAGCGCATTGGAGCCAGCGTGCAGGGTCTTGAGCAGGCTGAGCTCACACACCACCTCGGGCAGGCACTGTAGGCAGTTGGACTCGATCCAGAGAGTCTTGAGGTTCTGCAGGAGCCGGAGCTCCAGGGGCAGGCTGCAGAGCTTGTTGTTGCCCAGGTAGAGGATGCACAGCTGCTTCAGCGTGCACACGACCAGGGGCAGTACTTTGAAGTTGTTGAAATCCAGCGCCAGGATCTGCAGGTTTTGCAGCTGCTCCAGCTCAGGGGGCAGATTGTTCAGGTTGTTGTCGCTCAGGTACAGCTTGACCAGTTCCCTAAAAGAGCAAATGTGAGGAGGCAGCCGCCTCAGCTGCCTGCCACTGAGATCCACCATTTTATCCACTGGCATCTCTTCTAGGTCTTCCAGGAGGTACTTCTGGCACTCATTGGAGGGCACAAAAGCAGCTATGGCTTTCAGACTGTTGCCCATCCCGGGACCTTCTTTGTTTGGGGATTGCCGGGACTGCAAGGGACAGGGGCCCGCCTTGGTCTTCTCCTGCTGTGCACTGGCCTGCCGGTAACTCCGTCTTCCCAATATAAGGCTCTGTTTACATGGCACCAGCCATTAATCTCAAGGGCTCTGAAATGTTTCTGATAACTGAATGAGTGTTTGGTGACGGGGATTACGGACAGGACGACTTAGAGCGCAGGTCTCCCTCTCTCACCCACACTCCCACTCGCTCCCCCCGAAAACATTCCTTCTCGCCTCTTCCTGCACGCTATAGATGTTCTCCGATTTTGCCCCAAACCGTCACCCCGAAGCCCCAGCCCCTCACCTCTCGCTCTGGCTGTGCTGTCTGTGCAGCCAGCGCTGGCTGTGGGGATTGGCTCGGGAAAGTAAACACCACAGAAGACCAAATTTTTAAACTCAGATGTTTAGCTTTCATGAAACTTTCAGCAGAAATGTCGGATGTAATCGAATTGTTGTTTAAAATACCTGTCAAGTCTTGACTGACTTTCCAGACGAGTGGTACTTTTAAGGATTTACTTTGCAAGGTGCCAAATACATAATTTCAGAGTGTAACTTGCCACCCAGTACTTATCTTAAACCTTTAACACAAATGCTTGGCAAACTGCTATCTTGAGCTGTTCTACTATTTATGTTCCTAATTTAACGGTGTTTACTATAGCCTCTGGCACTCTTGACTCTGTAGGGCCTTTTTCATTACATTATGTTTTGCTCCTTGCCTGAATCCCCATTTAACACGCTCACTATCACAACCTGCCAAGGCTGTTCTCCGGCTGCCTTCTGACCATGCTACTGCAGTTCCCGTGTCCGTACTAAAACCTGGCAAGAAACTGCCATGGATTTAACTCCATCAAGATTCTCACTTGTTATGAGTGAGGTAAATAAATACAATGTTAAAAGTTTAGAGGTGACAGCGTAAACTGTTTCCCTCCTTCCCTCAGCAAGACTCATTGCTATTCAGGTCAGGAGCACCCCTGATTTCTAGGAGGAGCCTCCCATGTGTAGGCACCTCTGCATACTTCGGCTTCTTGCGCTGCTGCTGTTTTAAGCTTTCTTGGGGATTGTCCCACCTGCGTGTTGGCCATGACCTTGGGGTTTGAAAGCTGGCAGAGTGTTTTAAAGTGAAATAGCCTTTCTGGCAGTTGGCTCTCTACTTTGATATCTACAGCTCATTGCTGTCATTTTCCAGACTTACCATAATTTAGGGAGGATACTTTCTTCAAACAATCTGTTTCTGGGCATTAGGTGCTACACAGCCAAAAGACGCGATTGCTGACAGCCACATATTCTTGGAAAAACAAAAGGCAGAACAAACAGAAGATTGAGAAAAAGGCAATATCAAACAGTTGGGGTGGCCTCTGGATCTCTGGTCAAATCTGGTAATACAGATTTGTATTGCCATCACTTGCTTTCAAATGTGAGGCAGCTCTTAGCTATCAATTGTGTATAGGCTATAGGATGTTTACTAGTCTTTTCCCCGCAAGATGAGTGGCTGTGGCATGCAGCAGTGATGGTATGAAGGATGTATGGAGGGTTTCCTGGGGGAGGAGAACAACAGAGAGGGCATCTGGGGACCAGTATTGCAGCAGGATGGAGAACAGCAAGTGCTGCGACCTGAGTGCCATAAAATAGGTTTTGGACAGAGAAGCTGGGCAGAATATCAAGCCTGGAGAACAAAGATACGTCGCAGTCATCTGTGGCCGTGCTGTGGAAGAGAGGCGCTGAAAATACTCTCTCTCACGACCGAAGGCAGGACGTGCTGGGTGCGGCATGCCAGCAGCAAGAGCCGGTTCGCACTGAATGAGCATCTCACAGTAGCCACTTCTTTACTGCTTTAACACTACGCGCCCTGTCAGAGGACTGCCGTGGGGAACGTGTCATTCCTGGATTTCGCAGGGCATCCTTTTCCAAGCAGCTACCCTGGAATGAGATCTGTCTTTTAAGAAAATATTCCCATGGCTCTCAGCATGTTTTTGTATTTGTTTCCATTTCTAAGCATCTGTGGCACCTTCTAAAGGCAAGGCTCCCCGCTGTGTTGAGACACTGTTTGCTTCAGGTGAGGAAAAGCAAATGCATTTGGTATAAATAATAATGAATTTACACCCATGGCAAAGACATGTCCCTTAGACAAATCCCTTCAGATATCCTGCCGATCAGAACAACATAAAGGCCTGAGCAAGAATATATTAATAATACATATAGTTTAGGCACATTTTTCTTTATAATCCATATGGAGAGAAATAACTTTGCAATATACCTTATGTCTATAGACACATATACGTATATATTTTTTCTACTTGAATTATTTCTTCTTAATGAAACTTTTAAGCTGCAGACAACTATTTCTTAGGGATTCTCTGCATTGTAGTTTAATCATTATTCCAGCTTATCAAAAAAAGTCACGATGACCTTTTGTTGCTGCATTTTGTACCTCTGTTGGCTAAATGAATGTCTGCTTGGAACACACTGTGAGATCAGAGTATTTGGGAAGAAAATGACCTTTGTGTGTGGGGTTAATAAAGGGCTACATTTGCAATAAAACGAACAATCTTGATCCTCCTGAGGATCGGCGACTCAGTGGAGGCTCTAAGGCAAAGGCAGTCTCCTCAGTAGACCTAGGCTGGTGTTTCGAAAGCCACTTCACGTCTTCAAAGTTAACCCGGTGCCCTCCAACATAAGCATTCATGACTTCCCAGAAGCATTTGTGGCATTTGAGGAAAAGTTCAAGCGATAAAGGCGCTCAGCACGGACATTGTCTTGCTCTTGTCAAAGCGACACTGCCCTACCAGAGGGCATGACATCTGCTCTGCTGCGCGTCAAGTGGCGCGTGTAGGCTCCTTGAGAAATGCCTTTGCTTTCTGAAAGTTCACAAATGACCACAGCTATTGCTCACCGTTCTCATTTCCAGCACCCAGCTCCTGCAGCTCGGTGGCTGGGATGGCTGCGGGACAGAAAACGTGGTTGCTTGCTGAGAACATGTGTAAAACTGAGTCCAGAAGAAACAGGGACCATTGCTCAGAGCTAAACAATTAAAAAAGTTCACAATAAAATGGAAATCAATATAAAAGCTGTGTGTTATTATTCCTGCATTTTTTGAGATTTTTTTTATAAAACAAAACATTAGAATAGAGATACTGGTGCTTTTTCAGATCCAAAGCTCTGCACACAGCTGTGTGATGACACCAGGCTCAGCCTTTGCTGAGAGCAGGTTGTGTAGCCCTCACAATTTTGGAGGTAAGTTTGAAAAAGCAAACCATGTATTTCAAAATCCAGAGGACTAATGAAGAGAGCTCTAAAATCGTTTTTTTTAAGCCCCTCCTCAATCAGCCTGACATGGCAAGGAAGGAGGCTTAAAGGAATAGTTTTAAAGAATGTCTTTAGTATGTGCTAATAATGATTTGCTTTACATTTATTTAAAGTCTGTGACAGGCATTTAGACCCCCTTTTCACTCACAAATGCTGTGTGTTTGCTTTTTTTCTGCCGTTTTTCCTTGACTGGAGCATTGTCGCTAGAGCGGATGATGACTCCTGCCTCCTCCATGTTCCTGACATTCATTCTTTGCTACGCGCTGTCACACATCTGCTCTCTTTCGGAGGGGTTACTTAGTTCCAGTTCACCTTCACATGGTGAGCAGTCTATTTTAAATAAGCGATGTATTGCAGGGGAATAATCATTATTGCTCTTTTCCCAGCATCCTAGCATAGTCTTTTGGACAAAAATGGCTGATTATTCAAATTTAGCTTTAATGTATGCTAGGCTGTGGTATGTAATTGTTCACCGCACTTTCTCGTGCAGAGGAAAGATTAAAAAAAGTCTCGTAAGTAAATTGCAGACTCAGTGCTGAGCTTCCTCCCAGGCGGCTAATGGGTTTGGGGTTGCTCTCTGTCAGATCACAGTCTCTTTTTGACACCATTATTTTTCTGTCAGCTTGATTTGAACCTAAGTGCCAGGCAGGGGTGCGAACCGCTAACCTCAGGAAACTCGCGGGAAAACGAATCCAAGTGGGCGCTTCCAAATGTCTTGCTGAAGTGTGTACAAAACCACTGGCTGTTTATTACTGTATGTTGCAGCCTGTCATGTTTTTTACTTTTAAGACCCGTTTTTTGAGGTGGCAATCACATTTATGTTTAGACCGGAGCTCTCCCCTAAATAGGGAATTAAACTTCAGTTGGTAGGGGATGACTTGTGACAACCCTATCAAACGTCCGTCTGCTCAGCCCTGCTGAAGCATCTCCATGTAAAAGGGAAATGGTTATATGTTATGTCCTCTTTCTCTGCGCTGGACCCTTCTGGGCCACTTGTCACTAAAGCCAGCTTGAAAAGCAGCTTACTCGGAGGGAACCAGGCAAGTCCTTGGACTGCCTCCTCTTTCCCATGCTAACGGGAGCCAAGCTCACCCCATTTATTACATTTATGTAAAAGACATTAACGATTGTTAGTAAAATGTCTATTTGGTCTAGACTGTGTCCTAGTTATCTGTGCCTTAGTAGCTTCACTGGACACAGATATTTGCACAATCCAGCGGTTGCTGTGAGAGCAAATTAATGGCTTTTCTGCCAAAGCACTGACCTCCTGTGATTGATTGACCTAGCGAACGGCCCTCTGCTGACAATGGGGTATAAAAAAGGGACTTCTGAGTAAATGAGTGTCATTAGACTCTGAACCGCTTGGAGCCATGAGGGTGATACTGTTGGCTGTGGTTTACATCCCGTTCACTGTGGCTGTGGAACGGTAAGAAAACATGTCTAGCATCACTGACGTGTCTCAGCTGGCTTCCTGGGGTGACCTGTGCTTGTTGCTACCTGAGGTCTCAAAAAAGAAACAAATTTTTAACAGAAGAGTATATGAGAACTCTAGAAAGGAGATCCAGTTAATTTTTCTGTGTTTCTTTTATTTGCGTAGAATCCCTCTCATTCGATTCAAATCTATCAAGAAACAGCTGAAGGAAAAGGGAGAATTGGAGGAGTTCTGGAGGAATCACCACCCTGACGTTTTTGCCCGGAGGTACCTGCATTGCTTCCCTGCAGATATGGCTTTATCGGTAGGAACTGCTTCAGAAAGGCTGTACGATTACATGAATGTAAGTACAGTTTTGGTAATGCAATCATAAGGACTCGCTGCTCTCTTGAAGGCAGAATTTTTTCCCAGCACATTTGAGATCTAGTCTCCCAATGAAGTTGTAGGGCTTGAGATGGCTCGTTGCTCTATGCTATAAATACTAGATCATAAAAAATCAGTTTACCAGCCTGAAAAATAAAGCATGTATGGATCTAGGTTAGCATGGGTGGGACCCAGGTAGAAAGCTGATGTAATCTAGCAGTGGTAGTCCTGTGACAAGTTTTATTTTTGTATAGATGTGTATTGGACTTGGTTGGGTCTCCAAGAAACATGGAAGGTTTGCCTGTACCCATCTTGGCTCAGGATTGGGGTTTTAGTAGCAGAATCTGATTACTTCATTTAGCTATATTCTATTTATCAGGAACTTGGATGTTTGCATGTTATAAAAAATCCCCCAAATCTCATTTATTTGATCACGTGGAGTCATAAATCAATGATAACAAAGACCCAAGTGGAGTTTTTATTTTTCTTCTTTTATCTCCTGAGCTTAATGTCTATTAAATATCTGAGACTGACCTGGGTCTCACACTAACCTGGCTGAATTCACCCTCTAAACTGAGAAAGGAAAAATATGAGTTTCATTGGATCTCAGAGAGGCAAGTCAGCAGGTCAACCATTTTGTAAACTGTCTTTCCTGGGTTTAGCATTTTGTCCATTTGGTTGATCTCTGTTTTCCGTTTTATTCAGTTCTTCTGTTATGCTTATCTAAAGGAAAGCTAAATTGCAGAAATGTTGTGGAGGCTGCATCTGAACAGGGAAGGGAAGGGAAAGCCAAATTAATTCAGCAAGAACTTCCTGACACTTGAGGGCCGTAAAGGAATATGTCAAGAGGAGCTAGAGAAGTGCGTGAAGAAGAACAAAGGAGACTGAAAAATTTCAGCCTGCTCTAAAGCTTATCAAAGAGGGGTAAATATCAAAATAACATAGCAAAATCCACTTCCCCAGCATATCCAGCTAGCACCAGGAACAGTTTTGTGGAGGTTTCAGTGTGGTGTGTTTGTGGGGGTTTTTTGGTTTGGTTTTTTTTTTGGACTAACATGAGTTAGAGCTGCCTCACTTTACAGATTAATCAATAAAGGTTTGTTTAATACAGGAAGGAATAAAATCCTGCTGTATAGCTGGATATTTGTTTAAATAGCGCGCTTGCTTGCCTTTTCGTGATTATCTCATTCAGACCATAAACTCCAGTGTCAGAAACTATATTCAGTGTATTAATTAACAAGTATGCACTTGAAGATACATATTCAAATATTTGTATTGCTACAAAAGGCTTGGCATTGGGTATTGCTTTTCTATCTGCGTTTGAATTCCAGAAATGCCTCTTCCTAAATATAGGTCTCTTAATGCTGAAGTGCTCTTCCAGGGCCAGATAGGGGCACTTAGACACTTGCATTCGGGATGTGGATAAGCTCTTCACTCCAGCATTCACGTGTTCACAGATTATCTCTAGCTTCAATTGGTATCCAAGGACGGTCAGTGGTTTCTTTATCCACTAGATGAACTTTGTTCAGTACATCAGATACAGTCTCTGCAACAGAATTCATTTTTTAACTTGCTAATAGCTGCTAATTACAAAGGAAAAAGCCCAGCCACCTGTGACAGCATTTGTGCTGCCGGTCGGAGCCCTCTGACACTGGCAGAGGTGGGTGGTGCTGTCTTTGCATCACTGATGTGAAATCACCTGTTGTGGTGAATGGAGTTAAACCCAGCTGGTGGTCAGTCACGAGCGGTGTTCCCCGGGGCTCAGTATTGGGGCCAGTTCTGTTTAGTATCTTTATCAATGATCTGGATGAGGGGATCGAGTGCACCCTCAGTAACTTTGCAGACAACACCAAGTTGGGCGGGAGTGTTGATCTGCTTGAGGGTAGGAAGGCTCTGCAGAGGGACCTGGACAGGCTGGATCGATGGGCCCAGGCCAACTGTATGAGGTTCAACAAGGCCAAGTGCCGGGTCCTGCACTTCGGCCACAACAACCCCATGCAGCGCTACAGGCTTGGGGAAGAGTGGCTGGAAAGCTGCCCGGTAGAAAAGGACCTGGGGGTGCTGGTCGACAGCCAGCTGAACATGAGCC
>NW_008794621.1:2063426-2077796 GCF_000699145.1 Aptenodytes forsteri | reverse complement strand
ACCATTGGAACAGGCTGCCCAGGGACGTGGTGGAGTGACCATCCCTGGAGGTATTTAAAAGATGTGGTGTAGATGTGGTGCTTAGGGGCATGGTTTAGTAGTGGACTTGGCAGTGCTAGGTTAACGGTTGGACTCGATGAACTTTTTTGGAAAAAGGTCTTTTCCAACCTAAATGATTCCATGATTCTGTGATTCTATGATTTCTTACTGACATCAGCAGGGAGCTGCCTGAAAGCCCACGTGGTCGTGTGAGAGCTTCGTCTTGGGGCTGACCTTGCCACCACTGAAGTTGGTGCAAGAGGGCTTGTTGACTTCATGGGGAACCCGACTGAGTGTTTGCTTAAAAAGCTTTAAAAATGCTGCACTGTTATGCATGCAGGTGGAGTGAAATCTGCTGCCCGCAACCACTTGTGGAGCCAGACACACTTCCCTGCGGTGTGCATTTACGTTTAGATGAAATTGCACTGAACCCCCTGAGAAAGCACTGCATGATGCTCCCAGGTCTGCTTTTTCCTCAGGAATAGCTCACTGGGAGGCAGGCCGGGGCTGACCGGGTTGTTCCTCCCCCAGGCACAGTACTACGGAGTTGTGAGCGTCGGCACGCCGCCACAGAGGTTCACCGTCGTGTTTGACACCGGCTCCTCCAATTTTTGGGTCCCTTCTGCTTATTGCATCAGTGAAGCATGCAGTAAGAAATGTTACCCTCCCTTACGCTCCTTGTGTCTCAGGTACATTGGCCATTTCTCCTTTCCCAAGGAGTTCTCCTGCAGCAGGGATTTGGGAGGGGAGGATTTGGAGCACCCCCGAGGGCCGCTCTCCCCTTCCTGGCTTGCTCCTCGGTCTCTGCCCCTCTGCGCTGCCCTGCAGCCAGGGCAGGCGCCGGCTGCAGCTGCCAAACATCCCTCTGCACCACGAGGTACCTGATGTAAAAGGCATGAAAATAAACCTGGGAGAGCTACAAATAGCAGTGGAAATGCCCATTTTTGTTTTGATTTGCCTTTAAAACCCAAAATAACCTCCGAGGTACAGAAAAACAGGGTTGCCTGTGGGGGAACAGACACCTCCATTGACGCCTTCCTTGTAAGACAAGCAAAAATCTGCCTTGCCTGCATCTCGGCCAGCTCTGCACTGGGGAGCAGGCGCGGTGCTGGGACCTCCCCTTGGTGCACAGGTGTCATTTGTTTTGTGTAGGGGTGCACCAGAAATTTAAGTCCTTTCTGTCGGATTCGTATGAGCATGGAGGGGAAGCTTTCTCCTTGCAGTACGGCACGGGACAGCTTCTGGGCATTGCTGGCAAAGACACGCTGCAGGTGAGCCTCCACCTAAAATGGGTGTCAGCCTCCAGGTCAACTGTTTTCAGGGCAGTTCAGATACTGGCTTTGCTCTGGAAGACCTTGCCTGATTCAGGCAAGGGCAGGGTGATGTCCCACCAAGCCGGGTGCTGAGAGGTGTGGGTGCTGCTCCAGCTTCGGGCTACCCAGCCAAATCCCTAAGATTTTATTTTGCATTTCTGCTTCTCTCCTTGGGTACTGTACTGGGTTTATGCAGAAACATCCACAGAATTAAGGTATTAAAAGGAATCGGTGCAGCCTACTCACCAAATGGGCACCTGCTATGTTGATGCAAGTCACACAAGGATATCCAGGCTTTATAAACTGAATTAATCCATTGATATGGATCTGAAATGTGGCTAATTTCTTGTAACTGATGGTGTCTTTACTTTCACTTGTACCAAACAGATAAGTAACATCTCCATCAAGGGACAGGACTTTGGCGAGTCGGTGTTTGAGCCAGGAACAACCTTTGCCCTTGCCCACTTTGATGGCGTGCTGGGCTTGGGCTACCCCTCCTTAGCAGTGGGCAATGCTCTGCCCGTGTTTGACAGCATCATGAACCAGCAGCTGGTGGAGGAGCCGGTCTTCTCTTTCTATCTGAAAAGGTCAGTGTTTAAAGTGACACTGCCAAAAAAGAAGCAAATCTATTTTAATTGTTGAGACAACCGTGCATCTGTATAAATCTTCAATTCTAGAAAATAATTTTCCCCATTTCTTTTTTTTTTTTCTCAATTTGACACTGAAAAATGTGGAGTGAAAAGGAAAAATGTGCTGGGGAGGACCATGAATTTTTGGACGGCGAGTTATTCTTGTTGGAGCTGGTCATAAACAAAAGAAAAGCTCCCAGCTCAGACTCACCATGTCTGAGTTGCCGAAGGTTTCCTTCTGGCCAGTGCAGATGAACAGAAATGCCATGCTACACCCAAGTAGTCACATTTCAGGAAGGAAATGTTGTTTCCTCATCTGGACCTAGCTGTAACTCCACCAATTTATTTAGTGTTTATTCTGAGGTGAGAACAGCAACTGGCTCAACCTGCTCCTGATGCCTATCTTAGCCCTTGGCAGCCTACAGTAAGTCTTCTCAGAGGTTATTTGGAGGCTCTAAGTTGGGACATACGCAGTTATAATTTAGAAATAATCCCTTTCAGCCATCCATATCTGAATTTAGAAAGGCCTGTGGTTTGTCTTTTGCTTTTTAAGTGTAATCTCATCGGCACGTGCTGGCACACTCCCATGTCTGTGTTAACCTGTCTTCTGCTTTCAGAGGAGATGACACCGAGAATGGTGGTGAGTTGATTCTGGGGGGGATAGACCATTCCCTCTACAAAGGTTCAATCCACTGGGTCCCAGTCACTGAGAAAAGCTACTGGCAAATACACCTGAACAAGTATGTATGTATGTATGTATGTATGTATTAAATACCTGGTGGAACTCACCTCCCCAGGTAAAACCCACAGAGACAGAAACACCTAGCAATACAGATGCAGGAGGACTCGGCTGCAGGGGTTTACCCCTGTGCCTTTCAAAGAGGGGGTTTGTCAGGATGAGACTGGGGCTTATTAGCTCTGTAAATCTGCTGTGACATGGGTAGCTGGTTTCTGGGAGAGCATGTTAATATGTTTTAATATGATACGCCAATGGTTGAGTTGACTCTTGGTGGGCTATTCAGTTAAGAGGTTAAGGCACCCAGGAACTGAATCCAGCTCCAGGTCCTCCTCTCATCTTTCCTGTTAACCTTGGTCAAAGTAGTCAGTGTCCCTTTGGTCCTTCTTCTGCTGCACAAATCGATGAGGACACACACCTGTGGTTGAGGACAAATTCATCAGCAGGCAACAAATGATTAGGGCTGCAGGAGTCCTGAGAGAGAAAAGTGGGTCCCCAAGCGAGAAGTCTTCCTCATGCTGTTTCCTTTTATTACTTTCTTGTCTTTTAAAGATGTTCTTTTCTTTTAAGGCTGGGAAAGCTTGGCAGCTAGTTTTAGCTTCAGACCGTACTCTGGTACTTTAGCTAGCAATAATATGCTTCTTCAGTCACAGTGTATATGCCGTTTGCTTAAAGATGCTTTGTTTTTCATTCGCAGCATAAAGATCCAGGGCCGGGTGGCATTTTGCTCGCACGGCTGCGAAGCCATCGTTGACTCAGGCACTTCTCTTATCACCGGCCCCTCTTCACAAATCAGGAGATTACAGGAGTATATTGGGGCAAGCCCATCGCATACTGGAGAGGTAAAAACTATATAGCCAGAAGGAAGAGAAACTGGTATTTGGTGCAAAGAGCTTATAGGGTGGGAAAATAACTTAAATAATTGCTCAGAAAGGTCTCAGCGAAAGCCTTGTTTCCAGGACAGCACTGAACTCAGAGCCATGCTTGTTTCGACCCGTCTGCCTTGCTGCTCCAGCCCTCCTCCCAAGTGTCCGCCTCCTCTCCCGTACTCGTCAGTACTGGTGTGTAAGGAAATAATGGGAACGTCAGTTTGAGGAATTGATCCATACTTTACATCAGAGAGAATTTTATTTTGGAAAATCAGAGGAGCACTTCCTTCCAAAGTCCCTGGCTATAGCCATTGGCTCGCTCAAGCCAGGAGGGGTTCGGTGCTGATGGCCAGCCCCATCAGCATCAAATGGAACGGGAAAGGTATCGTAATTGCAGCCCCACAATGGTTGCACTGACAGGACCTCTGACTGTCAGCTTGCAGCAGAGCAGGCGGTGTCATGTTGGGGCTCCCAGGAGGGACGCACATCTGTGATGCTCGCAACGCTGGCTCCTGGCAAATGAGCCACGGGGTGCAGGACAGACCTCGCTGTCTCTTATTGTCCCTCGTGAACCTTATTTCTCTGTCTCCTCGCTGGTTTTCCTCTTTTCCCTGCCGCTCTCTCCTGTGTCCCCCTTGCTGACACTCCCCACCGGTCCTCCCCATCCCCGCCTGCCCTCTGATGAGCACCTCCACCTCCTCCAGTGGGCCAAAACAGCCTTTCTGTATCGTTTCGTGGCCTCTCCGGCCCCGCACCTGCGGTTCCCAGCCCCCCGTGCCTCTCTGGGGGGCTTGCATAAGCTGAGGTTGCTGAAGGTAGGTTAGGCTTTCCCACTGCCTTGCCTGCGGGCCGGGCTGGGATGTCTCTCTGCCACCCTTTCCATCTCCCTGCTGGCAATTTTCAGATGGCATGACTGAACCCTTGTATCTAAAGCACTGAGATAACAAACCTGAGACAGCTAAATCCACCCGCCTCCAGGGAGAGAGCAGCTTATTTTTACTGTGCCTTATTGCTGGCCCTTGGCTGACTCCCACGGGTAATTACCACGTCGCCACAGCTCCAGTGCCCCAAGTAAAGCTGCCGCGTACGGTTGCTGTTAACTTCGCAGTTGTCTTGATCCTGACACAAAACTGCACTTGGAAGAAAATTGAGACCGTTACGATTGCCCAGTGCACTGGGCACAGATCAAAGACAAAAGTGGACTTTTAATCTGCCTCCTTTTCTAAGAGGAGAACTTGGAGCTGCATCTGTGTAACTCGTGAAGCTTCTGATTCTTTCTCAATTAAACCTTAAATTTCATTTTTATTCAAATTTTCAGATACATGTCAAACAGTACGCTTTAATAACGAGTTGGTTTTATAATGGTACATACTAATGGATATAGATAAAATATGTATTTCCAATGCACTTATATTAGTGTAATATAAACAAGAAACAGGTCATTGCAGTATAAGTTTATATACTCCGGTGCTGACGTAAGAGCACTCAGCCAGCATCTCAGATTCTGCAAAAAAGCATCCTGAAAATAAGACTTTCTGTGACTGTTTTTGTAGCAACCACAGACAGGCTGAGTATATTGGCTCGAATTTATCCCACTATAAGTAGGTTCATCCATCAGTGATTTTACCAGAACTTTTATCTCTTTCCAGCAAGGATTAATTTGTTCTGGATGTACTAGCTATGTAAATGAATCGTGTCTTGCTTCTCGTATCCTACAAACCATTATAGTGGCTTTTTTACCCTTTCCCTCTGTATCCCATGGTTTATTTTGTTCTAATGGTATGACACCTGATAAGTATACACAAGATTTAGGGCTATGTTTTCATAAAGCAGATTTAACAACAACAACAAAAGTAGATTCTTCCTTATAGGAAGCCTCTAAAACAATGACTTTAAACACTACAGTTTACAGCAAAGATCCCTCCGGGGCTTGGAGCATTCTGCAGTGCCATTTAATATGCCAGTTGTTTCATGAAATAACTAGAAAGGCCAGGAAATGATCTTCTGTATTACTGTAAGTGAATGTATTATTTATGGAAATTAATGGCTATGCCAGAGTTTAGTCCTTCTTCTGCTCTTTAAATCCCACTCCAGGGCAGAGTATAAAGTGCCGGATTCCTCACTGGCTTTTTTTCCCTAAACCTATGACATTAGGGGAGGGAGTGGGGTGAGCTGCAGCTGTAGGGCCCTCCCTGCATGGGCTGGAGGCAGCTCCCTCCACCCAGTCCCAGCCAGAGCATCGGAGGACTTTTGCTCAGCAAACCTTGCTAACATGGGTTCACTGGGGCTCACACACTCAGTTTTGCTTCCGAGTTGTACAGGGGGGATGTCAGAGTGCTCCTTCACCATGTCCCTTTTGGGGCTCGCGAGGATTTTCATCAGCCCTGGGTCCCTAGGGGCTTTGGTGCAGTGGTCTGGGCTGTTAGGCTGGTTTGACCCAGTGCAGGAGCTGGAAAGCCGGAGGGCAGTGTTGGGCCGTAAGTCAGCCTGATGCTGTTTCTCTGTAGTAAGTTCACTATTACCTGCCACAAAAGTCTTGAATTCAAAGGCCAATACTTAATAAAAGGCAAACCGATCCTGTCTCAATCAGTGCATCGCATACAGTTTCTCGTAGACTGCAGAAGACTGTCCAGCTTGCCTCACATAAGCTTCACGATCGGACACCATGAGTACAAGCTGACAGCAGAGCAATACATCATAAAGGTGCGTATCCCTGGGCTCCCCGCTTCCCTGTCCCCGCTCCCCGAGCCGGGGCTGGAGCAGGCAGCCGCAAGGACACGTGCTTTCCCTTCCAGGAGTCTACTGAAGACCAAACCTTCTGCATGAGCGGCTTTCAGTCTCTCGACATCACCACTCGCACCGGCCCGCTTTGGATTTTAGGAGATGTCTTTATGTCTGCGTTTTACTGCATTTTTGACCGTGGGAATGACAGAGTGGGATTTGCAAAAGCTGTTCATAGGAAGGATTACTACTGAGTCATAATAGCATTTATACTGCCTTAAAAAGAACGTTAATGTAATGATCTTCAACTCACGGGCGAAGAAGGGCTTTAACTGAAACTCTGGACCTAAATGCAGTCGTGTTTGGGCTTTGGGGTGATCCTTGTCCCAAATCATGTAGTTTGGTTCAATCTCTATGTTTACAACTGAGAAACAATTTTTTCTGAATAACTGATGGACACCACAGCTCTCAGGATGAAGTGAAAACAGCTCAGCACTAAGATTTGCAAAAGCGCTGGAAGGATAAAAATGCTGAACAGTGCCAGGCTGACAAGATAGCAGTTACAAGTGGGGGAAACTAATCCCAGTCTGGTCTGCTCTGGGTAACCTTTTTTCTTCTTGTGTGCTAGTTTCCACCTCATTTCCTACTGCTTTCCTTTTCCTCACTATTTTCCACGGTTGGGGTTTTGTCCAACCTTGTTTCCTCAGTGCCAGGTAAATTCTCTTTATATGGGCTTGCTCCAACCAGTTTATATAAAGGGGAATTTGACTGATGCCTGTGTGGCCACTAATTTCCACTACTGTTCCTTGCACACAATTTCCTGCTCCTTATGCCATCTCTCAAACCTGCTTTTTCCCTTGGGTTCATTCTCGCTTGACATTTTTTTCCTCTTTTGGATCTCGGTGTTTAGTGTCCGTGTCTTAGGTCAGGTGCTACTTTTAGCGCCTGACACCTCTGCCCCTTGGCAGTGCGGGCAGCTGGGAGCAGCACCTATTCACGTTACAAAAACCAGACCCCAACCTTTGCAAAGGGTGCTGCAAAAGGATACCGCAGCGTCCCTCCACCTCAGATGAGTTACGAGACCAATGCACCAGCACTAGACAACTACTGCCCCTTCCTCAGTCACTTCTTGTCAGCAGCGGCAGCAGCTTCAGTGCTGGCAGAGGTGTGAAATGGCCACAGGTAGCTGCGCTGATTTAGCAACAGAAGATTCACCTGAATTATACCCATTGGAGTATTTGTTTGGATTGCTAAAGCTGATGCTGCCCCTGTACACGTGAATAAAACTTAACCAAGCAAAATCTGCTTTGGACTTAGCGCTGTTTCAGTTTCATTTTATATTTTATTTTCTTACAGCAGTTTCTCTGCGGTGAGGCCGGAGAGGAGGGGGAGGAGAGGGTGCAACAGCGATTGAAAATCCAGGTTGCTCTGTGGCCTGGAGGGGAGAGATGGGACGTGTTGGGGTGTTGGGGCTGCTTGTGTCTCCCTAAAGCCAAAAAATGTCCGCAGCCCCAGCCCTGGGCACCTCCCAGGCAGGGCAGGGCCGAGAGGAGCTACTGCCGCCTGTCTGGATGTGCTTAACACAGACCAAATGCAACATCCATTACTGGCCTTGGCAGCATTACGATCATGGCCCCTTAGATTCTGAGGCTTCAGTTGTAAGACTCAGTAAGTATTACTAAAGTGAGAGGATTTGCCTGTAGGATCTCTGAAATACTGATCTCGCCTGCCGGTGTGAAATACTCCCTCTCTCCAGTGCACGTTTTCACGACTCTATTTGCAGCCACATTGTGTTACACATTTGGCATCCAGGCTAAACCTCTACAACGGCGACTCTGCTGCCAGTTGCCTCTTTTTGCAGATGAGATTGAGCTGTACGAAGTTACCGTGTATTTCAGGTCAATCTTGCCTTGTTTCCCCTTTGTCCATATCTCTCTTAAAGAACAAAGTGACCATGAGCTAACTTATTTGTCTAGAAAATGTCATTTGTTTGGTCATAAACCAAGACAAACAAACATCTATAAAGCCCTATCACTCATTTAACAGCAGCGGGGTATTTTTGTTTTCTCTACTATGCAGCAGACTTAACACTCTGGTACATTTCCATTATTTCTAAAATACACATATATTGCTCAAACTTGAGCTTGCAGTCAGAGTTAGAGATCTGTTATTTATGATTATTAGGATTTTAAGGGTGGTGGGATGTGTCCCTACACCTGGTCAGTCCCTGCACTGGCATCTTGGCTCTATGAATTCCAGTGCAGAGCGTGAACACATCCTAGAAATAGGTGGAAAGTCAGGCAGCGCGTGCAGGGACCGGCCCTCTCTTTGTTCTGATATATCTCATCCTGCTCAAGATTAACACCATTTGATGGGTGCTGCTTTGACCTATTTGTCTATCCTAGCCCTATTCTTTCCTCAGTCTTTTCCAGCTTTGCCAGCTTCTGTAGGTCTGCCTTGTCGTTCCTGGCAGACATCAAGTTGACTTGTGTGGTAGGTCGAACCTTTGCCAGAAGTGCTTCTTGACAGTTCAGTACAGTCAAGACGACTGTGTTTCTCAAAATGCCTTTATTCATGCAATAATTTGACATTGTTTATACTGATGAACATGAATTGTAAACTTTTGGGTTTGCTAAAATAGTCCATTTACCATGCTAAGGCAAATAGTTTACCGAGAGAAGTGCCTAAGAGAGCACATAATCCCAAAAGATAATTTAATACAAATCAGAGCCCACAGATGTTTGCAAAAGTGAGATAACAGACTAAATGAGAAGAGGAAATTTTTCTGATAACTCATCCCAGCACTAGCTTCTTTACAAGCAATGAACAGAATAGATAGCTAACCTGGAGCTGGCCCGCTATGTGTGAAATGCTATTTGTGTATTGCAGATTACATCGTGGGACTTCAGAGCTGTCATTCCTAATTTAACATGCGTCTACATGTCTACTAGTAGACATGTAGACAAGTAGTAGTAGACAATAGTAGACAAGTCCCACCTCTGTGGGACTTAACTGAAGCTTTTATCTACCTAATGGCTACTGTGTGGCCACCCTTAGCCTCCATCGAAGAATGAACACAGTCGCTGGGCCAGGGAGTGCTGGCAGAGTGAGTGGGAGAGGTAACAAAATTATTGCCCATGAGATGCATAATGTCCTGGTGGAAAGCACCAGTGTGCATCCTAGGTAGCGGCCAGGCTGAGAAGAAGGTGATGGAAGATGAGCAGAGCTGGACGATGAGAAGCTGGGAAGGCTTCTTCAGGCTTAGCAGTGCTGGGATGAAACGTGCTGACGTCTGGGTTGGGGAGGATGAGCACTTGGCTCCAACACCTTAAGCCCTGGTGGAAGCTGTGTGAAGGAAGATAGTGAGGAAGTGTGATGGTACCGGACCCTCAGTGTGGATTTGTAGTGGGCACTTTACAGTCATCTCTAATTTCTGGTTTAAATTCCCTTACAGGGAGAAGCATGTTCCTCAAGCTTGTGTACTGTGAGAAGAGAGCTAGATAATAGGGCAGACTTTCTCCATAGCTGCTGAAAACCCTTCCTATACATGTGCAGCTGGGAGGAGTACGGCCAAACTCCCCCAAAACCTGTAGTGCTCTCCTGTCTAGGAGAGCATAAGCGCTATGGAGGAGTGCTTCAGGCTCCCAAGGAGACCAGCAATTACTTTATCTTTGGGTCTAGCTGTGTGACTGGAACTGTCTGGGTATCCTTAAACTTCTCATTTATACTATAAATTTGCCATTTGTTAAAGTTAAGCTCATTGGTAAATGGCGTTCCTTGACAGTTGCAGATGCAATTAAATTGAGAAAATATTGAATTGAAAAGTGTGGCTTCAGCTAAAAGAAGAAATAGGGAATAGGGAAGAAAGAGGGAATGCTGGAGGAAAATCTTTTTTTCTATGTTGATGTAGGGAAGGGAAAACTATGTGTTTCCAGCATTGTCACAGGCCAAGAGAGTCCTCTTCCCCAGGGTCAGTCAGCAGTCTGGGGCTCTGATGACTGAAAAGCTAGAGGATGCTGCCAGAAGCTGGGTATTGCCTAGTAAGGGCCATCCAGAAAATAGGACTGCTAGGCTAAGGTGCTGTTTATTTCAATGTAATTTCACTTTGTCAGGGTCTTCACTGTGTTGGTCAAACCTGAACATAGCAACTTGATTTGCCTGAGGACTTGTGAAGAGGCAAGGGTGAGGTTGCACCAGAACGCCTTACTCCAAAACTGTGATCAAACCTCACTACTCAGCTGCTGTCAGACACCAGCGTCACCTCATCTCACAGTGTGAAGAAGTTGCTCTGTAGGTGCCTGGGAAATCTGTGCTTGGCTTTTCTGCATACCTGAAATTCCCATAGTATGAGTTTAAATAGCTCTTCCTTGGGCTTAAGTGTCCTCTGCTTCCTAAACTGATGGGGATACATGAGCTTTTGTCTAGTGTCTTTGAAGGATTTGAAAGGGTGGCATTGCTCAGATCATGTCTAATCCACACCAACAGGAGCTGGTTCCCAGACTGAAACCAAGCTGGAAGAAGTAGAAGTGGGGAGGGCGGTTGATTTTTTTCCAAAGCCTACCCAGATGAGATAGCAGAGTCCTGCTGTATGTGATAGCCTACTGGAAGGGCTCCTCACCTAAGCTTTTGGTCAGAGGAGCAGGAGCAGGCAGGTCCGTTCATTTCCTTCCCAGCTTCAGGGGGCCCTGAAGACTCCAGGAGCCACTGGTGCTACCAGTTACCCTGGTAGAGATGCTGGTTTGTTGTTTGAAGTGCAACCTTCTGAGCAAGAGAGCTGGGTGGACTTGCTGTCCATACAGTCCACACCACTTGCTGGCTGTTGCAGCCTCATCATTTTCTGTGTCTCCCCCTCTCCCTGTTCTTCCCAACCCCTGAGCTACCTGGTCTCTCCCTTGTCTAAGGAGATCGTCTGCTTGGATACTCACTCGCGGGGGGATGCCAGCATCACGCTCTGGACTGCATTCATGTAGATGTGGGTGAGAGCTAAAACCAAAGAGCTGCTGCTGCTTTCAGGGCCTGCTTTGAGACTTCTTGCAGGAGCGGCAGCTGAAAGGCCAGGTTGCTACCAGGTGTAGGGAGGTGGCTTGGCCACCCCTGGAACTTCAGGAGCCACTTGATGCTGGCTTGGGTTTGGGTTAATGGAGAATGTGTGTGGTACGTCTGGGCAGCATGGGAACAGGAGAGGGGGGAAGGAAGCAGAGAGCAATTTTTGCTAGCAGTCCCGGGCCATTTGGCTGTCTCCCTGGGATGACTGCAGTCTGCGTGCTTCCAGCTGAAGATCTCTGCAAGAGTGGAGCTCTAAGCTCAGTTGCCCCTGCAGCTCCATCGCCTCTTGACAGAGTGCCACAGCCCTTTCATCACTAGGGAGGCCACCTGGGAACGGCGTTTTGCAATAAACAGCCACTAGGTATGCCACATACATGCTCCAAGGAGCAGAGACCAAGGCTCAGACCTCCCATGCCTAGCTCATCAGCAGTTTTGCCTCTTCCACTTTTCTTAATGAAGTTAAATATTCAATCCTTTTATTTTTCCGCTCTGTAGTGGCATAACTTCAGCAGAAGTGAGGCAGGCTCTTGCCCCACACAAGTGAGGAACCTGATTTTTCAAGCGTTCCTGCAGGCAATGAGAGATGGTAGGCTGAATCTCTCCCGGCTGAGAAGGGAATTGAGCTCACACCTCCCCTTCTGGCCGCTTGAGTAGAAACCGAAACTGTTGGTGGGTCTTGCGAGGATATAATGGATCTTAATCTGAAGGAGCAGCCAAAGGTAGCAGTGTTCAAGGTGGATCCAAAGTGGACAGAGCCACCTCGGCTCTTCTGATAACCTTAGTGTTTCCTCTAGGTGATCCTACACAGCTCTCTGCCATGTGCACTGTCTGGTTTGCATCCACTCCTGAGGCTCCCAGTTCTCCCCATAAATGTTTTCCCCACAGGGTCACAGATTTCAAGCCAGCGACCAAGTGGCTTAAAGCATGTCACCACAATGCCTCCTGTTTAGGTGCCCGAATCCTCTGTTGGATCTTGCTCAGGACTTGTCTGAGCATCGTGTCTGCCTTTCTGCACTTTCAGCAAATCTGTGTGAGAGCCACTTTCAAGAGAAGACAGAAAGTTCAGTCAGACGCAGGGGAAGCACGGTCAAGGTTTTCTTTCACTTTTCTCATTAGAAAATTCTACTATGTCTGTTTCTTTAGTATCCAGGTTTTCCCATAAGTGCTGCATCTCGAACGTCTCTGGAGCAGCAGCAGAAGTAACATTTTTTCCATCACTGAAGGTCCTTTGTTGTGAAGTTGCCCCAGAATCTGTTAAAGGTAGTGCAGCGTTGGCATTTGACACTGTACTATGACTATGGAAGCTCGGTAAACTCCATCGCTGAAGGTTTCTCTCATAATCTGTTATGAAACCGGCTATGTTACTACCGTGGAGTTCATGTTTGGGCTTCCCTATCACAGTAGGAAGTGACTGATGCACCTCAGAGCCTGGGAGGTACGTAGTCGTTTCTGGGGGAGAAAAAGGAGAGTCCAGAAGAGTCACATTTGCCTCAGTTAGGCTCCTTTGGAGCTTCTCTTCTGGCACGCTTGTGGTGCGCTCTGTTTCCGGATCTGGTTTGCCCAGCACATCAGGTGCTTTCTCCTCAGCTTCAGAGATGATGACCTCAGGAACTGGCTTGTTTGTCTCAGATGAGGTGTCACTGTTGCCAAAGAGTGCCTCATTCCTTGAGGTTTCAGTTATGGGTCCTAGATCTCTGCTACTAAGTCTGTTATTTTTGTCTACTCCTTCATGTTTCTTCTTGAAGCTTGAGGTAGAGTGTCTCCCTCTTGTGTGCATTTCTTGCAAACGTCTGATGTGACCCTTTTCATCTGCTGGGAAAAACACTGAATTCTCACTTGTTTGCCGACTGTAGCGCCGGTGAGCCGGGGATGAAGGGCCCTCATGGACGCTGAGAAATCTCTTGACCCTTCTCAGCACTGAATGTTGTCTTCGGTGTTTCTCCTCTTCCCAGGGCCACTCTTCCCCATAGAGGAATTCGGTATCAGCCAGCCTGCCAAATAAAGCCAGGTAGTAGGTGTCACTTACATATAGGAAGTGTGCATTCTACATGCATATATATCCCACTGTATCAGCAAGAAGACATAGGCACCAAGGCCCTAGTGTGTCCCCAAGGAAGAGCATGGAAGGGTTGAAAAAGAGGTGAGGGTGCCAGGAAATAGTGCTTGTGCCTTTGGACCACACGGATCACCTGGAAAGCTCTCCATGTCCAGATGTCTCTTCTCCTGAGGACCAGGCTGGGAGGGCATCCAGCCAGGCACCTGGCCCCATTTCATATTTGGGCTGCAGCCCTCTGTGGCAGCTCCACATTGTTAGGCTTGTGCTTAGGGTGGAGGAAAGAGGAGAAAGAAACCCTGCTCAGTGCTGTAGATACTCTTTCAGGAGAATCCTTCGGGCAAAAAAAACAACAGTGAAAAAGCTACTCCTGGAAGCAGAGTGCAACGGTTTCAAAAATGTTGGAATTACTCAGATGGCCAAATTTCACTTACTTCTGGGGCACGACAGTGTGTCTGAAAGTCCCATCTGTACCTGGTACTCTTCTCCTGTCCAGCCTCGGTGGTTCATGAGAACGACTATTGCTTTGTCTGCCAGGCAATTCAGTACACATTGCTGACTCAGTGCACCCCAGAAGACAAGTCAAATTGGCCCAGTTACCTGTTCTAAGGGCAAGGATGGCAAAGGGGCTCGGGCCAAATCTGAGGTGAGAAGCACATAGAGGCTATGCTAACCTGGAGGGACAGAAGAATTTCATCCAGCATTTGTGAAGATGTTGGCTTGAGGGGACTGCAGAAGACTTTGGATTTGGGCTCAAGTTTTATATATTTGCTTTGGACTTGGATGAATCTCCCATCACGGAGATGTGGTGGGATGGCTCCTATGATTGGAGTGTTGGGATGGAGGGATACAGGCTCTTTAGGAAGGACAGGCAGGGGAGATGAGGAGGGGGTGTCGCCCTCTACGTCAATGACCAGCTGGAGTGCATGGAGCTCTGCCTGGGGATGGATGAGGAGCCGACCAA
>NW_008794621.1:2040870-2060395 GCF_000699145.1 Aptenodytes forsteri | reverse complement strand
AGAGAGGTGGTGGATGCCCCATGCCTGGAAACATTCAAGGTCAGGTTGGACGGGGCTCTGAGCAACCTGATCGAGTTGAAGATGTCCCTGCCCACGGCAGGGGGGTTGGACTAGATGAACTTTAGAGGTCCCTTCCAACCCAAACTATTCTATGATTCTATTCTACGATTTAGACCTTGTTTTTGAAGTCTGCATAAGAACTACCCAGTTTTTTTAGAGAGATGAACAGAGAAACTGTTCAGAGGAGAAAATAATTAATAAAAAAGTCAATGCATCAGAGCTTTTTGCATTTCACAGGGGCTAACATGGAACTTTTTTCATGCAATCCCCCTTCATTTTTTATGTGAAGTGCTTCTTACTAAAATATTGTTTGCAGACTTAATAATGTTTCTTCTTTTCTTTGCCACTTTTTCCCCCCTAGCAACTGCAGTAAAATAAATTATATTTTATGGGTTTTTCTTCTTTACTGTTTTAATTTCTTCTTTACTTTTCTTTTGGCCATTTTATAGTTTTTTTCAGAAGGAAATAAAGTCTGAAAAGACTGTGTGTGATAAAAGCGATTCATACAAACCATTGGTCTTTATACTAGAATGCATGCAAAAATGGAAAAATAAGAGGAATAAAAGTGAGAAAACACCAATTTCCAGGCCAAATGAAGCAAAAAATTAAGCACATTTTATTTTGATAAAGGCTGGAAAATTTTGGAAAAATTGAAAACTTCTTGAGATAAGTTTTAAAGTAAAAAAAAAGAGGCTACTATAAAGTTTTAAAAAAGATTTTCAGATAAAAGTGTCTACTTGCCCTGGTATTTGTTCAGGCATGGTGGTATTTACACTTACTGACCTGTTCTATAGTACAGCACGTCACGAGTGTTTAAACTCAACAGCTTCTAAACTGACTGGCCTATCACTGATTTCTCATACAGGTCCTGACAACACGGGGCAATCCTATATACTCTATATGTTTCTTTATAAGGACGGTTCTTCTGTTGATCTCTGCAAATAACTCCTCTTCTTTATCTCTTCACAAAATCTCAGCGCTCCAACTTCCATGCCTAGATTATTAGCCAATGAAAAGTCATATGACGTTTAAGATAATTTCTTGTTTATCTTCACAAAAATCTGGACTGATTTTACCTATCATCTGCTAACAAAACAAGCAAAGGAATAGATATTTTGCTAACTGGGGGGTGTATGAAGAAGCTGTAGTAAATAAAAAAATACTAAGAGAAGTCAGTCGTTATCTTCAGGTGCCATCCTGTGCTCAGAAACTATCAACAAACCCTCCCTGCAAACATACTCTATTTATTAATTACACAGTTTAAGCTATGGGTGCACAGTTCATATGAGCACATGGACCACTGGAGTCATCATCCTACCAACACCAGCCTGTCCACTCCCTCCTAACATAATTTCCCATCTCCATCTTCCCTGTTCACAGTATCGTCACAGCCCACAGCCCTGTGCTGACTGTCCATCAGTCAACGTGGGCTGTAGTGGTGGTGATCTTTCTGATGGCATTAAGGACCTTTAGTGCCACTCACCCCATTTCAATAGTCGATCCAAGAAATGAAGGAATACAGTAATCAGCAGCTGCTTTTGTGTAGGGTGGCCGGGCAGAGGAATCGTTCCAGTAAATATCTTTCTCCATCCTTGGTAAGTTCATGTGCATCTCATCCACCGCCAGAAGTGAGACCTTAGATTTTTTTGGTATAAATCATGTCACTTTCAACATAGTACAGTATACAAGATAATCTGCTTTGTACTCCCTGGGTCAACATTTCTTTCACAAACCCTTTAAAGTAAGCTGTGTATGCTGGCCTGGGCATTGGGAAGAGACTCAGTATTATAAAATATACCCCCTATACCCTCCTATACTCATGAAAGTATAAATTTTATTGTAACTTGAGTCTTCTATGCTGCAAAGATATTTGCATCAGATTGAAGTCCTTTCCTCATGCATGATGTAGTTAAATGGACATGCGATCCTCCACCTGCTACGGGACATCTGTGTAGAGTATAAGTTGTGCTCCTTAAAATGTCCAGAGGTCAAGAAGCTTTCTGATATGCTTCATCCACGTTTTAAGACATTCAGAACCAAGTATGTGACCATCCTGTTTTAGGCCCTTCCCATATATTTTATACAAAGGGCTCTAAGGCACCGTAGCACGAGTAGCCTGAAGTGGTGTTAAGCCAGAGAGCGTCTTTGGCAGCGTGAAGGCCTTTCCCACTCCTGCGTGTACCTGCATTGCTTGCTTTGCTTTGCTTAATATGCTCGTTTGCTTGCCCTGCCCTTGCTCCCTCTAACACCTGGGCTCTGCTTTGCAGTCTCAGTGGTCCCCAGCAGATGTGGGGTCTGACAGCAGCTCAACCCCATGTTTGGTTCTACCTGCAAGGGGAGCAGCAGGTGCCGTGGGACCTCTTCATGTCTTTGGGCTCCTTCATGGCATGACGGACAGGAGCTGTTTGGGAATCAGGGGCACTGCAATAAATCTGTACCCTGGCCATCTCACAGCTCCTGTCACTGAGGACACTGGCTCCTGTGCCGACCACAGATGCTGCCGTGGGCGGCAGCATCACAACATGAATCATGGTACGGGCCCTGCTTATTAGTTCAGGGCCCTGCTTGGTATTTTTTGTATCTTCACTGCCTTTTTTTTTTAAAGGAAGGTTCATATACAATATTGTAATCTCTAGATTTTCAGCTTAGCAAAACGTGTTCTTATCTATGTGGTAATAGATGGCTTTTGGATTTTGCAGGATTGACCTACATTACGTGTTTTTCCAGGCATAAAGTGAGCTTATAGTTTGAGGTCAGCTGTTTGCATGTTTAGTCAGGCATCATAAATGCCAAATACCGAAATCAAGATGCATTTAGCTTATAAAAACAAAATCTGGGGATCACAGCGATCGGTACTCCTTCAGGGAAAGAATTTGTTTTGCTGCCACTTGTTGCCCTTAATTTGTACCTCAATATAAGAAATAGGATTAAATGTAATGATAACCTATGGTACAGTAAAGCTGGAAGTAGAAATAACAACAGCAACCTGTAAATTTCTATCGATGCACCAGTTAGTTTCAAAATCATCATCATCTTCTCCAAATGGATTAATAAGTTGTTCAGCGACCTGAAAGGAAAATGAGACAGTGAATAGCGGCTGGCATGCTATGTCAGGACTGATGCCGCAGAGAAAATAGGATCAGATTTTTCTCTCTCTCCCTGCCTGTCACTTGCAATCATAGCTTGAGCTCCCGTATGATGGTTTTGCCAGCCTTGCGAAGGAACATCTTGCTTTCCCTATGGATTCATACCTCCATGCCTCACTGGGGCTGTCAATCATGATTGTTGGCCCTGGCCTACTGGGAATTGGGACATGTCTGGGTCACAGTAATTGTCACATAAGATAGTCGTTACCTTTCCTTACTGCTGTCTTTGGCTGATTTAAATGAATGGTTTAGCAGCTAGAGGCTCTGTTATTGCATTATGGTCTACAATTCTCCACCAGCCCATTGGGTCAGTATTCCCGAGCCCTGCAGCTGCAGTCTGCCGGAGGGAGTACAGCTCGTCCCTCCAGCTCAGCCCTTAGCCCCTGCTTCTTTATCGGGGGTGGTGCTGATGGCATCCCTCTGAAGACTTTCAGGAAAAGCAGCCCACCAAAAGACTTGACTGAAGTGGACACCGTGCATCATGCTAGCCAAAGCCAAGAGACAGGATCTGAGTTTGTTCTTTCATTTAGCCTGTTGTTTTGGGTGTCTGTACATGCAGTGATTAAAACTGCAGGGGAGAAGCCCATCCTGGGGAGGAGACAACCAAACAGTGAGCTCAGGCACCTTTGTGGTGAGGCGCCTTAGTCTAGGAGCTAGGCTGGGAAAGGAAACCTCTCTGGCTGCCCATAGCCTTATTCAGTCCTGCCTCCCCCTAAAGGAATAAATAAATGGAAAAACAACCAGAAACTGCCCCCCCCCATCCCCATGATCACCAAAGTACATTGTGGGGAGAAAACTCATAGCTGCTGGGAGAGAAAAAAAAGATTAAATAGGAAAATTAAAAAAAAGAAAAAGTTTTAGGAAATTCAGACTGTTGCTCTATTTCTCAGTTCCTTGGTACACTGAGGTCAAATATCCTCTCCCCTTCATGCTTTTCTCCTTCTGTTTGTCTTTTTAAGCCCCGGTTTTGAAGCCGATCACATTCTTGCTGACCTCCCAAGCCTTCCTGGTGGTCCGCAGGGCCATGTGCAGAAGCAGTGGCCAGGTCCTCGGTTTAACGTGGGTATGGGTGAAGCGACTGTATGATTAAACAGCCCTGCTCATGAACCTCGCTATGGACAGCTATGATCTAAACAACTTATAATAGTAAGGGAATCACTCCCTGGCTATTTATTCTTATGTGCCTCTAGGTAGTACCAGCGGGTAAGCACTTGCTGACTCTCCTAGGCCACCACTTCCCAGGCCAGCAGTGGAAGACAACAAATGAACTGCTGAGCAGACTAACATGACAAAAACACCCGTAAGGCAGGAGGAACAAAAAGAAGACAGGGGACACCTCTGCTCACACTTGTTGGCCTGGCTCGTGGCATTAAATTTTGGGAATAGCTATGGAAGTGCTGTAATAGGAATGAGCCAGAACGCAGACTGCGTTGCGGCTCTCCAGGGAAGACACTGGTTCAACTCGGTGTAAACCGGGGGATCACTGCCCAAAAATCCACTGCAAAACCTATCACATGAGCTAAAAAAAGTGAGCAGGGCTGGGACAGAGGGAACAGCAGCGGTGGCCTTTTGCTTAGCTGACCTCGTCCTAGCATGTGAGACACAACTTTATTCTCCAGAAAGGAATGCAGTGCTGGACAACGAAGCCCTGTATTTGGATGGTCCGTCTATCCCCATAATGAAAATGGGGATTTAGAAGTGTCCCACGTGATGGGAAACTTCGCCCCTGTATTGTAGGTATAACAAACCAGGCCCAAGGCCAAGGAATGAGCTCAGTTTAGCCATCATTTCTGAGGAATTGCCAAGTTACTGGAAGTCAATAGCTCGGGGCCCTTTCTGCAGCCTGGCAGCCAAAGCCCAACACACTCAGCAGGAAACCGGCTGTAATCTTCAAGACAGAAATATCCTGACTTGGGGGCACTGCAGGATTGGACAAACCTCCGGTCTGAGGGAGCACTGCCGATATTAAATTTGCTTTTTAAAACTGCTTCTCCTCCCTTTCATTTCTTTATGCAGAAGATTTTTCAGTTACAATGGCATCTCGTACCTGCCACAGCCAGGAGTTGGCTGGAAGCCCTGAGCCTAACTGGAAGAGATGCTACTAACAGCCTTGGGTGGCGATGAAGGGGAAACCTTTCCCCCCTCAGGAGCACCAGCAGAGCAGTCAAGAGGAACAGCTTACAGTTTTGTAACCTGCTAGTAAAACCCTGGAAGACATTGCCTAGCAATAAAGCCTCACATTTCTTGCAGGAGCAACGTGCTCCTCCCGCCGCACCAGCCTCCCTTCCTCTCTCTCCAGCTCTCCTCCAGGCTGGTCCCCATGCGGCAAACCCCTTCCCCCCAACCTCCCCCCATTTCCTAGGACACAGGACTAAAGGAGCTTGCCCTGCAGGCACTTTACTTTCCCCCCACACTCCCTGATCCATCAGCTCTGTGTGCTGCCTTCTCTGCTCTGCCCTTTGGAGTTGGCCATGGGAAGGGGGCTCTAAAACTGGCCAATTTTGTGCAATTTATATTCTAACAGAAAAGTTAGCTCTAAGTTTCCAGCCACAATTAATAATCCCAAAAGGAAATCTTAATGCACATAGACCCTAATGCACCAATTTGCTTTTTATTTGAAACTTTTTTCCAGTTAGTGTACCTTGATACTCACTGCAGAGGAGAGAACCGCCATGAGGTATGTGGCTTAATTACTCAACTATCAGATAGATCGCGATGTGTTAACTGAGCAGGCATCAATGGGCTGATGGGTAGCATCCAATTCCTTCTATAACTCTTCTTTCTAATGAACGTTTTTATGTGGTGGGGTTCTAGCCAATATTGGCTGTCACTGTTTGATAGCCCTCTGGAACTGGAGATCTTTAATTGCCTGCATCTGATTAAGCTAACAGCAGATATTAAAGGCTGGCTTTCATCATAAGAAGAAAGTATGATTCAGTCCCTTTTGGCCCATGCCAGGTCTGCAGCAGTATCTCCCCATTGCACAGCGGAGTGGGAGAAAGGTGGTTTTTTTTTTTTAATCTTTCATCTGTCATTTTATAGTCCAAGTCCTGGGACCCAATTTTGCTAGAGTAATACTCCCTTGGGGAGTTGTGGCTGCATTGGTCCTACTAAAACGAGCTCTTTCAGGTTCCCAACCATTTCTTACTGTAAGATCTGTCAGGTGGAATTAAAAATGTATTGCATGATGTTTCTTTAAGACCACAGGACACTTTGGGCTGAATTAGGCTTTGGTGTAACTTCATTAATCTTCAGTGATTTTACAGTGTGCCACAAATCTGACACCTTGACTTCAGCTCTGACACCTTCACCAGCTCCCCTAAGGAGGGTTCCCCCATGACCTTTCCAGAAAGCTAGTTTACCTTGAGCCATCCTGCGTAGAAGAAGAACTGTAACAGTGTGAAGATTGGAATGTAAAGATCTAAGTCATGTCCCTGATACCCTTGGTCAGTATCCAAAAATTGGCGCCCTATCAGGCAGGCAAAGAAAAAAGTATAGACTGCAAGAGTAACAACCTGCAAAGAACAAAACTTCATTGAAATCATGCAATAATACAATCTTATGCATAAGGCAACACATATCCAAAGGCCTCTGACTGCCTTTTGCCATATAATTTACAAATCTGTAGGGAGGTATTACATGAGAGGCCACAGGAATAATTATAGCCAGGAAGAAGACCCAAGAAACATAAAAACATTTCAGTGCTTCCATCCCCTCTCCCAAATTATGCAAGGCCTTCAAAACATCTCCGCATTAAATATGACTTAAATAGTTAGCCAGGCGTCCATGATCCCGTGGGAGTCAACGCATGCTCAACAGCTTGGAGACTCTGGTCGAGCTGCCCTTTTATGGAAATTGCGTTTCGAATTTTGTAAAGGGTAATAGCTCAGTACCTGCGTATAGACCAGTGGAATTCCAACCCAGTCATAACCGAACAAAAGGCTACACCAAGACCGGTACTTATTCATCTCCTAAAAGGAAAAAAAAAAAAAAAGAAAAAACAAACCCCAACAACCTAAAATTGCATGGGGTTCAATTCTAAATTATAAATATTTTGTTACAGTTCATTTTTGCACATCTAAAAGGACAGGGAGATATTAAAGTGTAGTATATATAAATTGATACCATAACTATATCCAGCACCCCATCGTCACATCTGAATATTCACTTAGTTTATGGAGTTGGAATGCTTAGAATATTACATATTTCTTCACAAATTATCTTTTGTTTCTATCTTATCCACAGTCTAGTGATACATGAAAGAGAATATATTATATCATAAAAAGGATGTTTGACCACTTAATGAAATATTCAGGAAGATTATCTTCCCTGAAACTGATATTAAAATCTTCAAAATGTCAAATTATTATCTTTTTTTTTCCCTCCAGCAATGGAACAAGTATGAATTTACAGTGATGTTACACTAATTTTTACTCATCAATTTGTTGCTTCAGTTAATACCTTCTTAATTATATAAATACAATACCAGCGAACTGCTGCTGTATGTGCTTAAGTGTACATCGGTACACAGAGAAAAGTCGTATAGTTTTCTGTAGATTTACTTTTTCTACTTACGTTCATCAGTGTCTGCAGATCTACACTGTCTCGAATTCTTCCCTCTTTTCGCGCCTTCGATGCCAAATTTCCAAACCAGACAAATGGAACCCAGTATTTCAGGTGGGGAGACTTAAGGTCATCAAAGATTTTTCTTTCATATCTTGTCATAAAACCTGTTTACCCCCCCAAAAAAAAGACTTCATTTATTCTGTGCTTTCAGTGCTACTGATATTATAAATTTTGAATATGTTTGAATCTGTTTATGTGAAATTTGCATAGAACTATGCAAAACACTATTTATAATTCTAGCTAGTAGCCTCCTCTTTCTTTTTTGAGTTTTTTTGCCAGGATAGATCTTGCTTGAAACAACTTCTTTTTGCAACAACTACCTACACAAAATGCCTCTTGATTAATATATGCAATAATTTGCTATTACTGTGTTCTCATATCTGACTGCTGACATATTGTAGATACATATAATACTAAAAAATGAAAAAAGATACATATAATACTGAGAAATACAGATTACTCTCTAGTTTCATATTCTACTTTCAGAAAAATAAGGAACTGGATATAACAGTCAAGAAGCTATCACTTTTCAGCAATGATGGCTTTTAGCGGCATCTCAACATATGTTGTAAGGGCAGTTACGTGACCTTCTGAATCTGATAGTTTTTTGGTAAATCTGCAAAGCAGTGAGCAAGCAACAGAGGATACAAGTGCATGCATGAAACAGAGCTCAACAGAGAGCGTGCCTTCTGCCAGCGAAATGCTTCCCTGCCAGATTGTTTCATGTTTTCTTTGGGGTTACGAAGGCGTGCAAAGAGATGGAAAAGGAATCATGCACAGAAATCCTGCTGCTAGCGGGACACCAAGCCAGATGACGTGCTGTGGGGTTGCAGGCTGAAGCTGCTCTCTGCCTGGCAATTTGCCTCGCCGGGGTGCTGGGAAGGTATTAGGTTTCCTGCAGAGTTCTCCTGGCCTTGCGAAGCCCTGCTTCCCCCTACTGCAAGCAAGTCCAAGGTCAAACAGCAGGGGAGCCAGGGCTGTGTGGGACAAAACCTGCACCAGAGCAGCTCGCTGCCTGGGACTGGCACGGGAGCGGCTGGTTTTTGGAGCAGCACCTCTACCCCCTTGGGCTTCGTGGGTAAGAAAGCTCTGCTCTGCTCTGCTGTCCTCCTTCCACCCAGCCTTTGAGAAAACCAACCTCAGAAAATTCATGAGGGGGAACTTCACATTTTCCGTAGTCCAAATCCTGGATTTTCTGGGACTGGAGCAATCTTCAGGTTTGGGGGATCTTAGTTTTTGCTCAGGTGTATGTGTCAGCTACCAGGGTGGGTATAAGGCTTCTTTTGTTGTGTTGACATTAGCTCCGAAACAGGACAAAGTTAATAAAATGGCAGCCCCAAAATAAGGGACTCAGCCAATTAATTACAAGTTTGAGTGCTGAAAATTCAATAAGGGAATTGAGAATAGACAGGAATCTTTTTTCTAGTCTCCAACTAGTAACTAAGAATTAGCCCGTTCTTACTAACATTGCTAATGATAGATAAAGCAGCAAAAAAAAAAAAAAACCATATACAAACTCAGTTGTGTTTGGTATAAAAATGTGAATAAGGTAAAAGGAGCTTTGTTAAACATGGCAACCTTAAATATTCTGTTGTTGAGGAAAATGCCACTGTTGTACAGTTGCAAGAAGTCAACACAGCAGTGCAACTACTGAGAAGGAACACAACGACAGGACAGAAAAATCTGTGGAAGAGGTAAAGTTCAGCAGCAAGACACAGTACTCTTGCAGTATCCTGGAATTTGAGAACAGAATAAGATATAGCTTTTAAAAGATCCCTGGGCAGTTTGCAGCCAGCTCTCCTAAGCAACTGCACAGAAATAATCAAGCAACCAGACAAATTGACCTGCTAGTTATGGCTCCTGACTCCTAAAAGTCAGTCTTTGATTTTTGGCTGGCCAACCTGTTTATTACAAGAAAAGATGTTTCTATCAGGCTGAAACAGGCAGACAGAATATCAGAAAATTGACAGTCTGGAGTAAACACTGGATGCAAGTGACCTGAAGTCTGGGAAGTCATTATCTGGAAGGACACAGCCTGAGGGGGTCACGAAGAACAGCAAAGCTCCAAGGATCAGTTCAGCTCTCTACTAAACTGGGTACCTTTTTGTTCAGAAAAGCTCAACAAAGCCTTGTTCTATTAACAATAACATTCAAATTGTAATTATTTTTAAAGTTAAGGTGTTTGTGTTTATATTAATTAAATATTCTCTTTGATGGATATTAATAATGCCTAGTATTCTTATCACAGAAAATATGAAACAATTCTGGATTGCTCTTACTGCTGGTGAAGGTTAGGGCAATACAAACAACATGCAGTTCAGAACTGCTTGCTGTTATTGCAGCGGTAAAGAAACACTTTATATTCCATTAAATACAGGGGAGTAAATCAAACCTCAGTTATTAAAATTAAATTGTTTCTAAATATGGTCATACTATTTTTATTCAAGAGTATTCAAAGAATTAACTGAGGAACTCTCTGAACAAGAACGCTGGTTTTGACAAGCACTGGAAGACTGGAGCAGTTCTGGAAATATTTGGCCAATACTGTGCCAAGATCTTGAAAAGGATGATCTAAGGAACGACAGGGCACTGAATCCTTGTGAAAGTATGAAAAGCTTGACAAGGGATGCAATCAATAAAGAATCAAAGGACACTAATGTGAATAGTGTCAGCCAAAGTGCTCTTATGGGAAAATTATTGATGAGAACACAAGCCTGTCTAGAAAAAGTCACTCGTGCTCTCCCTCAAGTGATTCAAGGAGTATTGAGTTCTCCTGTCGAAACTGAATGGTTTGAGACAAGGCTGGCTGAGGGCACCCATACCAAACACTCTGAAGGCTAGTGGTTAGAGAAGAAGGAACTGAAAAGATGTCATCTCCCACATCTCCAGAGTGCACTAACAATGGTCAAGTAGATAAAAGTTTTACTTTCTGCTTCTGTGTTACATGGGAGAGAATTAATTTAGGCACTTCACTCTAGTAGAGGGTTTGGGACTGCAAACTTCAGCCGTCCGTAGGTATTCATGTAGTTGGGCTCACAACTCATGTTTCTCTTCAGCATTTCCTCTCAACTGTTTTGGGCTGCCCTCTGCCCAGCTGCTGACTCATTACTCATGTTTTTTAAGACTCGTGTTCTTGAGCATCCAACTTCCCTCTTGCACCTTGCAGCCAACAGGATTGGTACGCTCAGGACTGATGCTAGGCATCTGACGCTTACGGCATACGTGCCGCAGTAGTCAGCATCATAATGTCATGAATCTACATGCATCTACTGCCTAAAGCTCCATAAAGAACGCTAAAAAATGAAAAAGAATTTCAGAAAAGAGATAGGAGGAAGATCCAGCACTGAAGACCGTACTTTGTAGGGAGAGACTACAGATGGTGAAGCTCCTAAGTTTATTCAAGCCTTTATGCACTCTGCTAACAGGGAACTATTGAGAGAAAAATGGTGTTTTCATCTAATTAGAAAAAGAACAACCCAAACCAATTACAAAATCCAGTGACTAGAAGATGACTCTGCGCAAGTTCAGACTGAGGACAAAATTTCACTTTTCAACAGTGAGTTCACCGTTGTGAATGTCAGTTCACCTAGGATGCAGTGTAGTCTCCAGTATACCCACCTGAATTTTAAATCAGGGCTGGTTATATTCCTAGAAGGTATTATAGCTCAGTCAGAAATTGCAACATGATAAAGGATGTTGTAAGTAAGCTTTTATGCCTTGTGTTATGGATGAGTCAGACTAGATTATCATGATATTGTTCTCAGATTTAAAGTCTATGAATTCAAGCAGTTCATTTGCTGAAAAGAGAAATGTGTAGCAATAGTTACGCTGTGGCAGTTCTCAGTTTGATAGCAAAATGCAAAATCGGCACAAGTTGTTTCAATAATGACTGTGCTGTAAGTATCAGATTCTGCCACTCACGTTCATATTAAATGCTGCACTCCCATGCAGTCTGATATGTAATGCCATAGGGAGCTAGGGAGGGGATAATTGCAGAGTACTGTCTTAATCACTGGATGTTAGTAGGAGCAAAATATACCCTCAAGTGCTCAGTACTGCATCAACAAAAATTCTGTGGCACAATATGCATTAAAACCTACAGAATAAGTACTGAAATCCACAGAGCTGACTACACTATCAATATTTAGTTATACCGTTTATAGTAGAATATTTTCCACTGTTAAAAAACCCCCAAACAACCAAAACTTGTTCTCCAGTCTACAATTTTTGTACAACGCTGTGACATTTTGTCTCTTTTGGAACAGATTGTCTTTAGCAATAGGGAGGCAGAGGAGGATTAGCCTGCTGGAAATGTTGTAATTTTCCAGTGTGTAGTAGAAGCAGATTGCTGGGGAGAGTGACAGAAGCTTCCTTGACCTCTCACAGGCTCAGGTAAACAGTTCTGTTGAACAGCACAAGGAAGAGAACTTCAAAATCCAATTGAATCCAACAGAAATTATTTTTTTCAGTAAGATCAGTGTATTCTGCCTGGATTTTTTTTTAATATCCAAAGCTTCTCATACTTATTTGAAATATGTATATGTATATACACACTGCATATTTTAACTTGCTACAACTTTGCTTACTAATCTCTGCCAAAGGAATAATTTTAAGAAATGCAAGACGTTCAGTAAAAAACGTATGACTTCTCCTATTTGGAACATATCCACACATCTCTGCAATGATGTTCTATCCCTGACGCTGACCACGCCAGTCAGAAGGCACGACATCACAGCTTGCCTTTAAATACTCAGCAGTCAGTCCTTCATAGACAAGCAAAATCTTACATGATTGAACTCTCTTCCCCATCATCACACTTGCTGTGTTATCAAAACAAACAGAAAATAAAGACACACTTAATACTTAGCATATTGATCTCTGAAAAACTAAGCTTAAGGTGAGGTTGTAAATTTAAAGAAAAAACCCTTGGACTTGGGTTTTTTTAAGTATATCACAACAATTAAAATGTGCAATCTACTTAAAATGCAATCTCCTTAAAATAAATTGAGATAAAGCTGTACTTGTGAAGTGCCTGCAGAGATCAGTCTCTGATACACGAGACACGAGGCAATGCCATATAACAAGTCACCATTCCTACTGCATCATACTATATTGCAATTACATTATTTTTCATGCTTTGGAGGATGTTGTACCTCCTCCATACGCCTATGAGTTTGGGGCAAGCCTATTGCCTCCATGATGTCTGAAAGCAGGTCCACATAAGAGTCTCAAACTCATTTGATTTCTATAGTGTTGCTAGATGAAGACTTAAAGAGCATTAAAGATGCACACTTAAGGGCATGTCATTTAAGCCACTGGCAAAAACGTGGTAGCTTTGACATGAGTTAGTATGAGGCACACACAGGGCCAAAGAGGAAAGAAAAATGAGTCTGGCTCCTTCCCTCCCTGTGCCTCCACCTCTGAGGGAAAGGAAAGAAATTTTGGAGAGGAGGACTCCAGTACCTGCTCCTACCACGTGGTCCATGGTGGGGAACCTTTTGTACACGGCTGTGCTCACGGAGCGAAAGATCAGCAGAGACGTTAAATTCACGTAGCGCATGAGAGTCCTCCTTAACAAGCGCCCATATTCATCTCTGCCCTGGACACAGCTAGAGATGAGGAACATCAGACGATCTGGCCACGGCAAGTTCACAAACTGGTTCCACCAGCGATTCACCACCAAAGTAACATAGAAGCCTGGGGGTTAGAAGGAAAAAAAAAGTCCAGTGCCTATCAGGATTTCTGTTCAGGTTACTTTGATTTAGTTTGCAGAGTGTTATTCATATCACTAAGTTGCTACATTTGCCAGAATAAATGCAGTAAGTCACTTCACAGCCCAGGATGCAATCAGTGCTAATTATTTAATAGACACTGCAACTTAATGGCCCGTTCCAGCTGAGTATCTCATACTCATGAACTTCCAAATTTTCTCTTCTGTAGTAAACCTTGAGTGGATTTAGCGGTTTGAAAGATCAGGCACAATGTATCAGTGTTAGTGGGCACTATATATATATATAAATATATATATATATGGAAACTTTACTCTTTTGTTGGTATGTTAAGAACATGAGCATAGATGTTGATGTGACAAATGCGCCTTGAATTTAAGGATACCTTTTGGAAGCTGATGATTTTATTGTGAGCCTCTAACCTCCCATATGCCCCTCAGCTCTGAAATGCTTCCATGCACGGACATTCACAAAATGCCTGAACAGAGACAGCACTGGAGAATAATTTCACATGTAACTGGTACTTACCAAGCACAAAAGTTACTGGGATTTGTTCAGCATATTTGTCACAGTAAATTGATAATTTTTCAAAGAACCGTTTTTGGCTACCTGTAAGAAAAAATCTGCAGCAAAAATAAAATGTATCTGTCCTTTCATAATATTCTGGCACTAGCTACAAAGTGCAAATATGTATAAATAATCAGGTATGTGCAATCCGGAGCAACCTTGGCTAATGTCTTCAAGCGAATTCTTAAAGGTAAAGTGCTGAACATTTTTGGCATGTAATAAAGAAGCTGGAGGAGAAGACAATATTATTCCCTGGTCTTTGCAGTTTTCTCATGACTAATTTGACTGGCACTACTAATTAGGATCAATACACCTGGAGAATTAGCTTGCTATCTCATACAGACCAATGATGATAAGTAAGCCATAAGTCTGCAAGTAGAGCTTGCTCTCCTTTTTCAGCAGGCTCCTTAATAAAAATGCTCAGGTCTGCTTGAATTGCAAAAGGTTACAAATCTCTAACTGCTCTTATTCGAAAATGCTACATTGTTGCAGCAGTTTTTTTACTCTTACTGCTATGAAATTTTGCTTTTCCGCAAGATTAAAAACACAACTGTATTTATTTTGCAGTGAGGAAAATATTCACCAGATGATAGAAAATGAGTGGAGCATGGCAGCTTCTGCCCATGGAAAAAGATATCTAATGAAATACAACAACCTTAAATATGAACAATTTTTTTATTTGTATAGATGAGTATTACAGTTTTTCTTTGATTTCATATAAAAGGAACACATGACAAATATTCAGTGGGTTCTGCTTACAATTGTGCAATAAAACCTGGAGCACATATAGAAAGCTTTCCATGGTGTATTTACCATGGTCTTTAATTACCTAACATTTCAGTAGAACTAGATTAATTTAAATAAATGTGAGACTCTGGTGTTTCTTTACATATTAATGCTGTAATTTTCTTCCTGAGTTTACAGGTATAGATTACTGAACATTTTGGAAAATTAGTGATTAATCACAGACAAACTGAAGCTCATTTTCTCCTTGTTTCACATAAAAAGCAAACACTGAGGTCTAATTACAGGTCAAGGTAAGAGCTGAATCATGATTTTGATACTTATGTGTAGTGTACTTCATCAATTAAAAGTTTCACTGTACTAATTGATGCATTGCATCTGTCACACTGGTGATTAATTCACACCTTGGTGGAAGAAGCAGCCCTCCTAATGTGACCCCCCCAGGTGCTGGGTGACACACAGGTAATAACCCGTCTGTTTGCTTGGCCCTCTGCAAGCTTAAAAATAGAGTTTGCCATGCCATCCTAGCTTTAAGCAAAACTTTGCTTTTCCTGACTATATAACCCGGCTAACAAATTGTTACCTTTCACGGTTGTTAAAGAAATTACCACTGAGCAACTGAAGACACAGTTCTGCAAGTAGAATGAAAGGTCTATACTTATCATTTAAAGCAGAGAGGCACGCTCGCTGCCCCCAACTCGATGTCAGAACAATAAAAGCTATATAACATAGGCTAGCTATGGGTGTTTATTTAGCCTAACTTCAGTAGGATGGTTGCTCAACGCTGGGCAACTTTCAAGTTTTCATTCTACTTTCAAGTAGAATCAGCTGAATACGATAGACAGTGTTTTATTTATATCCTACATGCTTTCTCTGGAACATTAAAGTAAACGTGGAAAGGAAAGGACATTAGAAAAGGTTCAAGGAAAAGACAATAACTATGTAGTAACCTCCCCCTCAACCATCATACATCAGCCTAACACTATGAAGTGTGAAACTTCAGTATAACATTTAATGAGATGTGAATTGGAAAGAGTGTACCTGTATAATACACTTATCGCTGTGTAAAGAGTAGCAAAAACAATAAATTCTCTGTACAGCAATTTGTAGATGCTGCCTTTCCACTTTAGGAGTAATCTGTGAAATCCAAAGAAAGTGGCATTTGCTACTTTGCTGGAATAAGTGACTGTCATCGTCTTGGCAGGCTGTGCCTAGAAACAGAAGAGAAGCAGGAAACCAACAACATTTTAGACAGCGTACCCTAACCTGAATGCACCCTTGTATAGATAGATACATAGATATACACGCACATACATGCATATAGTAGTATATATATACATAAATACATGCTGTGTGTAATTTTATATATAGAAAGAGAGAGAGAAATAAAAATCTTGCAGTTACAAGCCCTGCTGAGACCTGCAGATTGACTGATGCAAGGCTGTATTTGGGCTTTACCTCAAAGACCACCCCAAAGCAGCAGCTAGCACCAAATGTGGCCACCTGCCTAGGTGGCAGCGGCAGGGACACGCTACACCTCTGAAGCCTCTGCTTACTCTCAGTTTGCTCCAGTCTGGTGTGAGCAAAGAAAAGGAAGTAAAATTTGCTTGAAATTTTTTTCAAAACTTTGCCAGCACTCCAGCAAGAGAAGTAAAGCTAAATTCCACAAATGCACCCTCCTCCCCAGCCAGTATTTTTAGCTGGCTTTCGTAATTATACTCATCTAAAACCAAATGAGATTTGGAGACTGCCTCTTTCATTAACAGTTATGACAGCAGCTGAGATCAGCTGGGGAACCCTGTTATTTCTCAGCTTGGCAGCTAGACATACTCATCAATACTTCAGCATTGCATGGCCATGCAAAAAAAGCCATAGGGTTGCCCAGGTAGGCAGTGTGCGACACAGTGTAATTAAAGCAGTACTAAAAGTATACAGGTAAATATTTCATGCTGGGTTTGTTACTTGCTTACCCAGTGTAGGGAGATGCTACAGGAACTTTTATGAGCTTACAAAAACCCCCCTAACTCCAAATGTGGATGAAAGCAGTTTTGTACAGCATGCAAGAAAGGGAGTAACTAAGACAAGCACAAAGCCTCAAGGTAGTTATTGGGTATCATAAACATGATTCTTGTCTATATTTCCTTGATGTCACTGCAGGTCATTTACTCAGAAAGAAAATCCAAACCCCTAGTTAATAGATGGCTTGATAGTATTTTATGCACCTTGGCTGTGCCTCTGATGCAGAGCATAAAGTAAGCCATTAAAATTCAGCTGCAAAAGTGCCACTTTTTCTTTTAGTCACCAAGGGAATCAGCAGGGAAAAGACACCATAAGTCTTCTATTGCTGACAGACTGTCTCTTCTCATCTGCAGAACGGCTGCTCGAGGTTTGCCAGTGTGGGCTCAGAGATTTTTTTTTGTGTGTTATTGTTTTTTTTAAGATGCATAGGTTTTATTCTTTAGCATCCAAATTATAGTTTTCCTGTTTCTGAGACTTGGCACAGGCCTTTAAATTTTTTGTTGTCGTTGTTGAACTCCAAAAAGTTCAATTCAGGAGCCAAACTGGCTGACTGGCATGCAGAAACGCAGTCCTGTCTGCTAAAAAGCCTGTGGTCAGGATGCAACGCTTAAGAAAATGGAAGCAGAGATTTCCGTGCTCCAGCAGAAATGGGGCTTTATAAACAATGGGAGAAGTCTGTGGCTGGGCTGTAGGGGAGGAATGGGGTAAAAAAAATACTTTTAACGATACACTGAGTTTGCTGGGATCACTGAAGGAGGATTTAGTCCTTGCCCATTGATGCTGGGGAGTATGTGTGTTCAAGCCGTATCGTCAAGAAGTGTGTCTCTATCTCCCCACTAATATCCAATTTGTAATGGAAACCTCCAGTGGGACTGCCTGCGTGTAGGGACTTAGATCTAGAAAAGATGTCTGATAATGTGGGGGCTTATAGCCTGGTGAGAACCCAGACCCCCAGCGTAACACAGTGCAACAATTAGAAGTAAAACATAAATTGCTAACTGTGGGGACAACCAAATATTGGAACAGGGGACTGGATAGACACCCTGTGGTTTAGGATCTTTAAGATGAGAGCAGACAGTCAGACAAAAGATGACCTTCACGAAGAATTCGCATAGCTGGGACATACAGGGTTGGGGCTGAGCGGCTCTGCGGTCTCCCTTCATATCAGGGCATCTGTGAAACTTTCTGTCCAGTCCCTTCTGTCGTGGGCCATGGAGGGAACAAGATTGCTTGCAGCACCCTCACAGCATCTGCAGCTCTGCAGGAAGGCAGTGATTAGTGTCAAATCCATGGCGCTCAGTTTCTGCATATGGGGTTCAGGAAGGAGTCGTCCTCCCAGGCATCAGTGACTGGATGCTGTCAGAAACTGGACAAAATGGGTCTACCTCCTCTACAGAGCTGCAGCGAATCCTGTCTTGCAAGGCGCAATGGATGGGTTTTGGCCACAATTGCAGAGCTGCTATGGTAATAGGATTCAGGATTAAGAATATTCCTCCCCCCCATTAGACTGGGAGAGGAGAGTTTTCTCCACGAAGTGCTATTTGCCTGCTTGATTCAAGCAACTATATTTCACTTAATCAGATTCCAGCCAGCTTTCTTAGCACTTTACTCGATTCCCTTAGCTCTGAACAGAAACTCTTCACGTTAGCTTGGGAGACACTGGACGCCCGCAGCTTTTTCTCTCTGCCTCTGAATGGGGCAAAGAAAAGTGGGACTGTTACAGCAATTTCAGGCTTTGGTGCCTTGGTTTCCTTGCCCTGCCTTGCCTGCGATGCACTGTACTTCAGTTTCCTGCTAAGCAAATGCTTTATTGAACATTTATTGTTGGGTTCATATAGGGACTTCAGGCTAATATAATGTAATGTCCTAAAATACACATTAGGTCCGATTAGGTGATCTAAGACCCCTTTAGACTATATGTGGGTAAGAGAGCTATGTGGCTGCCTGGTTAGATTTCACAACGTAGCAAACACAGATTTAAATCTGCACTTGTGTTTTTTTCTCTGGGAACAACTACAACCACTTGGGTACAGCCCACCCACCAGTGGGAAGTTTTGGCATAAAGCCTTGTGCTGGGTCTGGTTCTTGTCTTGGTCCCAAGGGCTTGGTTCACGGGCAGCATGTTGACTGAGAGTCCTTCCAACATTACTCACGGTCACAGGAAATTAAAAAGCTAAAACTGAGATGGACAGGAAGAGCAAAGCATAACAATGCCCCCCAGCACATTCCTGCCTAAGCGCTCTTTTGGCTGGGACCACAGAAGGACAGAGTGCGTCATATTAGATACCACAGGCACTGGTGCCATGAAAGACTTTCCTATTAATCGTGTTGCCCTTACCTTCATTAGCGGATATAGGGCTAGGCTTTCTGCTGGTATGGATTTGCGAGTTTTGAGGACACAACACGAGTTATGCCCATTTTATGCCGGCAGAAACTCATATCTATGATGCCGCTTTTCCTTTTGGTCAGCGTTTGTTCCCTCTCTGAAACTTTCTCAAGCACAGGCTGAAATGTGAGTTATATATTACTCCACTTTTGCTAAGATCATCGGAAGCCTTTAGGCATACACACCTAAAAATAAAAGATTATTCCCCCCCCCCCCCCCCCCCCCACCCCCCTCACTCCTCACCACAT
>NW_008794621.1:2026326-2040801 GCF_000699145.1 Aptenodytes forsteri | reverse complement strand
CCCCCCCCCCCCCCCTTAATATTGAGCCCAACTGTAAAGGGGATTTTTGCCTGGCTGAGAATTTCAGGATGCATTAGTATTCAGAGAGAAACCACAGTAAAAAATAACAGCCATCAGTGCTTCCCAACTGACCATGAAAAGCATATTACAGAATGTATAAATAAATAGTGCCTCTGCACAGACCTACCCCTTGTCATTGTATCACCTTATTTCTTGGTTTATAGCATAGTAGAGAAATTGAGTGAGAGAGGTTTGAGTTAAGCCAACTACAAAAGCATATTAAGCTCGCGCTATATCCACTGACCTGCTATTTTGATTTGGCAATCCAAGCCCGAAGGCAAATCCCGGACCCTTCCTCTTCCTCAGATGTCCAAAAGTCCCCTTCAGGTCTGCAATAGTCACCTTGTTCTTCCTCTAACCTGAAGCAAGGGGTTGCTGCTGCCGAGCCCCAGGAGGAGTGGACTGACAAGAACAGGGGTTAAAATGTGTTTCCACTTCTGGAAGTCTGTTTTTGCCAAGTACTTTGTCCTGTCAGTTACAGAGGGAACAAACACAAGCAGTAGCAGCAGCAGCTGCTGATCTTGCTCTTTTCCAGTCTATAATTATAACACCACTTGCCATCAGAAGGACCCCTTTCATTTGAATGAAGAATCTTGAGACAGTTTGGCTGGCACCTCCTGTTTTCTACGTTTTATTTCCCATCCCCAAAACGGGACAGACAAGAAGGGAGCATTTTTCTCTGAGACTTCTCTTGAAAAGAGTGATCTCTTTGAGCCAGCCCTGTGAAGACGCATCAGTGAATAGCATTGACTACATCTGAACAGGAAGACCAGAGACAACCCCACCAAACTTGGGTATGTGCCTCAGCTGCACCTCGATCCCACCCTGGAGCACACCTTTGCTGCATTGCTGATTCAAATTGGGAAATCAGAACTTTAGGATACGTTGTAGAAATCACCCATCCCTCCAAATAGGGGGAGTTGCAGTTACCAGAAGTCCCATCAGATTCAATGAACCTATTCATGATGGTACATTTCAGCATGTGAAAGCATGTGACTGGACTTCTTCCCCTCTTCCTCTTTGTAAAATGAGATTAACTCTGTCTTTTATGACCCAGGGCATTAAGAGGGAGCTGTAAAAGGTGATAGACTGTGAAAGCTCAGGAGATGTCATATAATGTTGCCATAAATCTCTACAGAGAATGAAATAATGCGACTGTGAAGTAAATAAAAAAAATTGCAGGGGGAGAGGGTAAGCAAGATTTATAGATTTAATACATTTTATGATGAAAGGTTTTTTTCCCCCTGCCTTAGTCCCATTAAGCTATTTGAGACCACTTATTTAATTAAAACTCTCTTGGAAAGAAAATCAGTTGCTGCTACTGTTTGCCTTTCTTCTCGCTGGCAATGGCAGAAGGGAGACACTTTGATGTCAAAGCAGGCGAGACGTTAGACTGTGGCATGTGTGTGTCAGGCAGTGGCCTGTGGTGAAAGATGACAAATCATTTTAGCATTCAGTGACTTGGCATGAAGAAACATACTGCCTGATCCTATTACAGTCACTGCCCTCTGCAAGGAAAACTCCTAACAACAGGGATATTTTAAGGTCACTTGTAAAATAATTACTTAGACCTAAAACATTTTTCTTTGCTGAGTATAATCGTTCACTGGTCTCGCTAAGCAGCAAATAATAGCACCTCTGTGTGTCAGACAGTGGGTACCAGGTGGTTTTCCTGGAGGCTCTTTGGTCTTCCTGCAGATTGAAGTGGCTGAGATTGCTCCACTGGCTCTGAGCTGTTTTGCAGAAGACACGAGATTTAGAGCTCCTGTGTGTTCAGAGGCAGAAATAAATACAGGTTTCCAGCCATGTAGCTCCATTGTGACCAGTTCTGTAGGAAATACTCCTCTTTTTATCATTAAGGTGCCCCTAAGCACTTGCTGGATTTTTCCCAAAGACAGGCGATGTTTTCATCTCTCCTCCATTTCCCCCCTCCCCAAGAGAAGCAGACTTGATTGGTGTACAGCCCTTGCTAACAGAGGCTGCTGCATGGCTATACTGCACCCTCTGACTTGGCTGGGCACATCCTTTCCCAGCTAATGGTCCTCCCATTTTAAGCTGTCCAGACCCATAGGTTGCTTGGGTTCACCTGAATGTGGGAGGAAGGGGGAGTGAGAGTGACAGCTTGTAACTGCTACTGCAACGTCCCCAGTTAATGAACTTTCTACCTTTTCTAGCTGATGCCAATACCTGTGTTAGCATGAGCGAATGGGAGACCTTTACTGTAAATTTTAAGGCAGTCTTACCTTTTGATTCAGCTCTTCAGTTTAGCTTTATATTGATATTTTGAATCCAGAACATTAACAACACATTGATGGTGGGCTTCAAAAGCTCATTTACTACAGAAGGGCTGTGAAAGCCATCACAATAATGTCTGTGGTTCAGTAAGGACTAGCTACAGAGCTCTGCAAACATCCTTTTTTTCAAGACATTAGAAGCTGCCTTCTGCTTTAGAGGCAGAGGATAAAGATGGGGACTCGGGAGGAAGAAAACAGCAGCAAATGCTTTTCCCAGTCTCTGACAAAAGTGTCAGCTAAGGATAAGGACTGAGAAAATATTGGTTAATGACAGTCACGCTCCTTTGCTTCTGGGTGATGTTGACACAGCCATGACAGTCCTGCTGTATAAGAAATGCCTGCTGGAGCTTTGAGAGGGCTGATGGCAAGGAAGCCATGCACAGGATATCACTGCAGCGAGCACACAGCTAAGCAGAGCTGTAGGGAGGCATCGGGAGGCTTGTGGCATCTGTTCCTCTGCCCCTCCACCATTGGGCTGCAGTCTCACAGGGGTGTTACAGCACCGGGGATGGAGAGACAGTGGGCACAACTGTCCCACGTCCTCCTCCCTCTCCCCCCCCGTTATTGGCCACCACATGCTAGTCAAGGTTGGATCGGGTTGCTTCCTTATGGCAAACCACGCTCCAGAGCAGGGCTCTTTCATGCAGCCTCCCTCCAACTTGCCTGGCAATAAATCCCCGTTGCTGCATGCTGCGCATCGCTGATGAGCTTTCAACAAGGTTGGGATAGATATGCTGTGTTGGGCCAGCAGGCATTAGCCGGGCAAGGCAGCCTTGGGCAATTTGACAGGAAAGGGAACATGGGTTTTCTGGAGCATTATCTGCCTGGAGTTATCAAGGAACGAGCCTGGACTAGGTCCCAGAGATTCAAGAGAAAGAATTTTTTAAATAATTCTGATGATTTCTTCCAAGCTGGTACGGTAAAGACTACTCCATCAAACACTGAGCTTGGGAACGGACTCTGAAGATCAGAGAGACCTGCAGTCTGTGACCTGTTTTTAAGAACTGGAACTCCTCTCTCGTACTTTCTCATAACCCTCTCTTTCTGCTGTATTTGTTGAATAAGCAAATCTATGCTACAAAGAGCTGCTTGGGCAATCTGAGTGTTCTCCTAGCACTTTAATACACTATTTAGTGAAGAAGCGCATTCAAAAAAGGTGCCAACTGATTAACTGGCTAATAGGCAGCTGATGTGTACAACATAACAGGAAACAAATAAATATATATTTTTGAAGGAAAAGAAAAAGGAAAATTTCTGTAAGGATTTGTCTTTGTATTGCCTCCCCTCTGCTATGTGACTGTTTCTACCACAAGATGTATGGATAATTATGACCATTTATTAGATTTTTAAATATAACTGAGTCCACTGCAGCAAATGAAGTTTTATAGCAAATTCTTAAAATCTCAGAATAATGAGCAAGGACCTGCAAAACGTTGCTAGAATTCCAGTGCTCTTTATACTATAAACCACTAATTTTTTCACCTTCGTATTTAAGAAATGATTTTGCAGATCTTGGAGACCATTTAAAATTTATATGGAGTCTTATTACAGACTATTAAGCCAAATGAAGATCTCTTCAAGACATGATAAGTAAGTAATACTTTGTTAAGATATTGACACCTTTGCTATCATATGCAATTATTTTTAACAGGTGTCATATTGCAGGTAGCATGCAGAAATTCTGTTTGTATACACTATGTTCCTAAAAGGTTATGAGAAAAGGATGGATTTGCAAAGCGTGTAAAATAGTATTTCACATTTGCAATAAATAGTTTAATTTTATCACTTCTTGTCCTTTTTCTGACCTTTCCTAATGGACATCCTTAGCAAATGTTGTTGCATCATCATCAAATAGGAGCAAAAGAGGTTCTTTTGTTTTACAAGTATATATGGTAGACAAGAATTTGAGAGGTCTCATCTACAAAAATAGTTTTTAGAAGTTCCTTTGTATATGCAGCTCTACTAATGATCACTGCTAATGGTGTACTTTGCATTCGTGTTCTCTTAAAATGCTTTGGACACATTCAAATCACACAGAGACAAAAACATTTTAGCGCTGTGTAACTAGACAGATTTCTGCTAATATCATCCACAGGTGTTTAACAAGTCAGTGCAGTGCAACAGCTGGTAGAAATCCATCAAATACAAGTTATTTCATTTATTTGTGAATAAATGAGGGGCTTCCTGCCCCTCTCTCCTCTTGATTTTTGTGCCCATTTATACTGGAAGAGATACTAATTCATATTGTGTGCTAGTGAAGCTTCAAGCAAACACTTCAGTACCTGTAACAACAATGCATAACGCCAATATCCAAAGAAATGCCATAATAACTAGGCTAACATGTGGTCTGAACAACATTAAAGAATTTTCTTATTGAAAAGAAGTGAATAATTAAAATGTTGGGAAGAGGGCAGTATTAAAGAAGCTGCTGTCAGATTTTCTCAGGCGAGAAAATGTGAGTTTTGCTTTATTTTTCTACTTACTGTCACTTGCTGCTGGAATTCCTGTATTAAATAAATAAGTGAATTAACATAAAATGTCCTCTGCCCACAGAATGAATGTGTAGCGAGCTGGTGTGATATCTTACAGTCTCTTTCATGAGAGAAATTGCAATAATTAAAAGCTAATCTAGTGAGATACCACCGTACTTAGCATCACTCAGTGTGGGTTGTGGAAATATACTTTAAAGGAGGCTCTTTTATCTCTGGAAGTCACATGGTAGAATACTTCAGAGGATTACAAATGAATTTGTCTGCAGGATAAAGCCTGCTGCCCCGAAAGATTAATTCTACGAGTACTGTAAAACTGTATTCAGAAACACACTGCTTTGCAACTCCCTTGTAATGAAATAAACATCATTTGTTATGCGATAGTGCTGAGTTTGGTATTAGAAATATTATTATTACTGTGACTGTTATCAGCCTCAACAATCCTTTTATTGCCGGACAGCACGGACACACAAAAGCAAACTGATGTCACAGCGCGGGACTTGTCAGACGGAAGATGGGATCAACAAAGCAACCAGGAATAGGGTCTCCAGGAGCTGGGCTCAAAAGCCAACGCCTGGATTGACTGGGAGTGCTTTCTCTTGATTTAAGACCTACCTCTCCAAAGTGCTACTTATCTTGTTCATCTGAAACGGGCTGGGTGGGTTAGTTAATATATGCTAATGTAGCTTCAGCTTAAGCAAAAGCTAAATGGTCAAAAGGGCAATCGCAGAAGGAGAGGTGCTTGATTTTGCTCTATGGACTGGCTCTTCTGAAGTCAGTGTCATTCTGCTTCGCAAGATGACCAGGGTTTCAAAACTTCTTGCACAATATGTCAAGCGTTCGATATTAGATAATTTCCTTGCTTGCCTAAAAATGCAGCTGATTGCACAGCCATTTGCATAATCATCCTTCTGTACACGCAGGATGCTGCAAAACTGTAATTTATTTTCTTTTTTAATGGAGAAGTTATGTTAACAGAATTTTGTATTGTTGTCGACATTGAAGAATATTGATGGTTGATAAATAGTCTGTGCTTTATAATGTATCTTAATGTCTCCTGCACTTCTTAGGGAGTTAGATTTGAGAAAGAGGTATCTTTTCTCACATCAGAATGTTTCTTTTATAAGAATACCAAAAGTGTTTATTTGAATTAGAGTTAAAAATGAATCTTTGTACAACAGGCATGTTTGTGCTCTCAGTCAAGATTTTTGAGGTATCACTGAAAGCATTATAAACTCAGGTTCTTTATGGCTTAAGGGGGAGGTTTTCAGGGAGTTGTGTTACGTCTCTGAGAGTAGCAAATGAGAACTCTTGTTCCCTGCATGGAAATATAATAATAATAACAATAATAACAACAATAACAACAACAGTAATAACAACAATAACAATAATACATAACAACGGACAATACACATAACAGTACAACTGAACCATTCTGTTTCTCCCATTTAATAATTAATGAGGACAGCTTTGCTTATTCTTCGAAGAAATTCTCTGTATGAATGTATTTTGATTTGTGTATATGAAAAACCACCTGTAAGAATGGTGATCCAGATTAGGGCACGACTTTAAGAAAATAACATTGTGCAGTGATGACTGATGCAAAGCTGTGGTGCAATTTACCACAAACAACACTGTTAGAGGTGTGATTAAACCATGCTGCAACTGATGGGAGAAACTATACCCTTCATTATCTGTATTCAAATTAAAGGGGGCCTCAAACCAAAATGTAGAGCCATGTTACCACCGAATGCAACTGGGACTGTAAGGATGGAGGATTTTCTTGAGCTGTGTCTTGGGCAGAGAGATTTGTGGGATTATCTGCTTGTATGAGAGAGAAAGGGAAAGATGAGACAGAAGAGATTCAAAGAATGAGATGGAGAGTAAGAACAGACAGAAAAGCTATTCCAGGGAAAAGTGTTTAGAAAAGGCAAGTTCTTTTGAGTTAGGTATTGTCTGGAAAGGACTTGGAATGGTTGTTGTTGCTGTATTTGTGAGAATAGGATTATTGGTATTCGTGCATAAAAAAGGATTACATTGGGATGGCTGACCACCATCAATTTATTTTTGTAAAGGGAACAACTCAGATGAGTTCCTTTTCTTTTTTAGCTAGTTTTAGTTAAAAAAAACCTAATGATAATTACTGCTATTAAAAATGGTACTTGATACATATGTGAAAAGGATAAAACTGAGGACTTTACTCTGTGACCCAGGTGGTCCTGCCAGTCCTGTATTAAAGCCAGCTCTGGCTTTCCTCCCTTGCATACTTCAATGCTAAACATTTCCCTCAGAACTTCATTTTTTCACTTTGCAGATATTGATTAAGAGGGAAAAAAAGAGTATAAAAAGAGAAAGTAGCATCCAGGAAAAAGAATAGTGAGTTTAGTGAACCAACAGAGATAAACAACTAGCCTTTCCTTTTTCTATGGACAACAAACCCAATCATTTCCACCTGAACTGCAACAAACCCTCTCATTCTCTGCTTTCTGCAACTTTTCACTTAGAAAAAACGCCTAAACAGCCTGGGTAGCTTTTGCAAAATACGCAGTATGCTGTGTTTGTTTACCTTGGTTCAGAATCGGAAGTCTCATTGCTCCCCCAGACACGAGGTTTAGTCCGTGAGCCAAGAGCGGATGAAACAAACCCTACGCTGGTCGTGTTGCTGCTGAGCCAGTACACGGCCCAGAACACACATGGGCATCGAATGGTGCTAGCCAGGGAATTTATCCTTCACACTCCTCTGGGTAAATCCATGCTTTGACTATTTTAGTGAGGCAATGGAAAACTTTTCCTGCCATGGTGAGTGTGGGCACATTTCCAATCAAGGTAACGCAGATGTAAATGCTAGTGGAGACAAGACTCCTTGGGGGGCTGGCACTTTTAAAGTCACTTTGGGAGGTGTAATAGAGTAATTCCTCTCTTTTGTGGAACTGGAACTGCTCTGGTTTCAATATGACTTCAGCATTTTTTACCATCTATGCAACTGAGCAAAGGATTCAGATTACTTTTCAGAAATGCCTCTCTGCTGCGCTGAACTTGTAGAGCATTGCCACCATGAGTGTGCCAAGCTGGAGAAGACAAAAGGAGACAAGGAGAAGAAAAGGCCACTCTAAGCTGGGAGGCATTCCTATGCCCAGTGGAGTGATGTCCATACCAACTAGGTGATGCCGGACAGAAGATGAATAAAACAGTATTTCTCTCACATAGGGAAATGGTCGGTACCTGCAAAATCTTTTCCGTAAGGCCAGCCCCACCTCACAGAGCAGAACATAGCAATAACTGGCAGCCTTGATTGAAGTCTGGTTTTGAATCTCTGTGTCATTGGGCAAAAATAAAGAAAAATCAGCCCATTAAAGCCACATCTTCCATTTTTATAGCAACTTTGGTCTGAAAGAATGAAGACCTTTGAAAAATTCATTATTTAAACTTTATCATATGACTATATGTTACGGGGAAGGAGGAAGAAGTCGCATGAATTTCAGTTTAGAAATGGATAAATTAAGGCACAGGGAGAGTACCCAGGTCCAAAGCAGAACTGTGAATAAAACATAGGATTCCTGAATCCTCATCCTATGCTTTTCACTGTTATTATTCGGAGTATTTAGTGGAGCTATTTTTGGAGGCTCATCAGGTAAAAGGATTCTTGAGTTTTAACTATAGGTTTGTCAGGGCTACAAAGTTTGTTTGGCTTTCGGGGGGTTAATTTTCAGGTGAAAATGTATTTTGTATTTTTATTTTCTGATTTCTGAGTTCAGGTTTGGCATCTCTGCCATCCTCCAACTAGGGATGAACATGTTGTACTATTTTTAATCGCACTCTGGATCCATCCCTGGCTTGCTTCTAAAGATAAACGAAACCACATGTCAATCTTTACATAAGTTGGTAAGACCATTTCAGGTTTTTTGTTTCTTCCGCTTAGTATCAAGTTACGTTTATAAGCAACTTCAAAAAACCTAGAAGCATTATTTATTTTATATGCAACAGAAGAATCTGCCTAGTTGGGCAGCTTGTTTGCAGAATCAGTCTTACGGTCAAAGTGGACAATGGTAAACTAACATGCTCGATTCTTTTTAATCCTTGTCATTTAATAGTTGTCATTTAATGGTTAATAGAGAATTTATATTCTTTATTCATTTGTATCTTCCCTGATTAGGCTGTGTTCTGTGTAGTCATATAAAGGTTGTTGGTTTTTTTTAACACGGTAAAGAATTTGCCATTCTTGTAATAGTGTCAATGAGTTCTGCAGGTTGCATATAGATATATGCTGTGTATAAAAAGAATTTATTCCCCAAATTTATATTTTTTTTGTATTCAAGCCTTGACTTTTCATTAAGGAATACAGGGCTTTAATGAGCTTTCACTTTTTAGACATCATTTTAAGCTCTTATTTCTGATGCTGATCTAGTGCGTTGACAAGTCTAATAGCGGAGAGGACTATAAAGTGGTTTGAGGTTTTGATGCTGCAACAGATTTGTTGCGTGATTTGAGCACATCATTTGAGTCATTCCAAGACGAATAGGAAAGAATCAATATCTGTGATATAGAGTTTGATAAGGCTTTTGAAATTCCCTCCTATGACATCTCATAAAAAAGGAGGGACACACTGTCTAGCATAAATGACTGCAAAGACAATACAAGACTGATATGAAAACCATGCTCAAACCACGGTTTTGGATGGCTAATTGTTAAAGTAAAATCTAATCTCAGAGGATCATTCTGGTTCTGATAACATGCAATTAATTAATGACTTGGCTGATGGAATAGGGAGTACATTTATCGAATTTGCAAGATATGAAGGGCCATAAACATTTTTTTCAGAACAAGATTAGAATTCAGTAAGAATCAGTAGACATAGAAGAAAGTTCACAAGTGAAGTCACACACAAGCTGGAGGAAGACTGGTTAAGCAGCATTCTGCTGCCATAAGAAAAAAAGCAAGGGATCTTTGCTGGGATGTATAAGCAGTTGTGTGATATGTTAAAGCCAGTGCTGTTCAGACCTCAGCTGGAGTGCTGTGTGCAGACCTGAGCACTGTTCGTCTACAAAGGTGAGGATCCACAGGAAGAAGCCCAGAGAGAATAATAAAAACAATTGGAGGTCTAAAAACCGTCACCTACAAGGAAAGATTAAAATAACTGTGTTTATTCTTTGAGAAAACAGAGGGGATAGATGATGCCATCAAATACCCTGAAGATTGTTGCTTCCTGCATCCACTGAGATAAGCTCTTTACCTCTTGTCCTACACTGCAGCAAAGGAGATTAGGTTAGATTTTGGAAAATATATCTAACTCCAAGGTTAGTTCGGCACTGGAATGCACTGCTTAGGGAGGCTGTGCTGTCTTCCACCACTGGAAGTTTTGAGAAAGAACTTCAGGAGCAGTTAACATCAATCCTGCCTATTTGCTATTATTTTGGGGTTTTTTAGTGGGTAGATTTGAAGAAAAACACAGGCCTCACTGGTTTTAATGTTATATCAGTTGAATCAGGGAAAGCAGCAAAAAGGTAAGAGCTGTAGTTTTAGGATTCCCATAAGCTGGATGCTTATTTATGCCAAGGTACCAATCAGATTTGCTTTCCAAATACGTAGCTAAACGTTGAAGAAATATGTCTGACTGGGGAATTCTTGTCTATACTATGGTTCCCAAAACTGCTAGCACTGGTTCAGCTGAGCTAGTAGAAGGGGGTAAAAAAATCTCCGACACAGCTAAGATTTATAGTCTCTGTACCTTTTTTGTACATAGTGGATCATTCTTTGTTTCTTTTCACTGTGCTAAGGGGTTGCAATGCGTGTGTGACTTCTATTAATACATTCATCCTTTGGTTTGCTTGAGGTTATTGTTTTATAGCATCTTCATTGAAAGGGAGGTAATAATTACAGTTTATTCAATATTAAAAAAAAAAAACAATAAAAGAAACAAGTAGGAAGTACCACAGGCAAGTAGAAAATAAGATTTCAAAGTTTACCTGCTTTATTTATCCGTGAAATTGTTGAGACATCCTCCCCCACCACACACTTGAACATCTTCTATAAAGAGAACAACCATCTCATTCTTTTATTCCTCCGAACCTGTAGGTGGAATGATTTGATTAGCTGGCATTTGTGTTTGTGTGTATAGATGAGAAACTTTAATTAAAGTCAGATCAAAGAAAAATGCTGCACTTGGCTTCTTTAAAGTCCTGCAGCCATTCTTGCCTTCAACAGAGAAGACTGCCATGGTCTGGGGCTACCTTCTGTGAAACACCTTTGTCTCTTGTGCTTTTACCTCCCTGAAACAGATTTCTTAGGTCCAGTGGACTGTAACTATTAGCGAAGGAAGCAGCCACATTTGAAGACACAGTCTCAGACGGATGGTTCAAATGCAATAGAAGACCTGGACAGACAGAGATGCAGTTCAGGGGGACTCTGTGCAGTGAGGGAACCATTTGCAATGATGTTTACCACATTTTGCACCAGTATGACTGGAGAGAAGCTACGCAAGTGAGACTGTCAGTTGTTAGTATATAGATTGCCGTGGCCAAGTCTGTGCTAAGATACCTATCCAGCTTTCTATCTAGCTGGAGAACGGGAATTTCTGATTTGGGGCGTTTAACCACGTTGAGGCGTTCAAAAGGACAGATGAACTGATTTAACAAGCCGAGTGAATAGATTTGATGGGAGCAGCAAATACTGGTGTTCATTAGAAACAATGCAGTTTCAGCAAAGTCCATCCTCCAGATTTTGTACATTGTGCAGTTTTGTTGAATGGTCCTGTCAGATTACATCTATTTAATTAGAGGCGGCACCCATGGCATATGTTATTCCACCAAAGCTGTAAACTGTACATCACTTCCCACTGGCAACAGTGACTTCGCTCATTTAGAACAATAGCGATGCATGGGTTTGTTTCTAAAAGGACTTCAGTTCTTCTGATTGCCAGGGACCTAAGGGTGCCTTAATTGCCCTAATCAGCCTCATCTGGGACCCCTACTCAGGCACCTTCTTCCCATAGTGGGAAGGGACTCTGGGGCTCCATTTAAGCTCAGGCCCAGGCCACCAGGATTTGCCTGTGCTGTGTCTTGGGTGAGCCTGTCTTGGTTGCTCGCTCCTTGGATAAGCCTCAGACCTGCATTATAGGTGTAGGTCTACATATAGGTCTCTAGTTCTGTCTCTTGCTCTTCCTGGCAAGACTTCCTGGATGGATCCCAGGCTTGATTTGACATCCCACCTTGTGTGATGGTCACTAGGTGTATGACAAAGCCTGTTGCTATCACCAGCCTAGCCCTGCTCTTGACTGTGCTCTCATCAGTGGGGATACCCTTGGCTCCCAGCTCATGATGTCTGGAGGAGTAGCCCTGCTCTGATGTGCAAGCTCAGGAAGGAACCAAGGGTTGGATAAAAGCACTCTTTTAAAATAGATTTTTTTCAAAAAAATGCTTACTTCTCTTATTTATGTCTCTGGATTTAATCCAAATTGTTTCAACTTTTAATTTTAACCATGTAAGTTATATTTTCTGTGGTTTGTTGCTGCCTGACTTTTAAAGTATTACATACAGTAAAATACAGGAGTACTTTGACAAAATAAATCTGTTGGTGATTAATTTTAGCACAGTCAAATGTCTTTGGAACTGTATTGCTTTCATTTCTTGAAATGCAAGATGTCTAATCTGGTTAAGAAAGCAGATTGTCATGCCAAGTACCGTTATACAGGATTAAGAACTATAGGATTACAGATCCTAATTATAGACTCTTGTCAGTTTACTATGTCTTAATACATTGTTTTCAACTTCTGATTCCACTTGTCATGCCTCTTTTGCAATCATGTTTTTAATGAACTTTCTGATGCATCTTCTAATTTGGCAAACCTGTATTCTGATAGCACTGCCTGGATTCTATTGCATGTCAATATTAGCAAATTAAATAATTTTAAAGGTCAGAGCTCTTCAAACTGAACACCTCTGCTCTGTGAGGCTTTTCACAACAAACTTCAAATTATACTGCTATTTGAATGTTCCACTTCTTGTACTGCTTGGTTTTTTGGCTTTCAGATAGCTTCCAGAAAAGCTGTGGATGATGATTTTTTGTAGCCATTTTTGCTGCTTGAGCCCCCTTGTAGTCAGTGTAGATTTACATACTGAAAAGGAATTTAGAAGATACTACTATTTATAGGTAATATATTTACTTTATGATAAATGGCATTGATACATTTGTCTTTCGACATCCTCTTTGTCATATTTATTTGCCCTCAGTGAACTTGCTTGGTGGATGCTACGGTGAATGTGCCACAGAGAACATTATTTGTCTGTGGCTATGTCCTGCAGGACTGGCCAAACAGGATTCTTTCACATTCAGTGGAAAGCTGTCAAGATAATTAACATTTCAATTCTTGACCGGAATGTGGCCTAGATTCCTTAAGTGATGAATGGGATCTTGTTTACATTAGTTTTTTGCGGAAGTTCCTCACCATTGCCGCACGTTTCAGTTCAGCTGCACTAACAACGATGAAAAGTACGTCGTCCAGCCAAGACTGCTGTCATGTGAAGAATATTTTTTGGCAATCTAATTGGACCAGTGGTAAAATGGAATCTTGTTTATAGTAGCTTTCCAACATTTTGCCTACTGCTTTTAAAGACATAGAAAACACAAAACAGTACAGACCAGGACTTCAAAAGGAAAAAAGTGAAGTCTGCATGTTAACGTCTGAAAAGCTGGAAAATTGCCTGAACTACCCTGGTTGTGTCATGGTGGCAGTAATGATGGCTTAAGGACATAGGGAAGCCAAGATGAGAGGTAGTAGTAGTATCTCTTTATCGGACAAACCAGTAGAGCTGGAAAAACACATCTTTTTAGCAGGTGAGCCCTATTTTAGCTCTATATGTGGCCTTATTTCTCAAGTCTTGTGCATATAAATTAAGCTCAGTCTTTAATTATTACATGCATTAGGCAGGCTCGGCACCTGATTTGGGGCAGTGCATGCCCCATGAGTGAAAATCACTGGATAATGATCTGGCATAAGTCTCATTTTCTCATTTTTAATTGTGTAATCCTGTGCCTTTGTTACTGTACACCATTAAATACAGAATTATTAACTTCCTTGTGTTTTTCAAGGTAACAAAACATTCAGACTTTAACAGCCCTGTCCTCGCCTGCCCTTGAACAGAAGCAATGTTTTAACCCTCTCTTCCAGGTGATGAGCGGAGGCACAGAAACGTCGGCTGGTCACTCCTGAAGCCACGAGCGTTTGCAGCCTCTCCGTTTGCAGCCCCCCTTCTCATGAAATGTGGTGCCTGACAGCACTCGTGCCCAGTGCTGCGCCAGCCGTGAGCCTCCGGTACCTTTCCAGCCAGGCCCTAAGGAAACGATCTAACAGCATTTCGTGGTCAGAGCGTTCACCACGGGCCGCCCCGGCACAGCTTGTAGCGGAGGGATGGAGGCTGCCCCTGACTCACGTGTCCTGGCTGTGTAATGCATCTGCCTGCCCTTGGCCTCGGGCCTCCTCTTGCCAGACCTTCTGGCCCCTGAAACCCAGCTGTCTGTTGACAGCGTGGCTGACTACCAGGAGTGTGAAGGAAAGGCCTCTCTGAGACTGTCCCTCAGAAGTATTTTGGGTCACTGGCGGGTGCTTTGAGGGCAGATAGTTAGGCCCAGGCACCACC